>NC_049906.1:32774433-33136310 GCF_001411555.2 Juglans regia | reverse complement strand
GCCCGCGAGATGATGGTGAGCATGACTTGGAACCCACAACAGAAGAGGCAGAGATCTTCAATCAACTCTAGCATTATGGAAATTCAAGGATGCTAATGATGATTTAATTAATGAAGATTTGGATTTAGAACTTACACTTGGGTATGTGATAATAATAGCCGAATTGGACAGAAGTTTACTAAATTAAATAAAGCATTATCACAATTATGTAGTGTTAATTCTTATATTTTTATTTGTCTTAAAATATTTATTTTTCTTACTTAAATTTGAACTTTATATTAATGAAGCAATTGAAGTTCAGAAAGGAATCAAAGTTGGGAAAGAGCTGTAACCATAACAGACTTTTACGTTCTGATAGCAGTGTAATTTTTATTTTTCTTTAGCTTCATTTTAAATATTGCTTTGATATTTATTTACATTCATTTTCTAGAATTTATTTTCATTAATATGCCTAGCTAAATTTTCAACTAAGGTTAAGGATGAAACCTCATTAAAGATTAGTGATATTATTTATGAGATTGATTTTTTCTCCAATTATTGATGCGTTCAACAATTTATTGTTATTGCTTCATATCAATTGAGAGGGATAAAATTCTTGATAAAAATTCAATCATATTTTTCTCATGATCTAGAATAGTATTAATCAGTTGAGAGCCTGGTTCATAATTTTGTTAAAAAATTACCACTCTTGGTTTTCTCCTTGAGTTTGATAAAAGTCCTCTTTGGTAAGAGCCCTTAATCACTTCTAAAGTGATATTTGGTTGAGCTATTATGGTGTTGATGATCTAGAACAGTAAAGGGATGAAAAAGATAAATATTTGAAGAAGGCTGATTGGTATTCCTAATGTACTTCCAACGATGAAGATAGGCTGATTTTCCTTTAAAGAAGCATGATTATGTCATATTACTTGACGCGCGTCATGAGGCATGAGTGCTCAGTGTATGTTTTAAAATATTGCATGCATATTTATCAATCAAAATCATATATGAAGTGGCAAATACCAAATCAAGTCTTCAATAGGAAGACGTGGAGGAGTAACCATCGCTGCCTTAGTCAGGGCGAGTGGCTACTCACCGTTGGCACAGACTTCTTCGTCGGGCTCAGGCGTCCTTGCCGAGGGTCTTCTGGCTCCACGGTGACCGATTTACTTCGGGATCCGGTTACCCAGCTTGCACCTTGGCTTCGCAGCTTTGCCGCAGCTTCGGTTCCCTTTTGGAGAATAGATCCTTGGCATCCAGAGCTGTCGCAGCTTTAGTCGGAGAGCAAATCCGCGACATCCAATTTGCCGCAATTTAGACTCCTCGCCGGAGAGCAGACTCATAGGGAGAGCAGTTACTTGCTCGTAATGCAGGGCATCTAATCCTCTGCTAGGGTTTGGGTCAAGAGGTGCGGCTTGCTACCGATGGCCATGATAGGTGGCCATACGGTGGCCTCTGGGAGTGGGGGTGGGGTTGGCAGGGAACCTTAGAAGAATGGTTTGGTCTTGATGGGTGGGGCTGCTGAGGAAGGGGATTGTCCGGAAATGAGCTACGGAGGGGGTGGGCGTTCTTTTGCCCAAGTCCTGTAAAGACCTATTCTGACGGCGAAGTTTAAGCTTCCTTTGAGAAATCCATAGATGATTAATGGAGATTTGGGGTTTTTTTTCTCGGAAGTGGAAATGGCAAGGGCAATTGAGGAGTTAAAATTTGCTCTGGTCCTAAAGTTATGCTCGAAGAGGCCGTCTATAGACGCTTTGAGGCTTCAGATTATCAAAACTTGGGGCTTCTGTGAAGTCCCGATGGTTAGCTTCATGGATGAGTTCCATGTGCTGCTCCATTTAGCAAATGAAAAAGACTACCTACACGCTTGGGCGAGAGAGGGAAGATTTGTGGCGGGGTGCCAATTCTGATTATTCAACTGGTCGGTAGATTTTGATGTAAACAAAGAACCTTCCATTGCCCCTCAGTGGATTTATCTCCCAGCACTGCCTCTGCCTCTGCACCTGTACAGAATGGATTGTTTACAAATCTTGGCTTCTCGGTTTGGAAGGTTCCTAGGCATGGACAATGCGACGTTGTATAGCACAAGGACTACAGGGGCAAGAATGTGTGTAGAAGTGGACCTACAAGAAGAACCAGTGGTTGGGTTTCATCTGGTAACAGGCAAAACGTAGTATGACATCGCGCGGTCTATGAGAAAAAAGGTTTTTATTGCAAGAAATGCTTCAGATGGGGGCATACCAATGTAGTATGTAGAGCTGGAGATACAAACCTTAATAACAGAAAGGAAGGGAAGAAAGTGATCGAAAGGGAGGAAGAGAAAAAGGTTTGGAAGGAAGTGGGTAGGAAGAAGGGAAAGCTCGTAATGGCTGGGGAGAGCAGCGAACTGCATGAGTCAGAGTAGAAGGAGGACAATGTGCAACAGGGTGGGGAGAACGGAGAGGGACCCGAAACCCATCAGCAAGAAACGGGCTTGGCGCAGGACACTAATAAGACAATGAGAATTGAGGAGGAGGGAGAGGATAACTCAATGGAAACATATATGAAACTAGTTGAACAAGTGGAAGAAGGGGAGTTTCGGAAGGGGGGTAGTAGCTCTGTTCCAGAAGTGAATTTCTGCGTCATGGAGGAGTACGATTGTGATAAGGAAGAGGGGGACGTGGTTTGCAGAAACAGTTTTGCGGTTTTGTCAGAAGATGAAGTTGAAATTGTAAAGGAAACACAAAAAGACTACTGCTCGAACCCAGGTACAATTCCACAAACTGATCTGGGATTCCAAAATTCAGATGATGCGCTTGTGAGAAAGTCTAGAAGGGCTATAGCCCAACCAAAAAAACTGAATTTATGATTGAGAAAATAATGGTGTGGAATATAAGGGGGTTGGGCACATCGAAATGAAGAATACAAAAGTTGGTGAGAAAATATGAGATCTTTGTGCTGGTAGTATCGGAACCATTCCAAGAATTATCCAAACTACACAAGTGGGCGCTTAGTTTATAGTTCCCTAATTTCTGTTCCAATGTAGAAGCAGGTGGAAAATTTTGGGTATGTTAGAAGGATGAGATAATAATGGAAGTTATGGACTTGACTATGCAGTTGATTATGACTGTGTTTACAAACTCTGGGGGACCTTTGTTGGCTACTTTTGTATATTCGAAGTGCTTGCAAGCAGAACGCAAGGAGCTTTGAGACCATTTAAAAGGAATTTTGACCACTATAGGGGCTTGGGTGGTCATGGGGGACTTTAATATCATTAGATCCGACGAGGAAAGAGTTGGGGGTAGGGCCAGACCTCCATTAGCAATTGAAGATTTTAATGATTGTATCAACAACTGTGGTTTAATGGATTTACCATTGGTAGATAGACAACTATCATGGTGCAATGGGCAACAAGGTCTGGCTAGAAGTTGGGCAAAGCTAGACAGAATTGTAATTAACTCTGACTTTGGTCTTACGCATGGTCAAGCTACTGCAAGGTTGCTAAGTAGAAGAATGTCGGATCACTCACCAATTTTATTAAATCTTGCATCGGAGGGTGGGAGGTATGGGCCGGCGCCTTTCTGATTTCAGAACATGTGGATTTCACATGATGGCTTCTTAGAAATGGTGAATAAATCATGGAATGAACCGATAAGGTGGGATTCGGGGCTATGCAGACTGGTTGGGAAACTAAAAAGGCTCAAGCAGAAATTGAGGCAGTGGAATAGAGAGGTCTTTGGCCGGGTAGATAGAGTGATCAAGGAGTTGGAAGAGAGACTGGAACAATATGAGGAGGCGCTGCTGGCATCATACTCGGAGGATATTGAGGAGGAGTTTCTTATCACCAAGGCTGAACTGGAAATTTGGTATAAAAGGGAAGACACGAGATTGGCACAACAAGCAAAACAAACCTGGCAAGAAGAGGGGGATCAGAATACAAAATTTTTTCAAAGATGATAAATAAGTATATGGCACATTCATCACTATTAGATGATAAAGAAGCATGCAATAAATGATCATTTAATGGTGATAAATGTGTTACATCTTACTTAATGGGATAAAAGTGGGATGCTAGTATAGTGTATAGAATTTTTCATATATATATGTAGGGTAATGCTATACACCACACTCTCATATTATTTTGATCATACTAAGTAATATGTGGACATTCATCACCATTAGATAATAAAGAAGCATGCAATAAATTATCATTTAATAATGATAAATGTGTCACATCATATTTAGTAGAATGAAAGTTGAATGATAGTATGATATATAGAATTTTTCATGTGTGTGTATAAAAACATCTTGATCCAACTAAATGAGGGATCCTAACCAAGTTTTGGACAAATTAAGATCCACTCGATCTAATTGGCCCTTCAAAGTAATTAAGCTCACCTAAATTGGTTTAGAAAACCGTGAAGGAATTATTGGAAGTATTTAATGGACTAATTAATTAAAGCTGAAAGCTTAATTATTACCTTGTTTTTAGGACAAAGAATCATGATTAGACAACCAACGCTTTTAATTAATTTAGATTGGTTCAAAGAATAAATATGATGAATGTAAGAACATATAAATCAAACACATTTTATGCTAATTTAGACCATAATCCGTAATTAAGGAAAATCCAACATGTTGTATAATTAGTTAGATCCTAGAATCAGCGGCTGACCTACGTTATGACCCAGAAATTTAAAAAAAATTTAAAATATACCTTATATTTTATTTATAATTCTATAAATATAGCAAATGCCCCCAACCCCCTCCCCGCGCAAAAAAAAAAAATATATATATATATATATATATATAATCCTCATATATATGTTCTTTAAAATTTTCTAAAATTTCAATATATCTGTAAATGTCTTTCTCTAATTTTTTTTTTCTTGTAGTCTCGAAATTTTGCATGAAACTTGATAAACTAATTTACATACTAGAATGAAAGATGACCTTCTAAAAGATCACTTAATAATTTCTATGAAGAAAATAATTCTAAATATTTCATTATAAAAGTAATAATATATTAATATTATTCTATAAAACATTATGGTTAGAAATTTGAAACATATATTAAGTTGTGTTTTTTAGAATTGTATTTCTATGTATATATAGCAAATTATTGAGATCTACTTTTATGTATAGTTATATTTTTATAATTTTTTAGTTTTTTTTATTTTATGTAAACGTGTCACACAACAAAAAAGTTGGCCCCCCTCGTAAAAGTTCCTGGTTCAGCCACATCCTAGAATGTCATGACCCCCAAAACATGTAGGCCTTCCACATTATAACCACCACATGCAATGTATATATCAATATACATTGTGGTCAACATAATATTATAAAAGCTTTCTTATTTACAAGTTAGTGTTAAAAACATGACATAAACCTTCTATACTGCTTACGTGATAAACTTTGATTTGCAAAAGATTTGATTTTTAAGCTTCTATTTCAAACCATATCATGTCAAATCAATAGTGACGTATTATTCACACTAACTTATAAATAGAATTCTTCATATTACAGTCTGATAAAATATGATCCGATTCTCCAGATGAATAACTTGGGTTAGAAACCCTCCAACTCCTTTACATTAAAAAAAAAAAAAAAATCTTCCTATTATAATCAACAGAATGCCAATTTCTTAGATTTTGACAGCAAATGCATTGACATTACTATATGATTATATGATAAAGTAACATTTAACAAAGTAATATGAGATAAGCTGATTTAATTATTAACCATCATCATCTGCAAAGCCCAGAAAATAATTAAAAGTAGTTCAGCTTTGGTTAGATAGGTTATAGGTTATAGGTATAGTTCGAATACTGTGCAACTCCAAACTCCAGTAGTAGTACCTTTGAGATGTGCAGACAGAAAGAAAGAGGAGGGCCGGAAAGGGAGGGGATTCCAAATTCCAAGTTGACAGTGACATGGCAATTAAGATAGAATAGATGAGTGAGAAATGATTTTGCAATCAATTGCTTTATGATTAATGAATGATAGAAGAGATGATCAGAAGAAACGCTAGAAGCTTTTTTTTTTTTTTACAACATGAATTCCGACATCTTTTTTTTGACAAGAAAAAGGGAAAGGGCTAGTTGGGCTATGAAGATAATGTTATGTCTTTGCTTTAAGGTGAGATTGGTGGTTTTGCTTTGCCTTTATTTGGAATTTTATGTTTTTGATTCACTTTTTGTTACTTTTTTCCATCACAAGCCCGAGGCAAAGAGCCACCGCCCATTGGAGGGTCACCTTCAAGAAGAAAAAAAAGAGAGATAGAATGGGGGGAATTAAATGTGAACTGGTTGTGACTGAGCTTTCACATCACATAGATTATCGAGACTCACACAGACCAACCATTTTTACACATCACTTTTATTTTATATATATATATATAGGCTCTTGCATGGGGTATGAGTTTTTTTTTTATTAAATGTTTTTTATAATTAGATGTAAATCATACTATAAATATATTGCAAGTAATTCAATGTATCCGAAAATTATTTATTTGTAGTCAATTATTTTCTGTAAAAATAATTATTTTTTACTAAAATTATAAGTCTGTTGTCGTCACAAATAGTCATTCTCATCTCAAATAATCTATTATAAATGTTTATTTTTCTTGTAGCATGTGAATCTCCACATTAAATACAGTAATTAGGATTTGTTTTTCTTTTTTACCAATTTCATAAAGATTTACTTCATTTTGAGTAATGAATGGCTATGTGCATATTGATGATGTTACTCAAAATAGATGAGAAAGAACCAATTAGTCTTATACATATAAGAAGAATAATGCAAAGATGAGTGATAATATATATAACCTGATTAATGCATGGGCTCAAACCCCACAAGATTTAAATCATCGGTGAATGAATTACAGTACTGTTTTTGTTTCTTTTTGGGGATAAGTAGAATAGATATGGATCAAGAAAGAGATCAGTAGTTAATTGGGTGAATAATTGGTAAAAGAAAAAGAAAAAACTGAGTCCAGGAGACAAATGGGATCTGGTAATGCAATCATCCTAACTTTAAGCATGACAATATTGCTTAAAAGAGTCAAAAAGTGGCTAGTGTGTGTGGAAAAAAGTGGCTTTTGTAGGCTATTTCTAGCTAAAATTATATATTTATCTAAATCTCAAAGCAATATTAATGAACCACTAGCTATAGTAACTTCTTTTTTTTTTTTTTTTTTTAAATCCTAGCTGTAGTAACTTGATTCTCTATCAAACAATACCAATAATATATATCGTGTTCACATCACAAAGATGTTAGAAAAAATTTATAGAGAAAACTATGGATCAGTCTCAGAAGTAATGCTTTGGCCCAGTAATCTTGTGGGTTGGACTGGACTGGCTCTAACCCAACTTTAGGCAGACATTAATGTCTTTCCTGACAAAATAGAGGCTAAACTCTTGCGCCCATCTGCTCCATTTTGGCTCAGCTTTGAAACTTAAAAGGTCCTTTTTTGGATATTGAAATTACTTGTGTTTTTTATTAATAAATTAAAATAGTAGAGTGAGTTTTCTATGTAGAATTTATCTAAAATTAGTTTAGATGTATTTAAAAGTTAAGGTGAGTTAGATGTATTTATAGAAAGTTGAAAAATATTGCGGGTCTTGCGTGTAAAGATGTGTTGAGTTGAAAAAAATTGTGAGTCTCCCGTGTAAAGAGATTTTGAGTTGAGATGAGTTTAGTAATATGAGAATTTGTGATCTGATCTCAATTTAGTCCAAGTTTGGAACTTGGAATTTCCCACATATTAAAATATTCAACTTTTTTCATCTAATAATTATTACTTATTTATTATAAATTTTTCAAACTTCCAAACAAAACACAAAAACAATTCAAAATTTTCAAATTCTAAAATAAAAATTATATTTTAACAATATTCTGACTTTATAATCTTTTTATTAACTTTTTATTTCTATTTTTTCAAAATTTCATAAAACATCTCAACTTAAATAATTTTATTATTATTGATCACAAACTATTTCACTACTATTTACAAATTTATCATCTCATCTCAAGATCACATATCTAAAACTTAAATTAGATATGTACTATATATATATATACCATCATTTGGATGGTGCCAATAACTTCTCTCCAACTAATCTCAAGGGATGGTGTAGTAATAGTAAGACGAGCCGTATAATTAAATTAGATGTCTTGAATTGGAAACTGATCTGCATTCTGCACATGATTCTTGGAGCCGTCAAAATTTTTGGCAATCAATGCAAATTCTAGCTAGCAATTACGCATGCAGGATCATCTTAATACAACTGGTTTCATAATATTAAAGAAAGAAACTTTATATATAGAAGCTCATGTTTACTCCAGCTGGCCGCGCGGGATACAAGAAAGAGCACTGCTATTCCTACAGAAGTTTTCGGTGGAAAACTTCTACCGAAAGGCAAAATTTTTTTTTTTTTTTTTTTTTGCTTTTTTTTCAATCATTTTTTTAAACACTTTAAATATTTTTAAAAAATATAAAAAAATCATAAATTCATTTAAAAACATTCCTTAATCACTAAGTAAAAATAAAAAAATAAAAAAAAATAAAATTGCCTTTCGGTAGAAGTTTTCGGTGGAAAACTTCTGTAGAAATAGTATTTTCCTACAAGAAAAGAGTTCTGCTACCACTGCAAAAAAATAAGGCCTTTTACAGTGATTTTTTTGTCTGGTAGAAATAAAATCGTCACAAAATTTAATCTGAAAATAAAATCGTAAAAAGTCTTTATTTGTGACGATTTTTTATATCATCGCTCTTTTTATATCAAGTTGAAAAATTGTCTTTTGCATCAATTTTTTCACTTTTTACGCAAATACTAATTCGTCTTTTGCATTGACTTTTCAATTTTTTGCAGCAAAAAATTTGCTACAATATTATAAAACTTTTTGCAACGATTCGTTAATCTCTGCAATTGTAAAAGCGGTCATTTGCAGCGATTTTATAAATTTAAAAATATCAAAAATGACTATTTCTAACAATTTTCAAATCGTTGCAAAAAAAAAAAAAAAAAAATCATTGCAAATACTACTTATTTGTGGTGATTTTAAATTTGGCTGCTAAATTCAGAATGACGTTGGAAAATGTTGATGGAATTCACTGCAAATACTATTTATTTGCGGCAATTCTCGGCAATGAGAATGACTATTTTTCTTGCAGTATACGTACAGTTAATTTTACGTATTTTTTTTATATTTTATTGATGTGATTGACCAAAAAATATTATTTTATATTAAAAAAAAAGTAACGTGGCCAATTATATATACCGACCTATGGATAAGGCCGGTGCCATCCAAAAGACTAATTATTAATACACGTTTCTTCACTAATGACTTTGAACACATAGAAACCATGCATGCATTATCCAATAATAATTTATATATGAAATGGTGATGCAGGTGACATGTATAAGAAAAGTATAAATGAGTTTAAACTACGTACAAGCTATGCTTTACAATAATAAAAAAAATACACTAAAAAAACCCAATCCACGGCCGAGAGCTTATTAGACTCATTGAAGAGTGTAGACCTTAAGGCCTCGTTTGAATTTAGAAAGTATTTAATTTCATATCATTTTATTATTATAATTTTTTTAAAATTATATATAAAATATAATAAACAATTCTTTTAAAATAATAATAATATTAAAAATTAATATTCAAATAATATATATTTTTTAATTTTTATTGGATTCTAGCTCTAACATATAATATTTTAGGGCTTTTCATGCTCTAACATAGAAAGAAGCACAAGCCTCACATCGGATTCTAGCTCTTTGAAAGGCCATGTCCCGATCTAGTCCACCAGCCAAGTTGGGTGAATTAATCGATCCAACTTCAAAGTCAGAGAAAGCTTTTTCTTAACAAGTCATGGTTCGCCTGGGGCTTTCTATCTGTGTAAGTCAGTCAAACGAAGCCATTAAAAGTATTCGGTCCAATAATTCTAAGTTTAGAATAGTGATTGGGCCTTAATTTTATTTAATAGGTCCTATTGCATATGCCCATGAGCTATAATATTTTTAGGTTGATTAGGAGTTTTTAATTAGATTCGATAATTATGTTAAATCTCATTAATTTTTTATTTATTAGATGAGTTAAACTCATTTTAAAATTTAAAAATCGGCTATTAAAAATTTATTTCAATTTAAAATTATCACTAATTGAGATTTCTTACACAATTTCAATCACTCTCAATCCTACATTAAATAAATTACTAGATCGAGTATGTTTTTAATTTCAAACACCCTAGGATTACAATTCTGGAATCTTCTTCACCCTAAATTACCTAAACCCAACCCATACCATTACTCGCATAGTATAAAATCCTATAAATAAAATCTTATGCACTGCACGTGCACCTACCTCTTTAAGCTTAAGTTTTTTTTTTTATTATTTTTAGCTTTCTTGTTACCTTCAGCATGCCACAACCTCATCTCCCCCACCATGAAATACGGCAAGGCCACCATCACGTCTTCCTCCCTCCTACTCACAACCACCATCATCTCTCCATTGCATCGTGATCGATTTTGGCGAAAATCTTAAGAAGCAACACTACAAAGTAAGTAGTTTGATCATAAAATAGAATTAATATACGTTAGCTAGTTATATATTATTATTAAAGTCAGTTCTTTAGAAGCCAGTATTTATGTACCACATATATTATAATATTTGCAAGCACGTCATTCATTATATTTCATTTCGTATATTATAGTTATGTACGTATTATGCATCTCATGCAACCATCAAGGAGAATGGAGAAGAAGTCTTAGAAAGACCATTTGAAAAAGATAATCCAAGTATCGTGGAGCTAACTATTAGTGACCAAGACCTATCAAGCGAACAATCCCAATTGAAATACCAGTTAGGAAGGCTCTTGGAACATTAGGAAGGATAGGGTTTCAAACCTCAACCAAACCTCTCAATCAAATTGCTTCTTTCACTGCCTTTGATGTGTGCGCAATTATTTGCTACTAAATAGTATTCGCGGAAAAAATTTATGTCCCAAAAATCACTATTTGTTGTATTGTGCTACCATACTCTACCTCTATGGTAGACAAATGAGTTGTTGACTCTAATGTTGCCTTCTAATTAATGGCATAACTCGAGAAAGTGAAAAGATAACTTGTCAAATATTTCCTCTTATCCGAATCACCAGCATAATTTGAATCAACATGCCCTTTTCCAAATCCTGATCTTAGATGCCAGAAGCTATTTTCGTTGTGGAAGTATATAGTTTATTGTAGTAAAGTTTTAATTCAATTTGGATTGTAATGAATATTTGAGATGATTCAGGCTTTTATGAATGAGATCATTATTATTAGAAGTTTAATTACTAATCAATTAGACTTATATCTAGAGTTGTTTTAGTTTGTCTTTAGAATTCGATTAGGACTAATTTTTAGAGTTCTATTCTATTTTGAAGTCCTTGATAGTGAGCTTATATAAACTTATAAAGGCAGTCAAAGATCATATTTTAGAGTTGTGATTTTCATATTATTATTCAGTTTTGTAATGAAAATATGAGAGTTTTTCCCTATCTCATGTTATCTTAGAATCGATTCTTTAAGATTTCAGAAGAATTGTGTTATCTAAGTGAGGTATTTCCACCGCACTTGTGGAGTCAGATCTTATTGTGTGGCCAACTACATTACTTAGTATCGCGTACTAAGCCGAACTAGCCAATATCACATTACCATAATATGCGGAATGAAACATGATGAATGACTTATGTCAAGAAGATATCCAATAAGGGTACTTCCCATTGCCTATGACCCTTGGCAGTGATCTTGGATGAAATGCTATACGCTCCATCTCTAGTTGGTTTAACAGAATGCTTCTTTAAGTTCTATTAATTTCAATTTTTCAACAATTGACTTTTGAATAAAAGCAATGCTACTCTTAGGAGTATGGGATGAGACACAAAATTTTCATCTCATCTCATCATTACAATTTTCTCAAACTCTCACACAAAATATAATAAACAACTCAAGTTTTTCAAATCTCAAAACAATAATAATATTTTAAATTTTCATCACAAAAAATTATCATCTCATTCCCCAAACCTACGGACTTGTTTGGGAGATGGGATGAATCTCATCTTATTTCTTCTCATTTTCTTTTCAAACATCATTAAAACATAAACATTTTTCAATTTCAAATATTTAATTTTTTCATTTAATCAGTAATCATTACCTAATCATTACAACTTTTCTAAACATCCAAACAAAACATACAAAAAAATTTAACTTTTTCAAATCTAAAATAAAAATTATATTCTAACAATATTTTAACTTTATAATATTTTTATTCAATTTTTCTCTCTCATTTCTCAAAATCCCATAAAACATAATAATTCAAACTATTTCACTATTATTCATAAATAATTTTACTACTATTCACAAATTTATCATTTTATCTCATTTCTCAGATATCTCCTTAGCTTCCATTCTTAGGCAAATATGGACTAACAAATGGAGAATGAACAGAGGAATGACTTGAATTACTCATATATATATATATATATATATATATATATAGTATCACTATATCGAGCTGGAATGCATTAACCTAATGTATGTAAAATACCCAGCTGAGCCACAAACTACATTGTCTAGCCTATTAGACAAGTGAAGGATGCAACACTGTGGCATAAGAAAGTTGCCAGCCAAATAAGATTGTTATAATAGCTGATTCCGACTCCCAAACAAGGACTAATATTATTTAAAGAGTGATGCTCTTCTTTATTCTATATGCTGTCATTCCTAGTCATATTTTGGTGATGTAACACATTCTAAGTGATTGTTATTTAAAAAGAAGTCACTTGAATGTACGTGTCACATACTAAATGTGATTTAAAATGATAAGGCTCCCATGACTCATTTTAGTTTTTTTGTAAGTTTGTGATCGACATCTTAAATGACTTGGCATGATGACTGTATTTTAAACAAGTGTTATAATCCAAGTGATGTATTTTAAGATATTTCATGGGAGAACAATGCGTTTTGAGAGAGAGATTTTAAGATTTTATAACTTGATTAGATCATATGTATCAGTTTATCTAAAATTGTAATCGAGCTGAACCGGTCTTTGGCTTGCTGAGATTGGCTCGACTCAAAATAATCGACCTTGAGCTCAAGATTTTTTTTTTTTTTTTTTTTATTCTTTGTTCAAGCTCGATTCAATAAGCTAAACCCTCAACTCGAGTTCGAGCTCGAGCTCGTCTCACAAACAAGCTCGAGTCAAATCGAGCTGAGCTCGTTCGAGCTCGAACTCGAATTGTTAATTTTTTTATTTTTTAAATAAGATTTCATAATAATAAATTAAATAAAAAAATAAAAGATCTAATATTTAATTTATACAACTAACAAATAGAACTTCTATTGAATTATAAAATTTTAAAAAACTTCTAAATAATTAATATCTAACTAGTTGATATTTATCCAAAATAACAATATATTATATGCCTACATATATTATTAATACATACACTTAATATGATAGTATATATCTATTTCATATATAGTTCTCAAATACTAATATATAAAATTATTAAATTTTATAGACTGATTATTATATAAATTATCAAATATACCTATAAAGTATATTCACTATATAAATATAAGTAATTAGATTACATATTATATATTTAATTATAAAAGTGGTATACTTATATTATTAGCTAATACATATATATATATATATGTGTGTGTATGTATACATACATATATGTATATATTTATCAATATATGAATGAGTTTTAATAGAATCGAGCTAACGAGTCGACTCGAGTATAAATGCGTAAGCCTTAACGAGCCTTAACCTAGTCAAGTCGAGTGTTGTCGAATTTGTATCATTTATAAATCGAGCAGGTATTCGCTTTCACGAACGAGTTTTTTTTCACAAGTCGAGTTCGATTCAAATTTAACTGAACGAGTACTAAGCGGGCTATCGAATAGACTAGTTCATTTATAGCCCTAAGTTTATCGTACAAGCAAACCCTATAAATTAAAAAGTTATTTTGTTCTTGAGTCGGTGTATAGAGTACACCATCCATATGACTTAAATTGTAAGATATGATTTGTAAGATTTAGATTTTAAAAATTATTTTTCAAATCAAATTATATCATGTAAATACTTTACACACTAACTTATAAATACAATTTTTTTAAATCAGAGTAATGATTTTATAGAGAAATTCTTCAAATTTATTTGTCCTTATCTTTTATATAGACTTTATGTACGTAGTCACATCACATGTGACATTAAGCATCCCGTTTGGATAGTGAGATGAGATGAGATAGTTTTAGATAAAAGTTAAAAGTTGAATAAAATATTATTTTTTAATATTATTATTATTTTTAAATTTAAAAAATTTAAACTGAGATTTGAAAAAGTTGAATTATTTATTATATTTTGTGTGAAAATTTGATAAAGTTATAATAATGAATTGACATGGTTTCTCAATCCAAATAGGACCTAAATGTAATGCCATAATACTCTAAAAATAAAAGAGAAATGATAATTGTAGTCCTCAGTACGTAAGAACGGTGTAATCACTTTAAAAAAAAAAATAAATACGAGATCTATTTAAAAAAAATTAATTTTTTAATAATCAATCTTATTTTTTTAAAAACAATTATATAATATTTACACAATCGACTATATATAATATTACTCCAAATAAAAACGGCAGGACCTGTGAGAAATACGAAAAAGAAGGGAAAATGATGAAAAACTCAAGAGTGCACGCAGTACTGAAGATATGGCCTTGGAGTGGGGATGGCATCTAAGGAATATTCCAAGGGAATGGCCGAAGGATACCATAAGTCTATACCCATCTCCCAGGCCACCATTTATCCCATTCGCATATTCGCGCCACCATTTATCCCATTCGCATATTCGCATATATATGTGTAGATCTCTTGTACTTTCTCTCTTAAAACCAATCCCAGATTCCCAATCAACCTCACTATGCATCCGCCGCTCTTTCCTGTGTCCCTTTCGCGACCTGCAACCTGCAAAATTAATGCTACAAAGGCCCCACCTCCCGCCCATACTGTTCCAGTATCGGTTAGCCGCACAGTTTCCCCAGTCCCACACCCCTGGAACCAGCGGTTTTGTGCCCCCACCACCCTCATATGTTTTAATTATAAACTATCTACTTGCGCAAGTTTTTTTTCTTAAAAAAGAAATGAGATTCACTTAACAAAATTTATCTTTTTTCAAAAGGGTTGTTCGATCAAGTGTTTATCTTAAAATACTATACTGATCAGGTAGATTCCATTAAGATGGTAAGCCATTTCGGAAAGTGATTCACTTTCACCTCCATCATCGTTTCTACAGCATAAACTTCGATGACATATATGCTCTATGCATGACAATGGTTTCGTTTTGTTACACTCTTGGAATATAATACCATGTTCTTAAACGCCAAAGGTTTATGTTCGAATATGATCCATTTTTTTCTTTGTCATCTCCTGGTCCACCAATCCCAACCTGTCCCAACTTACCAGTCTTTGGGTCTTTCCCCCTGTTACCACCTAACATTACCTACTTTTTCTGCTGATAAAAAGACTCTGACTTTTGACGTTTAGACTGAGAAAGATCCCCATCATTCTCTTCCATTTTGCGACTACTTTTACCATTCTATAAATCTCTGGGTCTGTCTTCGACCTCCTCTGAAGTGCCATAAATGGCGGTTCTCTGTAAGAAAAATGTGGCTCTGTGCCTTCTCTTTACCATTACCTCTGGCCTTTGTTTCTTCCATTCATCTGCAGAGCTTCAAAGGTTTGAGCACCCCACCAAAAGTGATGGGTCGCTTAGCTTTTTGGTCGTTGGGGACTGGGGAAGAAGAGGGGCTTTCAACCAATCTCAAGTTGCTCATCAGGTTCTACTTGTTTATCTTCTCTATTATGTTGTAGGTGCTTGTGAAATTCAAATCCAAGTCAAGTTCTTTCGAGAATTTATGGTTTGTGTTTTAGAGAAAAAACCAAGAAGGAAAAGAAAGAACTTGTTCTGATTCTCTTTTGTGATGAGTCATGCTTGTATTCTAATGCGCTCACAGAGTATGCTTTGTTATGATTCTTGCTTGTAGATGGGAAGGATTGGAGAGAAGCTAGACATCAACTTTGTAGTTTCAACAGGAGATAATTTCTATGATGATGGACTGACTAGTGAACAGGATACAGCATTTGAGGAATCATTTACCAAAGTATACACAGCCAACAGCCTGCAGAAACAGTGGTACAGTGGTAAGTTCGAACTTCAACTTAAATTAGATGGATAAACCAAAAAATTTCAATCTTTTTTTCTTGTACTTATCTATAACAATTTGAAGGTATGATGTAATTCAGTTTAATTCCTATGCAGTTTTGGGCAACCATGATTATAGGGGCAATGCAGAAGCACAATTGAGCCCTCTCCTCAGGAAAATTGATAGTAGATGGCTCTGCCTGAGATCTTTTATTGTGAATTCTGGTAAATTGATCTTACATTCAAGCATTTCACATGTCAACATAACCTGAAATGTCCAACATTCACCATATTTTAGACTAAATAGATATTATCCATTTCAAATGGAGAGGATCCTTTTCTAGCCTGGCATTGGCACCCAATGAAATTTAGTTTTCCTCTATGGCTGTGTTTTGTAGGATTAGCCGAGATTATATTTGTGGACACCACTCCTTTTGTCAATGCATACTTTACTGATACAAAGGACCATACCTATGATTGGAGGGGCTTCCACTCTCGCAAGCTTTACATTGCAAACCTATTAAAGGTATTTTTTTTTTCTTTGAATATATCAAATTTTGGGAGCAATTTTAATGAATCAAACTTTCTATATTGCTCACAAACCTTTGTAATAGGATGTTGAATTGGCATTGAAAGAGTCAACAGCAAAATGGAAGATTGTTGTTGGTCACCATGCCATCAAAAGTGTTGGACATCATGGTGATATAAAGGAACTTTCAAAGTGGCTTCTCCCAGTGCTTCAGGTTAATAACATTGTCAGAAACCACTCTTCAGTTCTTATATAACTATGGAAGAACAAAAGGGCTTTAAGAATTTCTGTTGTTTTGGTTTCTTCTGCCTCATTAAGCAGCAGAAAGCGATAAAATCAGTTCACTGAAGCTAAATTCTGTTAATGTCATTCAAAATAACAGGCCAACAATGTTGATTTTTACATGAATGGGCATGACCATTGCCTTGAGCATATAAGTGACACAAACAGGTAAACAACATCTGAATTTACACCCTTGTCTAAAATTGCAGCAACTTTGTATTTCACTAATGCTGAAACTTGTTGCAGCCCTATACAATTTCTAACTAGTGGAGCTGGGTCCAAGGCATGGAGAGGAGACATTAAAGGACTGAATAGAGGTGGCCTGAAGTTCTTCTATGATGGACAGGGTTTCATGTCTGTCCAGCTGAACAAGATGGATGCAGAAATTATATTCTATGATGTTTTTGGCAAGATTTTGCACAGTTGGAGAACATCGAAGCAGCTTCACCAATCAACATGAAGTTTTGCCACTAAAGCAAAGCACAATGTAAACTTACCTTGTTATGGACTGGACTTTTGTATGCCTTAGTGATTAATTAATGAAAAAAAAGGCTCTTCCTGCTATCTTTCCTTTTTCCTTTTTTATATTTATATTTAATATATTTGTCTTACATTAATTATTACAATAGTTTTTACTGTTTGCTGAATGAATAATATGGCCTCCTAACTCTAAAATTCAAGTTTTTACTCTATTATATTTCTAGATTGATTGAATTAATTCTTCCACCATTCTCATTATTGCATTTCATGTCACGTGACTTATAACACCCCAACACCTATAGACTTGCTATATGTACCTACTAAAATAAAAATATATTTTTTTAAAAAAAATTAAAAAATAATAATTCAAAGAAGAAATTAAGAGATGACCTCACCCACATGGTATTTTCATCTTATAACAGAATAATGTAAGGACTAATTTTTATTTATTTTTGGAGTGACATATGATCCCATAAGAGAATAAAAAGTATCATGAATTTGTATTCTAGAATATCATTACGCAACAAATTTCCAAGTTCCGAATATCGTTGGATTCCTTGCACACAAACCTAAAACACATGCCTAAACATGTTGTCTTAACATAGGAAGTTGCTAGGAAATTGATATGAAAGTAACCCCTGCGCAGTTTGGACCAAGCATTGGTACCCTTTAACAGTTATATATCGTACACCCACATATCTTTTAGGCAGTCAGAACCTGATTGTAGACTGTAACTGGGAGAGAGCTTCCTAGTTACGAGCGTTTTGGTTTACCAGACTGATGCTTACATGATTTTTGTCATTTTGTACATCCTTAGTGCGTATAACATATAAAACAAGGCAAGCCGAGCCGAGCATGCGAGTCTACTTAGCAATATAATTATATGTTTGTCATTTTGTACATTAAAATTATTGCCGCCCTCTTCTTTGTGTCCATGGAATATTAGCTTATTAGCCTATAAAAGAGCATGCTGAAAGTCCATTTGAATTACAACTCGAGCTCTCTTGTTTGCTTGGATTTCATTTCATGGCTGGTTTTTGGGACTATGCCATGTCTATTAGTTTTCTCCTGGTGGCTTTCTTCTGTGCTTGCTTTCTTCCCATAACAGCTGAGCTTCAGCGGCTCGAACACCCGGTTAAAGCCGACGGCTCGCTTAGCTTTTTGGTGATTGGAGACTGGGGAAGAAGGGGACATTACAATCAATCTGATGTTGCTTATCAGGTTTGTTTAATAGTTTTTTTGACGTCTAATTGTTATGAGATGAGCCTTTTTCTTTCTTTCTTTCTTTTTTCGCCTCTTTGCTTCCCCACTTGGTTCTGATCATGAGCAATAAATGTGGAAGTGAGAGGAGAGGTTGTATTTTCCCATAAACACTTTATTTCTCACACTTCTTGGAGTCTGAAAGAATGGAAATATTAACTCAAACATGGACTGGAGGCTCATTTGCATTAAATTTTCAACGAATATGTTGTAGATGGGAAGAATTGGGGAGAAGTTGAGCATAGATTTTGTAGTTTCTACTGGAGACAACTTTTATGAGGATGGACTTACCAGCATAGATGACCCTGCATTTGAGAAGTCATTCGCCAAGATCTACACTGCTAAGAGCCTGCAGAAGCAATGGTACAACAGTAAGTTCATAGCCTTTGTGTACATGTATGCACTTATGTATATGTGACCCTTTTGACTGTTGCCCATCTAATGCACAAAACACCATATTGGATTCCAGTTTTGGGCAACCATGATTACAGAGGAGATGTTGAGGCACAATTGAATCCAATTCTTAGGAGAGTTGATAGCAGATGGCTTTGTCTAAGATCCTTTGTTCTCAACTCAGGTATGAGCAAGGTCATTTTTTTAAGCTCCCTTTCTGATCATGTATCTTCTATTTACTTAAAAAATGGAGGTTCTTAATTCATTTTTCTTCTTAGAAATTGTGGAGTTTTTCTTCATCGACACGACTCCTTTCGTTGATAAGTACTTTCTGAGGCCAAAGCACCATACTTATGATTGGAGAGGTGTGCTTCCGAGGAAAGAATACCTCTCGAAGCTCTTAAAGGTAATTCAGATGATCATCTTAGTGAATTTTCTGAATTACTGAAGCAACTAATGATTTTCTGCTTAATGCCTAAGATCTAATTTGGCTTTTCGAATCAGGATCTTGATTCAGCTCTGAGGGATTCCACTGCAAACTGGAAAATTGTCGTTGGACATCATACTATAAGAAGCATAGGGCATCACAGAGACACCAGGGAGCTTGTAATGCAGGTTCTACCAATATTAGAGGTAAATATTGTACTCAGAGAGAGAGAGAGAGAGAGAGAGAGAATTGATGAACATATGTTTGAAGATGCAACTTCTTAATTGAATTTGGTCTTATTTTATTTCCAGGAGCATAGCGTTGACATATACATAAATGGGCATGACCATTGCTTGGAACACATGAGCAGCAAAAGCAGGTCTGTAAAATCAACCAAACCTTTATATATCACAGAAAAATTAACAGACCTTATCATGATCAGTGATGAAACTTTATCATAATGCAGCAACATCCAATTTTTAACCAGCGGAGGAGGTTCAAAGGCATGGAAAGGTGATATAGGCAAATTGGGCCAAGATTTATTGAAGTTTTACTATGATGGGCAAGGATTTTTATCTGTTGAACTTAAGCAGACCGAAGCGAAGATTGTATTTTATGACATATTTGGCAAAGTCTTGCACAATTTCAATATTTCTAAGGGGCTCTTCTCTACAATGTAGATAAGTAATCATAATATGATGTCTCTTATCTCTAATAAATGAATTTCCTAGTTTGGGTAGTAAGGTATTCTCATATATTAACTACTATTCATTATTTTATTATTATTTTTTACCTACTATTCATTACTATACAGTATTCTATCATTACTTTTTCACTACTATGTATTGAATACCTCATTATCCAAGCGCAACCAGCAATATCTTACCAAAACCAGTCTATTCTACAATATTGTATATTCCCCAATGATCTTCCACAATCTTTTTTTCTTTTTCTATTTTTCTGTTTGCGTGTGGCAAATCGCCATGACATATACATAGTGGCTTGAATCCTAGTTATATGTCATTCTTCAATTATCCCTTGGCAAATATCAGTCCACCATTGCAAGCTAGCATAAGGATTACGTCAAATAACCATCAAGGGATGCTTAAAAGTATAACATGTCTCTATCCCTGATTAATCTGTTCTTAAAGTTCAGTTTTCCAAGCTCCTCTCAAGATTAACTCGACATTTAAAAGTATCCATCTTCTTTCCTGTACCTAAACAATATCTCCATTTTGGATCTCAGAATAACGTTTCTAATCAGTTGCAGCATATCTAATCGCTATTTCAATTGAAGACTACATATAACAAGATTGCATTTTCACTTTTCAGCAATATACACACATGCGATAATGCTATCATTCCAAACCAAAGTGTATTCTAAAAACATAACAACTCACTTTCTCTCTGCCTAAATGGATAAACCTGAGACAAAATCCAAATTACATTTCACAGTACAAAATTCGAAAAAACAAACTATCTTTATTCCCTGATGAAGATCATAATAAACATTGTTTATCACGAAAAAAATTATTATATACAGGATAATTAACACTTCAGTAATCCGAACAAATCACCAAAGTTACACTAACACCTTTATGTTGGTCAGTCGTGCCTCCACTACCAATTTGCTTAGGCAGGAATATAAGTGGAGATGGATTAATTCATAACAAAATGGTACCTAGAATCCACGTAGCTCTCAACATCCCAGAGAAAAGAACCAAAAGTCACTGCCTCCAAGACCAATCTCTTCAAACCACCAAAGCTAATCCTGATTTGTTCATCCTTAGAAGAATCCACTGTCCCCTGAGGTGTTATAACAATTTCAGGCCTTCCAAACAATGCCTCTGTGTGCTTCTCTATGATGCTAACAGCCTCTTTCGATCTTATTGTGGCATATGTCTGAAGTGTCTCCCCATCAAAAGACATTACGTAAGTTCTCAGTCGGGAAGCCTTTATCCCATGACCAAACCCCCCAGGACTGATGCCACCAGACCAGGAAGAGACCTCAGGATGGGATGCTCTAGCTTGGAAAGTGACATCATCACCACCGGTTCTCATGTTCCCACCAGCAGATGTCTGAATATCACTCTCTACTTCGTCAGAAGCATTTGGAAGGATTTTCATCGTCTTCTCAAGCTGAAACCTCTGGTCAACCCGCTTGAGGAAGTATCCATACATCACAGATGCTGCATAGACCTGCCCAACCCTGAGTTTGCTTATCTGGGCTACAGCAGTTAAATCAGCTATACGGTTCCCCAGAATCAGAGTTAAGTGGTTCTGGATCATCTCATAGGCTTCAGGAGAGTGAAGGTGCTCGAGTTTCTCATCTTCACTTGCCCATACATCCACTTGGCTAGAGGGATCTGAGGAAGAGGGGGCAATGGTGGGTATCAAAGAAACATTGGCATCCATGAACTTCTGCACTACCAGTGCATATAAAATTTCTTCCAAAGCCTCTCTCCTTTCATTAGCCTTAACCTCAGCGATTCTCCTGAGTTCAAAAGGCCATTAAAATTAATATTTCTCTCAAAATTACAATTCTCTTTTTAGTTCTCAAGAAAATGAATGGAAAGAAACCAAAAAAAAAAAAATGTTTAAACTTTCTATTTCATTTTCTTATGCAGTATTCAATGTTCAATCGAAGAACAATCTTACTAATAACAAACATCCAAGAAATTGTAAATTCTAATTGATTTTTGTTGTTCAAAAGATAAGTAATGCTACTAAGCATCAATCAGTCTTATCAACCACCAAGCAAAGCCAAAGAAGGTGATTGTTTAATTTAGACTAACCTGTAAAGAATTAAGTCAGTCCCCGAAGCAGGAGGCTCTTCTTTCTTTGTTTCAGCATCACGATCAGTTTGAAGCTGTTCAAGCTGCTGCTCAACCGCAGCAGGCACAAGATGTGGGTGGCTTACCAGAATCTGTGACAGAAACTGCCCAATTGGAGATTCAAGCTGAAGTGGAGCAATTGGCTCAGTGGACCCTGCTGAGTCCGAGGACAATGATGCCCGAACCACCAAACCTCTCCTACTTCTACAAACCACTCTCCTGTGTCCCAACTTTGGTTGAGAAATTGAAGTGCAATGCTGCAATGCATCAATAACATGAAAAATGAATTTAACTCTAGAGTGCAGGGGAAAAAAGGTTGGTAAGTGCATGGTTGGAGGGAGGGAGAAGCAAGAATTATGGAAAGCAGCCTCCATATTTACTAGTAGCTCACATGTTTCATCTGAGAAGTGGGGAAAAATAGCGTCGGCAAAACTTTTTTAATTTTGGAATAGCTAAACATTGGTCATAAAAAACACGTGGTTGAATGAATCCATGACCTCACCATTCACCCCTCGTATGCACTGTTGATGCACGTGTTTCATCCCAAAAGTGGGAAAAGAACGATCTCCAAAGTTTTTGTTTTCTTGGATAGGCATACATCACTGATGCACTCGAACGGGATTGAAGCCATAACCTCGCTCATCCTTCCTTGTTTCTATTTTCTACTCGTCGTGTCCACTACCTATATATGTAACCTTAGCGTGTCTATACTTAGATAAACGCACGCCTGAATTTATGCTCTCGCTGAGGAAAAAATGAGTTTATGTTCTAATTCTAGACCTCTTGAGGAGCTTAATACATGTTTTGCAGAGGAGCTTAATAAATTGAAAAAAATAAAATTGCAGCACCTAATCCAGGACGAATCCAGAAAAAGGTTTCTCTACTTCAAAAAGCAAAAAACTTATAATCATAAACCCATGCAAAAATCACATCTTTGAGTCGTTTGTGTGTTTCTTTAAAACAGGGTTCCATTATTTTCATTAGACCGCCATGCTTAAACCTTAAATCCATGAATCCAAAAGGAGAAAGAACATCAGAAACCAAAACAAGGATCTCACACCTTAACAGCGGGCTGAAACTTGGTACCGAAACGCACAAAATTGGGCCCGTTCGCAGTCAAAATACCCGATCTGCCAATAGAAGTTGACGGTATTGAGCTGCCGAATTGGGATCGGACGACTGTCGCTGCCCCAGCTTCCATTTTTCACCTCTGCTAATCCAAAAACTAAAAAACCATATAAAATATCAGGAAAAAATAAAACCAAAAGCAAGGTAACCCAAAACATGTAACACATCGAATGGGAAAATACACTACCTTGGAAGGAAGATAAACCCTGAAGTCGAGACCCGAGAGAGCACGAGAGAGAATAAAAAGTTCTGAGTAGGAAATCTGTACAGCTTAATGGGTATGGAAATATAGATGGAATCTGCTTGATTTGATTCAGAGGATTACCGTGTTTGCTCTATTATTGTGATTGTTTATATATAGTTGTAACTTGTGATTCACGTTCTGAGATGCACCAAAAACAAATGCCCCCTGCTGTTTGGATTTATTTACGGTAATACCCCGCTAGGTACCGTCCTACAAATGTCATTTTGAATAGAACCAAATTTACGGTCGGTGGCCACTGACCGTAAATTTGGTTCATCTTTTGCTTTTCAATTTTATCCTTCATTTATATTTCTTTCTCGTTTCTGTCCCTCAGCTCTGTTGTTTATATTGATTTTGCCCCTACTTTTTTAGTTGTTTTCCCTTTTCTTCCACAGGTTTGTTTTTGTTTTATTCATGATTTTACGTTTCTGCCCCTCATTTTCATGAACAGTGCCTTTATATCCAAGATCTGGTACACATTCTTTCCAAATATGTCCCTGCTTTTCTCATTTTTTCTTATGCTCAGTCTATTACTTTTTTTTTTTGTTTTTGAGTTTCTGTCTGTTACTTCTTCTTCTTTTATTCCTGATTTTATAATCAAATTTAATCTTTTTTACTTTCTGGTTTTTCTTTGTAGACTAACAATATTGTCTTCTTACATGAAATCATACTGAACTATGATCTCTGAATTTTTACACTATGATCAAATACATCATACGGATATACATGACAGAAAATAAAACCCAAACAAATTTAACAATTTTATTAAAAATAAAATAAAAAAAATAGACTCAGCAATATCTTTACATTTCTATAACTTCGGTAATAAAATCATGCTCATATACATAAAACCAAACTAAATTCAAACACAATTTGTAATACATTATCCCTTCCGCAACTTTTTCCTCACTTTTTCTTCCGTTTATAATAATATCGTTGGGATACTCAACGATTATAAAAATTAGCCGTATGTATCTTAAAATTGTGGCTTGGTTCTTGTAAGGTTGTGTTTGGATGTTGAAATGAGTTAAGTTGAGTTGAGATGATAAAATATTGTTAGAATATTATTTTTTAATATTATTATTATTTTGAGATTTAAAAAAATTGAATTGTTTATTATATTTTGTATTGGAATTTGAAAAAGTTGTAATAATGAGTTGAGATGAGTTGAGATGAGTTTGGTAACCAAACTCACCCTAAATTGTTGTATTATAGTTATAAACATTATGCATATCATATGTGTAATATGTATTGTAAACAAGAAAACAAATTCTAAAAATATAGATATAAATCTGTCAATTTATAGTTAAAGTTTCTATGTTATGGTTATCAATATTTTGCACAACATATGTTATATTTATTATGATCAAAAATAAAATTTTAAAATATAGATGAAGCTCTATCCATTGATATTTTAAATTAAGAAATTATATGAATTTAAATTGTCTTTTTGTTATTCATTGTAGATTGACAGTAACAGATTTTTCATATTTTTTCAATTGGGCACACGTGCAATGCACGTGTCTGCCCTTATTAGTTTTAAAATAAGTGTGCATAAGTTATACGTCTTAAGATTTAAATATTATTTCATAAATAATTTTTTTTAAAAAAGAATAATTTAGATACAGTTATAAGGTGTGTATGATCTGTTCATTTCCTTTAAAAAATGAATTTCACTCTTATTTTTTGTGTAAATTCTAGATTTATTTATTTTTTTAAAATAGAGTTACAAGATTTGTATATCTTAACCCTGCAAATATCATTTTAAAAAAAATCAAATGATTCTGAAATAATGAAAGGAGATCACTTGATTTTATATAGTGAATTGAACTTTGATAAATAATATTATCGAGATTTAATATATGCACCAACTTATATGATATTGATAATTTTTATAAATGTAATTGTCGCTATAATTATCAATTATTTAAAAAAAAATTGCAATTATATGGATGAGTCTTGCTAGTGAGCATACCATTTGAAAACTTAATTAGATTAAATGAAAAATAAATATTTTTTCATTTTTTTTAAAGTTTTCAATTTAGAAGATAAGATAGCTAAAATTCATTTTGATCTATGAAAATGAATATATTTAGGAAAATAAAAAAGAATAATACATATATTTGAGGGAGGGGTTATTTGGTCATTAGAGTCTTGTCGGGGTAGATCTTTTGGTGAGAACACAGGTGAGGGACAATCTGGGGCAAGATCTGTAATTTAGGATGTTTGTCGTGGTAGGTGGGACCCATTTAGCAAAGTTGTGGTTGCCATGAAAGAAAAAGAAAAAGAAAATCAAGGAAAGAAGGTAGGAAAATGGGGTATTCGAATATGCATTTTGGAATTCCAAAACGCTAAACAATGTAACGCGTCTCAATTTGGACGGGACAATCTTTTTGTGGCTTTGGGGTTCTCAGAATCTTCCCGTTCTTATTACGTGTGTCACCATTAGACACACACCTTACAAGATTTCCACCGTTCATGATATCATTATTTTCGAATAATAAGATTAGATGAGGTAATTTTATATTAAAATTAAAAATTAAATAAAATATTATTTTTTAATAATATTATTATTTTAAAATTAAAAAAAATTAAATTATTTATTATATTTTATATAAAAATTTTAAAAAAATTATAATAATGAGATGAGATAAGATAAGATAAGACCGTTTATATACTCAAATGGAGCCTATATATGATCCACCTGCTATTTCATCCACATTTTTTTAAAATATTGTGGGTTGATTGTGTAATTAGTACTTAGATTTTTACTTGAATTTTTGAAATAAAAATCTTACAATTATATATTTTAGTTAAATTTTATTAAAAAAATTAACATAAGATTGTCACGTGACATCACTATATTATATAGAGTCCTATTACAATCACCGCTCCTAGCTACCGCTAGGAGCTACCATTAGTTATAGGAATTTTTTTTTTTTTTTTGCTTTTTTATACATGTATTTTTTAATATTTTTAAATATTTAAAAAAAGTAAAAAAAATTATAATATTATTAAAAAATAATTTCTTAAGCATTAAGTTAAAAAATTTTAAAAATAAATAAAAAATAAAACCAGTAAAATTGAGAGGTAAGTTAGAGAGAGAAGAGTAGCATTCTATTATGATACCTGCTAGTAGTATGCTACGTGACAATCATCCATTAGTTTTCACTTTTTTCGTCCCATTTTTATTCTCTTCTTATGTGAAATTGTTATGGAATTAATATTTGAGGAAATAACTTTTTTGATAACATACCTATAGAATATATGCTATCAACCACTTAAAATCACATGGTTTTCAAAGAATGGTGACAATGGAATATACAGGTGAGTAGCAACCCTTCCCGTACTCTGCCCTTGTACTCGTCCTCTTGTATGGTTTTTCTATCCCTATTGATCGGGCGGTCGGACTTTTTATCCCCTCTGCCTGCAAATCTAGCCAAGATCAACACCGAAACAAAGATTAATACCAAAATCTATATCAGAAAAATGAAACTCGAATCACAATACATAGATCTAGTTTGAAAAAGCAGATCTAGGTCAAGAGTTCTAAAAAAAAACATAAATCTAGCTTGAGCGACTGGCAACCATGGCCTTTGGTCTCTTGATCAAGTGACTCGCAAAGATGGTCGTGGGTCTTTGGCTCAAGTGACCCGTGGGCATGACTGTAGGTTTTGCCTAGAGAAGAAGAAGAAGAAGAAGAAGAGTAGAGATTTGAGAAATACAAGAAAGTAAAGAAGAGGAGCATGCCTGCATGAGAAGAACACGGCTAGGAGAATGAAAAATGAAAGGGAGTCGACGCTCAAAGAAGAGAAGAGAGAGAGTACAGGCGAGCGAGATAAAAATTGGGTGGGTACCCTACTTGGAACCGGCCAACTCATAATTAAAAACTTAAACCACCCGTCCGCACCCATGCCTTGAGCGAGCAGGTTGCTAGCAAACAAGCGGATCGCTCGGATGGAACAGTTGCCGGAGATCCAACCCCCACCCCTAATAGCTATGATTATATGAACAATTTTAGTTTATAAGTAAAAAAAATCTTGCAAGTTTTAAACTGATCCTGTTAGTGTAGAATATTGTTGAGTAAAATAGGTTGCATGAATCCCCACAAAACCGAGCGCCAATCACTTGAAGGCCCAAATATGAAACTTGACCTCCAATAAGGTGAGGTTAAACAAACAACTTGCCATCCCGCCACGTTATAACATGGAGACAAAATGCAAATATGAAAATGAGTTATACAATTTTATGGTCTATAAGTTTGCAAGCTTTTTTTTTTTTTTTTTTCTAAAAAAAGTGAAACTCGCTTAAAAAATTAATTAATTTTTTTATAATGAGTTTCACATTTTTCAAAAGTCTTACATGCTCTAAAGTTATATTTAGCATTACTCAACAACGATATATAAAGACAAATACGTCTAATGAGGTTATACACTCTATAATCAACCCAATACTGCAATACATCTTTCCCTAAACCCCATTCTTTGCATGATAGCCTGCAAAACATTTCATTCAACCCTATCATATATGCCTTTAAGATGTCCATTTTCAGTGTCATGCTTCCTCCTTTACCCTTAGATCTGGTCTTCATAGAGTGCAAAGTTTCATAAGCTGCAATAACATTGTCCAAGATCAACCTACCAGGAATGAATGCACTCTGATTTTTAGCAATGATCGTATCAAGCACTAGCTTAAGTCTATTTGCAAGTCTTCGAAATTAGCTTGTACAACACATTGCACAAACTAATAGGTCTGTAGTCACCCAGAACAAGGGCAACATTAGTAAAATTGATAGACTTATCAAGCACACCCCCATTCAGGAAACTCAACACTGCATCACACACCTTTGTATCATATGTTGTGCTAGTAAATGGTAGGCCAGGTGATGTTATATACCCTTCAAGAGGCATTAGGCAAGGGGATCCAATTTCTCCTATCTGTTTTTGTTGTGTGCTAAGGGGCTAAGCAGTCCCATTAATGTAGTTGAGGCTAAGGGTGAGATAAGAGGTATGACTGTTGTAAGAGGAGGAATAAGGGTTTCTCATCTCCTTTTTACTGATGATTGTATTATTTTTGCAAGAGGCAAGTGGATTGAGTGGCTGAAGCTGAAGGAAATCCTACGGGTATATGAAGAAGCATCTGGCCAGTGTATGAATTTACAAAAAACCACTGTGATGTTTATCTCTCGAGTTAGACATGAAGAAAAGAAAATGATTGTGAATGATCTTGGGGCAAAGGTGCAGAGCAGCTATGAAAAATATTTGGGGTTGCCTACTATGATTGGAAGAGCCTGCTTTGACACCTTTAAAGGGATTAAGTATAGGGTTTGGCATAAGGTTAATAATTGGAAAAATCAATTCATTTCCCCTGTTGGCAAAGAAGCACTTCTCAAAGCAATGATTCAGTCCATACCTACCTACCATATGAGTGTATTCAAGTTACCTAAGAGGCAGTGTAAGGAAATATCTAATATTATGGCTAGATTCTGGTGGGGTTATAAAAATAATGAGAAAGAAATTCAATGGGCTAGTTGGGAGAAGTTGGGTTGTGCAAAGATGGTTGGGGGACTTGGTTTTAGAGAGTTGGAAAGCTTCATTACTGCCCTTTTAGCTAAGCAGTGTTGGAGACTTGTCACTAAGCTATATTATATTGCTGCTATAGTTTTGAAGTCAAAGTATTACAAGAATTCTGATGTGTTGAGCTCTAAACTGGGGTATGGACCATCTATGATTTGAAGGAGTATATGGGGATCTTTAAAATTGCTGAAGGAAGGTCTGGTATAGAGAGTGGGCAATGGATTGAATATTAAAGTATGGGGTGATAAATGGTTGCCTAGTAAGCCTTCTCATCGAGTGCAGTCTCTTGTTAAGCATCTGAATGCTGTAGCTAAGTTGGCAGAGTTGATTGAGAATGGTGGTAGATGGGAAATTGAGATAGTTAAGGCTACTTTTACTAAAGAGGAAGCTAAAGTAATTTGCAATATTCCTCTAAGCTATACTGGATTGGAGGATAAAAGAATTTGGGCCTACTCTAAGAATGGGTGTTTTCGTGTTAGAAGTGCCTATCACCTTGACTTAAGCAGGATGAAGGATTGGAAAGGGGAGTCTTCTGATGAAAGAAAGGTTAAAGAGTGGTGGAGAGAACTATGGCAGCTTAACACCTCGAGTGTGGTTAAAATTTTGTTTGGAAGGCTCTTACTAATTGTCTTCCCACCAAAAAGAATATTTACAGAAGGAAGGTGGTGGAGAAGCCAATATGCCCTATCTGTCTGAGGGAGGATGAAACCATTTGCCATGCCTTGTGGAACTGCCCTGCAGTTATGGATGTATGGGTTGAGAGAGAGAGCCCAGTGCAGAAGTAGATGTCATCTAAGATAGGTTTGGCTGCAGTATGGAAGAAACTATTAGCTTAATTGCCTATGGAAAGAGTGGAGTCAGTGGTATTTGTAATGCAACATATATGGCTTAGAAGGAATAGGTGGATTTTTGAAAGAAATTTCAGTAGTCCTTGGATGATTTTCCAACAAGCAAAATCAAGTCTCAATGAATATCCACAAGCACAACAAAAGGGATTAGAGAGAGTTGTAATTACTGCAGTAGGAAGAAGACTGGTGAGATGGGAAGCTCCAAGTGAAGGCTTTGTAAAAGTAAATTGGGATGCTGCTTTTAAAGCAAACCATAGAAAGATGGGAGCTGGAGTGGTCATTAGAGATGAAGAGGGAAATGTACAGGTGTCTTTGGGTTTGCCAAGAGAGTATGTTCAATCTGCTGTGATTGCTGAAGCTGCTGCTTTATGGAGAGCTTTATGCTTATGTGTAGAACTTAATATACAGAAGGTTATACTTGAAGGGGATTCATTGGAGGTGATTAAAGCTATAAATAACAGAGAAGAATGCTTGGAATGGCATGGACAAGTTATAGAAGACATTAACAAGATTCTTTGTACACATCCAAATTGGATTCTAAAACACACATATAGAGAATGGAATAGAGTAGCTCATTTTCTTGCTCAAGTTGCTGTAAACTCTAGTGAGGAGTTGGTTTGGATAGAAGATGGCCTAGAGGGGTTTTTTTCAATTGTTTTACAAGATAAGTGTTGTAATGACTGTTTTTCTGATATATGAAATGTGAAGTCTTATTGATTAAAAAAAAAAAGAAAAGTCTAATGAGATAAGTGGCATAGTAAAATTCAATAAGACCACCTGACAAAGAAAAGTTTAATAATAAAGTTGCGCAAAGTATAAGCATTGAATGAAATAAGATCGAGTTATTCACACTCACACAAAAAGCCCCAAACAAGAGGCAAAATGATAAATGAAACATTTGGATATAACAAATTATGGGCCAACAACATCAAAGCCGAATACATGGAAGATGATCCATTCTTATAATCCAAAGTCAAACCTTCAAATTCTTGATTTTGGAAAGGCTTAAGCAAAACAAAGCCAGTCATCTCATAAGGAGCCCATTTCATCGTTAAGAATGGCCGATCCATCAAAGCCTTCTCTGATAATTGGATCCTCCACCTTCCTTCACTTATCCTTAACTCCAACCTAGACACTTCAACCCTAGTATCCAACTTCATCTAAAACAACCTAAAGCAATGGGATAGAAATAAGCCTTTCTCCTCCTTTGAACCTCACATTACAACAATGATGAACTCATTTGGGCCCCATCCCCCTCGGGCAAGTTTTCTATCAAATCCACTTACAACTTCATCACTAAACATACAACCCCTCTCTAAATCTCAAACCACCACACAACCCATTGGAAAACATTTTGGAAACTCAAACTCCAAACTCGTCTCAAACTCTTATTTTGGAAAATCAACTGAAACTCTCTTCCTACAAAAAGCAAACTAGCCTCCTGCCTTCATCTACCAGCTACAAACTGATATTTTGTGTCCTCTTTGCCATTCTTCCCCATACACCTTGGAGCACACTTTTCTAAGCTGTCATTTATCTCCTATTATTTGAGATCAATCTCAATGACTTCTAAATATCAAAACTTTCTACACACAGCCCATACAAAGTTGGATCAATACCATTATCTCTCCCAATCCCACACTAAACCTCTGTACTGATTTGATCCATCCATTCCAAATCTTTGCATCTATATCAAATTTGGATGTTTTGAAACAAAGTCAACCAAGGGCAAACAATCTCCTCTACTGTTGAAATTTCAAATATAGTTAATCGCCTTGTTAATGAACATACCTTAGCCTAGCTGCAAAAATGCAAAATTCCCCAATCCACAATTTGGACGACCCCTCCTCTTGGCTTTATGAAAATAAATATGATGCTTCTATTTACGAAAGCTTCATTATCATTGTAGACATATGCAACAACTCTAGAGGAGATCCTCTCAAGTCTTGGGCAAAAAGCATTCAAACATCTACCCCCTTTATGGTGAAGCACAAGCAGCGCTACTGGCTATCAAAAAGGCTTTGACACTCAAGGCACAATCTATTTTCCTAGGAGACTCACTATTGGTCTACAAAGCAATTAATCAATATTCCAAAGATGTAGATTGGTCTATCCAAACCATCATTGAGGATTGTAGACAACATCTTAGAAAACTCAAGGACTAAAAATCTGTACTTGCCCCCCGAAGTGTCAACCATATAGCACGTGAGCTTGCTCAAATGGTTGCTAACTCACTTCGATGCAACAACATTACCCATAATCCTGTCACTAATGACTTTTTGTACTTGACTCACACTGGATTTGCCCCTGCTTTCTTTTTTTTTTTTTTTTGAAAATCTGTTATATGTATTAGCTACTCTGTTTATTCTATCTATATACAATGTTTTTGAGGGAAAAAAAAATGTGGAATTGAGCTTAATCTTAAAGAAATTTTAAATTGATATTTTTTTTTTTGAACTCATATCGCATATATGACTAAAGTTTTTTTTATTGAATAGTTGTATATTTAATTACTCTATCATTTGCTTTCATTTAGAAATCACAATCCTCTATCATAAAAATAAAAAATAAAAAATTTCTAGTTATTGTTATAATTTGTAATTAGTATGGATTTTGTTATTTAAATTAATTATAAAAAAAAAAATTATGTTTATAAACGTGGGAAGAAAATTATTGATGATATAAAAATGAATAATTTTTAAATTAAATAAAAAAACAAATATATCGATGGAGATTTTGGATTCTAGATACCTACTACCATTGCAATGGTGAATACCTAAATTCAAAATTTCAGCAGACACTGTGAAAAGCCCGACATATACTCGTCGAGAGGGAGTGACGGTGACAGAGTAGAACCCCAGAACAAGCAGCATGAAATTCCGATACGCCATGGTGTGCTCATCGAACCAGAACCGGAGCATGGAGGCACACTCGCTCCTCAAGAGGGAGGGCTTCGAGGTCTCGTCTTATGGAACCGGGGCTCACGTTAAGCTCCCTGGTCCCTCCCTCAGAGAACCCAACGTCTACGACTTCGGTACCCCATACAAGCAGATGTACGAAGATCTCAGGCGCAAAGACTCCGAGCTGTATCCTCTTCTTTTTTTTCTTCTCCTCCTCCTCTAATTTCACTCATTTTTTTTTTCTCTCTGATTGTTTGGTTACTATGAAAATCAAAGAAGGGAAAAATTTGGCTTATCTATTCTGGGCTCAGCTACTAATAATGCTTTGAAAGACCGGAAATTCTCGTGGAATTAAAGATTTTTTAAATTTATTTTCACTGCAGCCTCTGGGCAACGAGAAGCTTGATTAATTATGCTCTAGTTCGTGGAAATTTTACACATTTTAGGTTTTAGAATGCTTTGATTAACTACCCCTCTTGGAAAATGTCAATGACTTAATTTCTGCGACTTCTGGGTTTTTTTATTTAATGAATTATAGTGGCAGTTAGATCAATCTTTTATGAATTCAAAGAAGGTTTTTTTGTACTATGACATGATTTGTCCGATTAACTATTTATGGGAGTTCAAAATTTGATCATTCTTTGCATTTATTCTGATTCTAGTGCTTCTAATTTTAGATTAATGAATTGGACATTGAGTGCTTGTTCTGCAGTCAGCATTCTATACCATGTTAATGATTATGTGGCAGAATGAAACCTTAATAAGAGTACAGCTACAAGCGTAACGGCATTTTGCCAATGCTAAAAAGAAATTCAACAGTCAAACTGGCTCCTCAGCGTTGGCAAGATAATGCTGCTGATGGTTCCTTTGACGTGGTTTTTACATTTGAAGAAAAGGTTTTTGATATTGTCGTTGAAGGTTGGTACATTACCCTTTTTATTTTGTTACTTGCATCATATGGATCAATGGTATGATAATGCAAAAGATGGCATGATTAAAGCATTATCTGTTGCTTCTCCTATCGTTTTTTATCCTCTTTTTTTGGCATTTGTTTGAGTTGTGGGAAGATTGCTTGAATCTGTAATTGTTATTATTTCCCCGAGTATATTTGTGCAATTCTTCACATAAAAAAAGAGTACGCGTGTAATACTTGATACTGGTATCCTCTAGAACTAAGACCACAGTTGCTTTGAATGTATTTGGTTTGTTCACTATCCGACATAGTAAAGAACTGAAAATGCAGTAAGAATGATTTGTTAAGTTGTGATTCTGACTTTCTTGGCTTGGGAGATTTTGTAAACAAGGAAACTGTGGATCTTTATGTCTTGCTGTGATCATTCCCAAGCCAAATAGGAACTAGTTGGCTTTGAAGGTATTGGACCTATACTCCCTAATGAATAACAGCAAATATAGAATTGTGTCACACGATCCTCACAGAGCATCGATTGCTGGAGTTGTAAAAAACTAGCTCCCGTTGAAAAAAGAGTTGCTTGGATACGTATAGGCCTCTAGAACTCCTCACTACAACAGGCTCGGGTTCCAAATGTCTTGAGTTGATCCAAAAACAACCCCCCGTACTGCTGCCCAAGTATAGAATTCGTGGGACTTGCCCCTAATTCTAAACTTGAGAACAACTAAACAAAAGTGTAGGCTTATTATTATTATTATTTTGATTGGCACCGAGTGTTCATGAACAACGTCCTGATTAATCTCGGGGGTGCATAGGCCTCGGCAATGAGTTTCCTGCAAGTGCATCTTGGATAATTCAAGGGAAAAATCCCCCAGTCCGATGGCCCTTAGAGATTGTTTGCACCCAAGGGGATTTGAACCTTATACCTGCGAGGAGCATATCCCCAAGCCCAAGGCCTTTACCACCCGAGCCAACCCCTAGGGGTTAAAACTGTAGGCTTATTAAATTGGTGTCATGGTTAAATGGTGTTGAAGTTGTTTGTTCTTAACACCCTATATCATTAATAATGCCCATTGTTGTGTTGCTATTTTTATTTCTAATTTTGGGATTTTTAGAACTTTTTTTATTTTATTTGTTAAATGGATTCGTATACGCTTCCTGTATACCAGGGTAACATCCTCTGCATCTTACTCATAAAAAATAACGTAAAAAACTTGAGGATAAGACTCAATACTAACTAGACAAGACTACATAGGGTTCCGTGTAAGCACTGCATCCATTTTGTACCTTTAATTTTCCAGATATTGTGGTTCCAAATCATTCTCTTAAATGGTTTTCTCGTTCTCTTCATTACTTTTATTAAATTTTGCTGTGAAAGATGTAAACTGTATTTCAATGGTCATTTCTGTTGAGACATTTCTCTTTCTAAAGAGCAATATGGTGTTTGTAAGCATGTCCACATGCAATGTGAGAGCTTCATGAATTCTAGTGGAAGAATGTTCACATAATGTTTCTACCTTCAGATCTTCACAACCGGGATCATGTTCTTCTGAAAACTGTGCTAGTGATTAATTTGGAGGTAAAAGATAACCATGAGGAGGCAGCCATAGGAGCTCGGCTTACTTTAGATCTGTGCCAAGAGGTATTTGTCTGCTTTATGCTAGTTTTATAGGGTTTATGTATAATACTGATCGACTTTCTACTGGTATTTTTTCTCCATAGATTGAAGTGTCAGAATCATGGGAAGACTCGATTGATGATATAGTGGCTAATTTTGAGAAACAGCAGCGACGGAAGTTATTGTATAGCATCTCCTTCTATTGAAGAACTATACCCTCGCCAAATCTCTTAAACGCCAACCCTATTCCTGCTGATGATGTTTGTCATTACCTTCCATTTTTCTCTCTTACATGTAGAATCAGGTATTGACTCCATTTTCAATGGATTATATTGTGTTTCACATGAAACTCAGAAGTTTCTGATCTTGGTCTGCTACATGTCCATTTGTGCATTGTAAGTTGTTAGTGATTGATAAGAGTATATAGATAATTCCGGGGCTAGTCCCTTGTGTTTCTCCCCCTAAACCCTTGGTCAGAAAGTAGGGAATCTTGACAAGTGTATAGGCAAAGCTTTATTAAACCCTTCAAATCTCACAGCTTCTAATGGAAGCTCAAAAGTGTTGCTATCATTTTGAATTAGGGCTGAGCAAAAATCTGAAAATTTGACTCCGAATTTGGCTCTGCTTCAATTTCGACAAAACGAAGTCGAAGTCAAAGGTGTCACTGGACTGACTCCAAATCCGATCCGATCCTATTCCGACTTTATGCTCAGACTCCGACTTTGCTCTCCTACTCCGATTCCAATATTGTACATGTTATAAAAATATGTATTTATTTATATATTTATCACATATACTAGTATAGTTATATAGTTATATATGACTAAAACTTATATAGTTAAATTCAATAATATACTAGTATGAGCTAATTATTATAAAATAATATATTTATACTATAATATAAATAGACTAATGATAGTTTAGTATATGTAAACATTATAATATTACTGTCATGCATAATCAAGTAAAACAATTAGACACTAATATTTAAATAAGTCTAGTATAATAAATTAATAACCCTTATACTAATTTACTAAAGTATAATAACATATAATTAAACATTAGAAAGTCTAGTATATAATTAAGTTAGACATTAGTATAATAACATGTAATTAGACACTAAAAATAATATGTAATACTATAGTATGATAACATGTAATTAGACACTAGTATAAATCTAGTATAAAAATAAGTTAGATATTAATATATAAGTAAATTAGCAATGATTTGAAAAAATTGAAATTTGAAAGGCTACAAAATATTCTTTTTTAAAATGGACTAAATATAAAACTAAAAAAAAGCCTAAAACTAAAAACCCAAATCCAACTTTGCTCCAACAAGTTGGAGTTGGATTGGAGCCTACACAAGTTAGAGTGGTAGTTTGGATTTGAATTCTGGCCAAGTGGGAGTCAGAGTCGGATTCAGAAATCTGATTCCGACTAATTCAATGCTCACCCTTATTCTAAAATGTGTATTCTTTCAGCACTCATAATTCCCACTATGTGCTTTCTACTGCATTCACCTTAAATTTCACATCGTCTGGGGGCTGTAGCTAGAGTTATGACCTCTTTTGTCTCTTTGAGTTTCTTCAAATCGAACTATTTGAGCACAACTGACCCATCTGGATTTTATTAATAATAAAAACATATTTTTAGAAGTCAGTAGTTAAGAAGCTTTACCTTTACAAACATAAAAGAGCTATTCTTTCATCATTCTTTAACATGACTTTGTAATGATCCTTGCTATTTTTCACTATGTTGTAATAAAGAAATGGTGTGGAAATGGACTAGTGAGTGCTACGGTATTTAATAGAATGCATATAAATTGTTTGATAAAATGTGAATGAGAGTCACAAGAGGTTGAAGATAAAAATGGTTACGCCTTGGGGTATTCGAGGTCTCCAATTCCTTCAAGAAAACTCTAATGTCTACAATAATTCTCTAGATACAAGATATTCCAGATTTAAGATGATTTTCAATTTCCCCTCCCTTCCCTTCTTATATCCCTCGACGTCATAAATTACATAGAAGGAAATAACAAACTCTAACTAATTCTATTCCTAGCAGGTATGCACAGGAGGCACGTGTACTTCACTGAATAAAACGCATCACTTCATTTATTTAGGTAAAACGACGTCTTCTGGACCATAGCAGTAAACGACGCCGCCTAGCTTGCTTCTTCTCCATCTAGCAAACGACGTTGCCCAACTTGCTTCTTCTTCATTCCTCGACAACTACTATTCTTATCTTCACTGCCATGAAGGGTCATAATATTCTCCCCCCTTAAAGAACCTTGTCCACAAGGTTTATAGCACTCAGAGAATAATAAGGGAGTGGCTTTTCATGAATTTGGCTATATATGAACATCACCTTCATCCCCTTCACCATCCAGAACACCATCTCATCCCCATCCTCATATGGACTATTAGTTGTCCATGAACTTGATAAACTAAACTTCAGGCCTTTTTTTTTTTTTAAAACAACCTTATTTATAGGATTATGAGCTCTACGTCTCCCTTTGTTACAACTATTCTCATAATTCATCATGTCACCATTGCAAAAGCTTTGAACATTTTGCAAAGCTCTAAAATATCTCATTGAATTCATAATCTCAGCAACATCAACAAGATAGGCAAGAACAACCGGAATTATGTTTCTATCACATAAAAGGCGTGCAACCCAGTGCCTCAGAAGCCCGTATATAGTAGTATGATACTTGAACTACAGCAAGGATTCAATTATTGGAGGAGTTATAGGAACACCAACCATCTCTCCCTTCTCCATTTCCCTGAATGGCTTTGGACACCATCTTTTTAGAGGATCCCACTCCAGAAAAATGATCAATCAACTCAAAGTTAAAACTACCAGTGACTGAGGTATACATCAACATCTCAACAAAATTCAGAGTTTTATTCCAAGGCCTACCTATTTTACCGTATACATTCATAAACACATTATGAATTATCAAGGTCGATTCACATTTTCCTTCTCTTCCTCTATCAAAGTGCCACTAGATTGGTTCCTCTATCAAGTGATATTCCCCAAGCTCTAGTAGTTTTATCTCATATCACTCAAAACAACTCTAATTAGCTATTCCTTGAGCAACTGAAGGGCTGCACTTGTATCTACTAAAAGCAGTTTTCTCCATTGCCCTTCGCCAAAGATTACAAGCGAAGCATGAAGGTTTTTAAATATCTCAAAATTGCCTTCAGTGATATATTTTGCTCCCAAATCTCGATAGAAATTAAAAATGGAGATAGGAAAAATGTACTTACCACTTAGAGTATCGCCAAATTCTTCTATTGTTTCAACTTCATCTGCCCAAGCCTTAATGGTGTTATCGTAGCTACAAGCGAACCAAACATCCGTAGTTGGCTGCCACTGAACCCTCTTAACCTCTGGAGTATGTCCCTGCAACACTGAAACACACTCGAACTCGTTGGCAGGTTGCACTTCCTAAATCCAAATCGATTCCTCTCGGCCACACACTGCAAGGAATGCCCCCGATGCATTCCCTGAAACCCCATTTACTTCCTTCACATGACCCTCTGAAGTGGAGACATATTCGTAATCGCTACCAACATTTTCCAACGGCTTAAATTCCTGCTCCAAACTTCTTGAGGGGCTCCCACGAAATTGAATTTGAAAGAACACATAAATTCGGTGTTCCTGATCTTCAGTCCCCAGTCCTTCGTCTTCAAACGTGATATCGAGCTTCAGTTGAGGCAAGAGAGGAAGAGGGCGCTCTAGATCGGTGTTGAGTAGAGACTGAGAGGGAGCTTCCCTCTTGGAACTTCTAAAGTGTTTGGTTGTGGCATAAAGCCAGATCTGGCTGTCGAAGGTGAGGGAATGGTTAGCAACGTGTTGGCGAGTGGCGACACCTTCCCTGTGGTTCTGCTGCTATGCAGCCACTAGCGACTCCACCCCATACTGCTGTGCCGCGGCTAGGGTTTGGCCCTCTTCAATTTGCCTTTTAACGCCGACGAGGTGCTGCTGGTCGAAGGCCTGAATCTCCAGAGTGATGGTCTTCTTGGTTTGAGTTGTCATGGAGATCTCATTTTTAAATTCTCCCAGTCATTTAATAGAGAACTAAGCACCCATTACCGCACCACCCGTTTCCTCATTGAAAGGGGCTACTACGAGTTCTAGTACTGGTTCGATTTCGAGAGCTGGTACCCCCTCAACCGCATCAATCTCTTTTATCTCCATCTCATTTTCTACAGCCACCACTGTATTCCTGTTAGAAATTTCGTTGAAATCTTGTGTAATTTCATGAAGATTTTCTAACCTCTCAAATGGAATGGTATCCGAGAGAAATGGATCATTCTCTTCCTTCAATCGGACATCATCCTTTGCTTCTTGAAATTCTTTTAATCATGATGCCTCGCTCTTCTTGTCAAGAACAACATACACATCATCCAATATCTTCGTTCGTATCAACATAACATCATTTTCTAAAATAACTCCTCTGTGTCTCATTTGGTGTTGCTCCAACGGGTAGATGTTTCTCCCATAATCATATTCAATACCAGCTTCACATAGTAAATAGTGAAGAAAGAATCGACTAAGATTTTTAAATTTTTACCATCGAAAGACTTCACTATAAGCACCATCTGGTCAGGATCTAGATATAATTCATCATATAGTGCACGATGATAATTCTGAAAACATTCTTGAAGTTCTTCATTACTCATTTCCATGGCAAGATCGTTGTCTCTAGATACCATTTGTAATGATCCTTGCTATTATTCACTATGTTGTAATAAGGAAATGGTGTGTAAATGGACTAGTGAGTGCTACGATGTTTAACTGAATGCATATAAATTGTTTGATAAAATGAGAATGAGAGAGTCACAAGAGGTTGAAGATGAAAATGGCCATGCCTTGGGGTATTTGAGGTCCCCAATTCCTCCAAGAAAACTCTAATGTGTACAAATAATTCTCTAGATACAAGATATTCCAGATTTTAGATGATTTCCAATTTTCCCTCTCTTCCCTTCTTATATCCTTTGACGTCAGAAATTAAATAGAAGGAAATAACAAACTCTAACTTATTCTATTCCCAACAGGTACGCACAGGAGGCGCGTGTACTTCATTGAATAAAACACATCAATTCATTTATTTAGGAAAAACGACATCGTCTGGACCATAGCAGTAAACGACGCTGCCTTGCTTGCTTCTTCTCCATCTAGTGAACTACGCTGCCGAGCTTACTTATTCTTCACTCCTCGACAAGTACTATTCTTATCTTCACTATCATGGAGGGTCATAACAGATTTCTAATGCCTATTAGAAGGGTTGCCAAAAACAAAGAAGACTTATGGAAGACTTAATAATTTTATGTCATGTTGAGAGATGTTGAAAGATGATGGTTAAAAGAATGATCAATAGTATTAGTTCATAATCAGATGGGTAACTGAAATGAGCAACATTATTATTTCATAGAAAATTTCTACTTATCATCTTTTACACCATACATCAATATGTGATTTATCATTTTTATCTTTTTATTTAAACACATATATATTAATATATCAACATATATGTGTTTAAATAAAAAGATAAAAATGATAAATCACATGTTAATATTAATATATAATATAAGGAATAATAAATAGCATTTCTCAATGATAAAGAATACGCAACAAAAAAGGAACTTCTTCCTTCCATGACACTACCAAACAAACTAAAAAAAGGTGTTTCTTGTCTAGTACCCATTTTAGTTTTTATTATTTATTTTAAATGATTAAAAAAATATAAGAAAAAAAAGTAAAAAAAAAAAAATTGAAAAGCCACTTTAGGGCCTGAGGCTGAGAATCTAACTAGAGCTTGTCGTTTTGGAAAACATACAAAACCTGTCAATCTGTCAAGTTGAGCTTCATTGCACCAAATTTACATGCAACCGTCAGTGGCTTCACTAAAGCCCTCCCCTCCCTAATCTTTATATCTAAATTCCTAAACTTTTCACGTCAAATCTGACGGGATCCCACCACTCACACAAGAAGAATCTTTTCCGTCAGTCTGTTAGTCTGTCACCTCCGTTTTCTTTTCCGTCAACAACTCTCTGCCGCCGTCTCTCTCTTCCAGAAAGAAGACCTTTTCTATCGATTTTCTTGCACCACTTTCCGTCTTTCTTCGTAACACTCTCGGGAACCATACACGTCAACAAGATGGCGTCTGAGCCACCGGCAGCGGAGGAAGAGAAAGCTTGGGAGGAGGCTCTGAGAAAGATGCTACCCGTAGGTGCGCCATTGCCCGACGAAGAGCACCTCGATTACTCCATCGCAATCGAGTACCAAGGCCCTCAGATTCCCTATGAGGTTCCCAAGGTTGATCCCCTGGACCTCGATTCCGTTCCGGTTCGCACTCCTTCACTAGCTTCGGTTTCGGACCTGTCCTCTGTTCCGGTCGCCATGCCGATCATTCCGAAGGCCTCGAGGTTCAATCGGTTCAGAAATGGAGGTCTTGGCAGCGGAGTGATGAACACTCCTGTGGAGAGCCCAAGTTCCTCTTCGGCTTTGAGAACTCAATTCGATATGCAAGGTACCGGAGACTCGGAGTTCGGAAACGGAATTGGAGAGCCGTTCTCGGATTCCCAGCGAAAACCTGATGTAATTGACGGAAAGCGGGCTCCGGTGGTGACCTTCAATACGCCGAGGGACTCGGATAACGAAGAGGACGAGTCGGACACGTACTCGAGCGCCGCAGAATTCTCGGCCGGGTCGCCGATTTCAGGGGCCAGGAACGGCCAGAAGTCGTGGAAGAAGCGAGGAGTGTGTAGTAGGTGCGGGAGAGGGAACAGGTTGAAGGAGAAGGAGGCTTGTATAGTGTGCGAGGCGAGGTACTGTAGCAACTGTGTGCTGAAGGCGATGGGGTCGATGCCGGAGGGGAGGAAATGCGTTATCTGCATTGGGCAGCCAATCGACGAGGCCAGGCGGTCCGTTTTGGGGAAGAGTTCTAGGATCTTGGCAAAGGTTTGTAGTCCCCTGGAGGTGAAGCAGATAATGAAGGCGGAGAAGGAGTGCGCGGCGAACCAACTGAGGCCGGAACAGCTGGTTGTCAACGGGAAGCAGTTAAGGCAGGAGGAGTTGGCGGAGGTTCTGGGGTGTCCCATCCCGCCGCAGAAGTTGAAGCCCGGGCGTTATTGGTACGATAAGGATTCTGGGCTTTGGGGAAAGGTGAAACATAATGGAGGATTTGGTTTGAGACTTCTGGTTTTATGTTAATTTGTTCGTTTAGTTTATTTGTTTTGAGTAATTGGATTGCAGGAGGGAGAGAAGCCCGATAGAATGATCAGTTCGAAATTGAATGTTGGGGGTAAGCTTCGTCAGAATGCGAGTAATGGGAACACAGAAGTTTACATAAATGGTCGTGAGATCACGAAAACAGAGCTCAGAGTGTTGAAGGTATGTGTCTTTCTCTTTGTACGCATAACTTAACCCATGATATAACTGTAATTACGGTTAACTCAAAAGCATTACTCTTCTGGGAACATTTTTATATTAATCATACTGATCTTGAATCAACAGAGCTACTTTCTAGTGCAAATATACAAAGCTCATCTAAAGACTGACCTCCAGCCATTTCCCAGTCTTCTTGGAATCTGTATCTCTTTGATCAGCCCAATCCTTAAGAATTTTTGTTGTGACATCTCTCAAAGCTGGTTGCTAATTTGGGGGCAAGAGTTATAAATAGTTGTACGTGAGGGGTTTTAAGTAAATATAAAAGCAGTCTTTTTCTGGAAAGAAAGTAGAAAAAATTCATAGACACATTTGTCAATACCAAGATCCAAGTCAAGTCTAGTATGGGAGATCTGAGATCGATGCGTTCAGAAGAGTGACGGCTTAATGTGGGTCAAGTGAAAATATCAGTGGGAAAAGACTTAGCAAATTGAGTTGACCTGAGCAAATCAAGTTGACCTGAATATTTTCACGAAAGTAATATGCCTTGAGAGTGGCATAGAGGCATAGAGGTGGTTTCATAGAGTCTGGTCAACTACCATCAATGCCTCCTCCTACCAAAAAAGAAAGAGATTCCAATACATTCCTGTGACGAAGATCAGAATCTGCACTATCTACCTTTTGACATGTTTGTATTGCTCATTGAGTCAAAATACAAAAAGATTAAAGTTGGACTCCCGATAGACTCTCCACAACAAGGTAAGTGAAGTCTTCCGTTTGGAATTAGTGAGTCTTCCTCAAGCTTGCATTCAGCAATGAATCCTTTTCTGGCTGACAAACTTGACACCATATTCGCTAGTTTTCTGCACTTCCATCTTTAAGCAAGGCCACATGGGATCCATCAAATCGTGTGTTCTTTTTTTTATAGGAAAATTAATTAATAAAAATCAAAAGGTACAATAGCAGGGGTAGGATACCCTAATAAACATCCCACACAAAACATACAGTGCAAAAAATAAAATCAGTATAGGGAACTGGAATATAGTAATTCAATATCTTGATTCATGTTCAGGAAAAGGCCATCATGAAGACGGTTTCGTCGGCTGAAGGAGAGTCAATCAGCACTAGGGTGTACATTGCAACTGTCCATATTTGGAGCGGTTGTTGAACATCTCCTCTCCCTAATTGTTAGATAATGGAGCATATGAAAGCAGCTGTAAGAAAAAGAAACATGAAGCTTTAGCCACAAAGGGACAATAGAATCATAGGCGGTGGAACATGGCGGTGCGTGTGGCCCATGCGCTGGTCAAACTGTGACCATTCTTGGAGGGGAGATGGAGCTGGATACCAAAGACTTCCGTGGCGCGTGTATGGTGCAGAGCGGCGGTAGGATGCAGATCTGCAGCTGAAAGTCCTCGAAAAAGACGAAAAGAATTCGAACAAAATAGGAAAACAACATAAATAAGGCCGGAAAGCCAACCGGCAAATAGCTAGAAGTTTCTGGTGACAAAAGGAGGCTCAGATCTGTGATGAGCTGGCAGCATGTGGTGGCCATGTGCGGGGTGATGGGGAAGACTGGGAGTCTTGGGGAAACGGATATGGGGCAGTGCTTCCAATGGTAGGGGTAGTGTAGTGAGTTTGTGGATCAAAAGCTCTAGATTTAGCCTTTAATAGCTTGAAAAAAGTCAGGAAAAATGAGAAGAAACGGAATGATAATGGAGGAATGGAGGGATGGGAAGGAGAAAAGTGCTGTTAAATGAATATGGAGGGTCGAGGAATTCGGCTGGGTTTGGAGTTGGGAGTTGTGGTGGGTTGGGGGTGGAACAAGCGCAGAAGAGAATAGAAAGAAACCCTATCAAATCAAACCAAGCGTTTGATTATTGTGAAAATGTTCCTCAAATGTCTCTGCTACATTCCTATAAAACCTGGATAATTCATAGGTAAATGTAAGTGATTTTCTGCATACACTGTGTGTAAAGTACTATTTTGATCATTTAAACCCACAAAGACTTTTCAATGGATGTGCAGGGACACTTGGAGCCATATGCCTTTTATGATGGGCTATATATGTCTTCTTGAGAGTATTCCATTATAATTGAACCTGTTACAATTTTTTTTTTTTTTTTGGGGTGGGGGGAGGTGCGGGGTGCAAGTTCCTATTCATATCCATTAGCAGTTGAAGGCAGGACTTATCTAAAATCCTATGTCATCCTCTTTCCTCTGTTCTGTTCTCGTTATTCAGCTTTTATCATTTTCTTTTTGTAATTCAAGGATTTATGATGTCTTATTACCTGATCTATAATCCTTCCAACCTTCACTTTTCTCTCGCCTCTCCCTCTCTTTCAATGACATTCAAGTTTTTGGCTCCTAAATTTGTTATAATTATCACCCAATTAATATTGCAATTGATTTGCTTGTATATCTGGTTTTAAGGTAATCACTCATGCTTCCTGAAGTGACAAATCTCTCCAAGCTGATTATAGAATAGTTCTAGTGTGAAAGTTTTTTATTGTTATTTTATTCTGTCTTTCTTTGGTTTCTGCTTTTGCTTTGGTGTCATTGACATTGGAACTTGATTTAAGTGTTATTGACTTCCCTTTCAGCTGGCCAAGGTACAGTGTCCCAGGGATACTCATTTTTGGGTGTATGACGATGGATCTTATGAGGAAGAAGGTCAAAATAACATAAAAGGAAATATATGGGGAAAGGTTCTCTCATATCTGTGAATAATATATATCTCATTTCAGGTTCATGTTTCAAATTCACCACATGGATTTGAGTTGGTTTTTTTATACAGTTACAGTTTGGTTTTTGGTAGGCAGGCATCCACTCGTTTCATTTGTTCGTTACTTTCGTTGCCTGTTCCACCTTGTAATCCACATGGGGCAAAAGAAGACCCAACTATTTTTTCAGGTAGGTCTGTGCCTGAGTATTTGGAGCAGGGAAGGGTCCAGAAACTTCTGTTATTTGGGTTGGAAGGATCTGGAACGAGCACCATCTTCAAGCAGGTATATCACATATTTTTTATGGGATCAAAGGAAAAAATAGAGTTTTTTGGTGCTAGCTTAAGATTATAAACTTTGTTATCACCTGTTTTCTTTTATTGCAACCATCTGTGATCCAAACCATTTGCACTACAAACCAGTTTCATGGTAGGAGGTAAGGAAAACGGAAAGATATTCAATATAGAGCTAATTTTTTCCATTACACCCTCATAAAATATGTTCAGAACTTAGGTTAAATATAATTTTGCAAAAATTTTGTTAACAAGCTTCTCTACCTCACCTAATTGTTCCACGCCCACTTGTGGGTGGATTTAGGAGGTTTCTTCTCTTCTTCTCACTCCCTTTTGCCCCTCTGCCAAATGGAGGGATTTGACCTCCCTCCCTCACCATCTCCCTCCAAACAAACAAAAAGTTTAGTCAAAATCTGGGATGAGCAAGCATATGCCAAATGGCTTAATCTACTGCTGACAATAAAGGGGTTTGTTCCCTTTTTAGAAAAATGTCGTTTTGCCTTTCCCATCTAATTATTTGACCTGTTCAACTCAATTGCATGGTTTCTTTGAATAAGCACCAATATGTTTTCTGTTTATTTATTTTTGTATCACCTTTCTTTTAATGCTCAGAATTTCTGTACTTCGCAAAGGGACCGAATTTAAATTCCACCTTGTCAATTGGAATAAGGTATGTTCCCACTTCCCATGGGAGGGCTGGGTATTAGAAACTTAAAGATTTTCAATAGGGCATTACTTAGGAAATGGTTGTGGCGCTATAACATGGAACCGGAAGCCCTATGGAAATCGGTAATTGACCACAAATATGGAAGCGTGTGGGGGAGTTGGTGTAGTAGAGAGGTAAATGGGCCTCACGGATTGGGGACTTGGAAGTACATCAGTAAGGGATGGGAGGTGTTTTTTCGTCACACTAGAGTAGTGCTGGGAGATGGTTCTAGAATAAAATTCTGGAGTGATGTATGGCGTAGAAACAATAGACTAAAAGATTTATTCCCCTCAGTTTTCAAGATTGCATGGTTGAAAGAAGCTTTAGTGGCGGACTTTATGGTGTTAACTGGAGATCTAGTACAGTGGAACATTGTTTTTAGTAGGGCGGTCCAAGACTGGGAAGTTGGTAGCATTGAAGAGTTCTTTCAATTGTTGTATTCCGTGAAACCGAGCATCCAAGAAAATGACAAATTGTGGTGGTTATCGGCTGGTAAAGGCATATTTTCAGTTCGCTCGTTTTATAAGTCTCTCACACAGTCCCAGAACATTCAGTTCCCATGGAAAAGGATCTGGCGGAATAAGGCGCCTCCCAAAACAACCTTCTTTGCATGGACAACTTCATTGGAAAAGATCTTGATAGCAGATAATCTGCGAAGACGAGGGGTGATTATACTAGATTGGTGTTGCATGTGTAAGAAGAGTGTGAAACGGTGGATCATCTTCTATTGCATTGTGATGTTGCTAGAGCGTTATGGGCTGAGGTGTTCAGCAGGGTAGAGATAGCTTGGGTTATGCCCACCATAGTGGAGGCACTCCTGGCTTGTTGGACCACTATAGGAGGTTTATCACAAATCAAAGCGGTGTGGAAGATGGTCCCTATTTGTATTCTATGGTGCTTATGGCAAAAACGAAATAACAGGACGTTCGAAGACAAGGAGAGATCTTTTGAGGATCTTAGATCTTTTTTTGTTAGAATGTTATTTGTATGGTCCATAGCTATAGACTTTAATGGCTTAGACTTGGCTGAATTTCTTGTTTCCTCTTCTTCATCCTAGATAGGTGTTTTCTCTTTGTATACCATCTTGTGTACTTAGGGCTATGCCTATTCTTTAATACAATCATTTACTTATAAAAAAAAAATAATTCTGTACTTCTCATAAACAGGCCAGGTTTTTGTACGGGAAAAATTTCACTCCAGAAGAGCTGCAGAATATCAAGCTTATGATTCAAAGCAATTTGTACAAGTATCTTAGTGTACTGCTTGAGGGAAGAGAGCAGTTCGAAGAGGAATCATTCATGGAGACAACTACTGTTTTGGATGCTGAAGAGTCTGCCCCAGGTAACAAATTTAATTTTTCTATTTTATTGCCCCTTATATGGTGAAAGTATTGCTATTTGATTAAGTTGAAGCGTTGGGTACTCTTGTGCTATTTCCTTTGGTAGTCAATCCTGCTGAATTATTAAATTCGTGATTCCTGTGGTTGTCTTGTAACAAATTTTTACATATAGTAGTAGAATATGTTTTGTTCATTGCTATACGGAAAAGGCTTTTCTTTAATTAAATGCCTAAAATTTGTGCTCATTAGGTAGCAAATAGCTCAAGAAGAAAAAAATTGTATGTTAATCCAAAAGAGATTTAGCCAGTGGTCTTAGATCAAATGATTTTACTCTCATCATAAACAAGAGATGCGAAGTGAGGTCCTGGCCGAATACCTATAAAAAACAAAGTGAGGTCCTGGTTGAATGCCATAGGTGTGTTTGGATTACATCTGGATCAACTCAAGTCAATTTGAATCAACACAACACAACTCAAATCAAGTTGATTCAACTATTCTTTAATCCCAATTGAATTTGGATAAACTCCATAGACCTCTTGTGAGCAACTAGGGCAGGTTTACTTTTTGTCCTATCTGTGATTATACTCTGTTGTTTGCACGATACGCTTATTATGTGCAGATGATACGTTTATTATGTGCAGACGAGCAACTATTCTTCACAGCACACCCTAGCCACCTCACAATGTAAGAGTAAATGATCAATCGATTCATCATTTTTCTTACACATAAGCACCACTCCATAACAATCATACCACGTTTTCTCAAATTTTCAACCGTCAAAATCTTTCCAAGTGCAGCTGTCCAAGTAAAAAAAGCAACTTTAGACGGCACAAAAACCCTCCAAATACTCTTCCACGGAAAAGAGATATGCTGTTGAACGGTCGACACCTTATAATATGATTTAACTGAAAAAGTTTTGCTCCTCATGTGTTTCCACAGCATTCGATCCCTCTCATTTCCTCCTATATTCAGAGAATACAAGAAGTTGAAAAAATCTGCAATCTCATCAAGTTCCCAATCCTGTACATTTCTAGTGAAAATAACATTCCAATGCACAGTCCCATTAACACAACACAACACCTCTGAAACAGCAGCCTATTGCTTTCCAACCAAGCTGAAAACAACTGGAAAAACAGAATAAGGAGCTCTCTCACCACACCATTCATCAAACCAAAAACGAATTCTTGCGCCCTCTCCAACCTCAAACTTAATATGTTTTTCAAAACTGTCCCACCCCTTTCTAATAAATTTCCGTAGGCACGCACCATAAGACCCCCTACCCTCCTTAGAACACCATCCCCCCCAATCTCATCCATACTTCAGATCAATAACCTCTCTCCACAATGAATTCCCTTCCATTTGATACCTCCACAACCACTTCCCTAACAGTGCCTTATTAAAATTACTCAAATTTCGCACCCCCAAACCTCCATTCACAATCGGACAGCACACTCTATGCCAACTCACAAGATGAAATTTATTCTCCTCTCCCATGCCACCCCACAAAAATGCTCTAAACAACTTCTCAATCCGGTTTGCCACACCTACCAGTAGTGGGAATAAAGGAAGAAAATATGTAGGAAGATTGGAAATGGTGATTTTAGTAAGGGTTAATCTCCCCCCTTTTGATAGATATAGCCACTTCCAACCCGACAATCTTTTCTCAACCTTCTCTACAACACCACCCCAAATATTCTTTGCTTTGAAAGACACCCCCAATGGAAGCCCAAGATATTTCATTGGAAGAGAAGCAACTTTGTAGCCCAACAAATCCGCTAAATAGTTAATATTCCTCACATCTCCCACCGGTACCAATTCCGACTTGCCCAAGTTCACCTTGAGGCCCGAGACAACTTCAAAGCACAATAATACAGTCCTTAAAGCTTGAATCTGTCCACTGTCAGCATCACAAAAAATAAGAGTGTCATCCGCAAATAATAAGTGGGAAATTGAAATGGCACAGTTATTATTGTTTCCTACCATATATGCAAGGTGTTTTCGAAAGAAGTGTACATATAGCAATCTCTTGGTGAGAAGAATTCACATATGGTGTCTAGTTGAAGAGGCCATGTGATGGCTGAAACAACCTTGAAGGGCATGTACGATAAGTTTAATACCATGGTCAGCAAGCATTGGGTAGTTATGAGGAACTAATTAAGGTCACTTAAAAGATAGCATCGCCAGATTTAAGGTTCTTTAACGTTCTTGAAATACAGTTGGCAAAGTCCTAAAGATTGCTGACTATTGAAAAGAAAAGTTTTGAGAAGGAAGTATAATATGTCAGTATATTACACTCTGAAAGACACTGGCATGTTTGTATACCGTAAAATTAATCAAGACAGATCCTATTACCAGGTTTAGTAAATATGGGTTGGTGAGGTCCTAAAAATGAATGACCTACTGACGAAAAAAAAGAAGAGATTGCAACGGAAATAATTTCTCAAAAGAAGTATACCTTGGACCTACCGGAAGAGAATGGCATATTTGGTATAAATCCAAGTAAGTCCCCCATCTAGTATCAGGTTTAGTAAGTATGACAGTGTACCTGATCATCCATGAAGATAAAAGAGATATGGTGGCAGGATGAAATCTGTCAGAAACAAATATAACAAATATATATCATTCATTTTTTCTTTCGAACATTCAATCTCTGTATAAGAGTGGAGTTAGCTTGTTATGACATCAATTTTTTTTTTTATCTGTAAACAAGATTGTTATTGATGAGAGTGATAGGCATAGCTCATGTACATGGAACATATACAAGAGTAACACCTAAGCATGATTAACAGTTGATACAAAAAAATCATGAATGCTCAGTCCATTGAAATCCATAACAACTGACCAATGGAGTAAAGTGTTGAAAAAGAAAATTCAAAGCTCATCCATTATCCACTTGCGATTTTCAAAGCTTCTTTGGTTTCTTTCCCTTCGAAGACAACCATAGACATATGGTTCTCTAGTAAATGATCATTCCATAAGGTTGTGGCTACCTTCAGTGAAGTAGTAGATGGTCTACAGTCTGCATTTCCTCATCGTTGAAGGTGAGGATCTTCCCTAAAGAAGAAGTCCATACAAAGGAAGGTGCATTTAGGGGTACCTTAGTCCAAATACTATGGCCTCAAATTTATGTCAACACATTATGAATTCAATTGCAAAGTTTTGAAAACTTCCTCTTTGTCCTCTACTAGCATAAAAAAGGTTACATGCACTTTGAGTTTTTTGCCTTAGAAAGAATGAACGAAGAGTTTTACTGTCTTGTGAATTTAGGTGAAACAGGAGTTGATGAAAGCAAGCAATGCATCTATTCAATCAACCAAAGGTTCAAGCACTTTTCTGACTGGTTACTGGATATCGTGGCTACGGGAGACTTGGATGCTTTCTTCCCTGCTGCTACACGTGAATATGCTCCAATTGTAGATGAAGTTTGGAGGGATCCTGCCATTCAGGAAACATACAAGAGAAGAGAGGAACTGCATTGCCTTCCTGATGTTGCAAAATATTTCTTGGATCGGGTATGCCTCAACTACATTTTCTTTGTTTTATTGCAAAGTGTACGCCAGTTAATTGAGGATGGTTTCTGCTGCAGTTTCTTTGCTTGATGTATGCTTAATTTATGTAGACTCTTTTTTCTGCACTAGATTTGCAGTTAATTGAGTACTAAGCATTTTCCTTCTTTTCATTTTGATGTAATCATGTTTTCTTCTGTTATTTGACCATATTGCAGATTTCACTGCAGCTTGTTATAGGTCACTGCTTTCCTGAGTTTGTTGATCGCTGATCCCTTTTTCCTTTGCCTCTTTTGTGATGCAAATGTGACAAATCAATAATTCTAGGTCCAAGAATATAGGCAAGAAGAAAGTTTGGATGGTGGTCTATAACATTAACAGACGTTTAATCAAATGACATCTTCTTCCCCCATAAACAAGAATCAAAGGATGAGGTCACTTGGTCAATTCTGCATGATTTGTCAGTTCTTTTTACTTAAAAATATATTTCATTTAAAAATAAAATACTGAAGGGTATGTGGTGAGGAGAGATCATCTGAAGGGTCACTCTGTTTCCAAATTTGGTGTCTGTTCTGTATTTTCTTATTTGTGTCATAGTAATGTACTTAGGCAGGATATGTGGTTTCTCTCACCAACATATGAAGTTGATTTAATGAAAAGAGAGAATGCAACCTGTTTTTCTTCTTGTACACGACTAGTTCCACGTTTTTCCATTTGATAACTTGATGGATGTTAGTGTGTTGCTGTTACAGGTTATAGAGATATCAAGCAATGAGTATGAACCTTCAGACAGGGACATTTTATATGCAGAGGGAGTCACTCATAGCAATGGTCTTGCCTTCATGGAATTCTCATTTGATGATAGAAGCCCCATGTCTGAGATATACAATGAGAACTTTGAATGCCCACCTCCCTTGACCAAGTAAAACTTATTCTTTCTCCTATTATGCATTGTCGCATTTTTTCCCTGATTTTTTTTGTGGTGCTGAAACTACTCTTTTTGGGTCATAGATACCAATTAATTCGCATAAATTCCAAGGGACTGCATGAGGGTTGCAAATGGCTGGAAATGTTTGAAGATGTGAGGGCAGTGATATTTTGTGTTGCGTTGAGTGACTATGATCAGATGTATGCCCATGGTACTGGTCCACTTCAAAATAAAATGCTAGCGAGTAGAGATTTATTTGAGAGTTTGGTGAGACACCCTTGTTTCAAAGACACCCCTTTCGTGCTCCTGCTGAACAAATATGATGCCTTTGAAGACAAGATAAGCCAGGTTCCTCTATCTGCTTGTGAGTGGTTTAGGGACTTCTGCCCTTTAAAGGCACATCACAATAACCAGTCCCTGGCACAACAAGCATACTACTATATTGCAGTCAAATTCAAGGAGCTATATTCTTCCATAAGCAGACAAAAGTTATTCGTGGGGCAGACGCGAGCTCGGGAGCGTACATCAATCGATGAGGCATTCAAGTACATAAGGGAGGTCCTCAAATGGGATGAAGAAAAGGATGAAAATATGTATGGAATTGGCGGGGGTGATTCTTTCTACAGTACAGAAATGAGTTGGTCTCCATATATTAGGCAGGAATGAAACTCTGTTCTGTTTAACTGGGGCATGTCGGCATTTTGAAATGAAGGATAGAACATATCTACTTGCCATTTCCAATTCTTTCTTTGCTCTGAAAATTTGGTGGATATTTTGTTCTTACCATGGCATGACTGAGCAAAGGAAGTGAAGTCAGTTTGGCCGTGAAGGTGCTATCTTAAACTGGCAAGTTCGGGATTGTTGAACAATATAACAATAAGTTGAGTCTGATTCAGGAGATTGCAATTTATTTACAGCATAATTTTCTTGCATGTATAGTTTATCTTGTTTAATACTACTAAGGAGTTTTCCCGAGTAAATTTGTTAGGTTTGCTGTAAATGGTGAGTGAATTCCCTTCTGTAATAGGCACCTTCATGGTGGGGTTCACCAACTCAATAGATTTCCATGATCTGCTTGGCATCCAACCTTTGAGTTCGTTATTAATTGGACTGGACCTGATGCATTTTGGCTTTCCAATACAGGATACATAGTTCTGTAGTGTTAAATTTGGAGAGCTAGTGGAAATGTCATAGGATCCTCTCTATTTCATGTGAAATAAATAGTATCTATTCAGTTGTATATTATGGTCATTTCACATTATGTTGACAAGTGAAATGACCAAAATACTGCATGGTTTACACTAAATGGATATTGCCCATTTCAATGGAAATGGAGAGGATACAATGAAAATGATTTGAAGACATGGTTAAACTTGCCATAACTCGCCATTGTTTCTACAGGTAATTGAGCACTCTGTTAGTTATTTACTTCTTTTTGGATATGAAGTACATGGAAATTAGTATAATCTGACTTTTGTAGTTTTGTATTGTAAAGCCAGGATGACCTAGGTTCTTCATTTGTTGTGGCATGGAACTTAGGTATTAAAGTTAGATCCTTTGGTTTATTTTATTTTGAGTAATTATTAGGTAGTTTTGAAGTATGGTACTCACGTCTTATTATGGGATGTCATGTCACTTAAAATTGGTGCTTATGTAAATAATTTTAATTTCACGGCATATTATGATAAGATGGAGTACTTTATATTTGCAGCTGTCTCTATAACAATTTGTAAGTAATCAAGATGGTGAAGCCTTGTAATTTTTTGCCAAGTAATTTGTGAGTAGATCAGATGTACTAAGAATAATCCTAAAGCCTTTAAAAGTGTGTCATGATTTCATCCCAAGAGGCTAATCAAGTTAAGCATGTATCAGGATAAAACTTCTCTAAAAGACTTGGGGCGTTATATTTATTGTTCTTCAGTTCCTTGCATTCACCTGCATCACATATGAATTAATGGATGATGAAATTGTAGAGGATATGGACCATGCATTGTGCTCCAATCTAAGCTCGAAGTATTGAGACAAAGCACTTTTGTCTACTATCAAAGATTTCCTGCAACAAACTCACATGCCGTTCAAGCTAGGCTAGGGGTGGGCAGTGGAGCCCTGCACCTTGCTGCAACGCCCCTGCATTAGGTGGGGCGGGACTCTGTGCCTCCAAATGCTGAGGGTGGGTGGCCCTACCAGGATCTAGGGCCTCCAATGGAGGCGGGAGACGGAGGGGGCCCAACCCCACCTCGGTTTTTCCCCGTCCCGTATATATATATATATATATATATATTATGATATATGTATTTATATATAAAAAAACCTACAACCATAAAACGATGTCGTTTTGTTGGGTGGTGACTGTTTACAATGTTAGATATGCTGCACATATTCTTAATTTGATTGTGATTGATGGGTTGAAAGATGTTGATGACTCGATTGAATGAGTCAGAATGACTGTGAGATTTATGAGATCTTTACTAGATTGGAGAAATTTAAGGTTGCTACGAGGAATGCGAGCATAACATCCAAGAATGGCTTTTGTACTGATGTTCCTACAAGATGAAACTCAACCTTCTTGATGTTGGAGGTGGCCCAAAAATATAAGATTGCCTTTGAATTATTGGGTGATGAAGATATTCAATATGTCAAATATTTTGATGAGCACGGGGGATTAAGAAAACTTATTAATGATGATTGAAAAGTTGTTGCTACTTTTGTAGATTTTTTGAAGCTTTTCTACGAGGTCACATTGATGCTATCTGGTTTTTTGTACCCTACATTCAATGATTTCTATCAACAAATACGTAAGGTGAAAGAAGAATTGAATGAAATGTGTAGGTGTGACCACATTAGGATGCGGGAGATGTCATTGATGATGCGGGTCAAATATGATATTGAGGAGATTTGAGTAGGTTAAATATTTTCTTATATGTGGTTGTTGCTCTTGACCCCCATATTAAGATTGATGTCATGATATATAGTTTAGGACTTGTGCACAGGAACGCATGGACTGAGCTTATTGGGACAATGGTTAGAGAAACTCTTGGTAAATTGTTTAATGAGTTTACCATGATTAAGAGTGGTAATGCACCTACACCTTCACCTACCCTACCGCCTCCTCTAGAAGTCGGGGTGGAAAAAAAGCGTAGGTTGATGGAGGCGAAGTCGGAGGTAGACATATATTTGGCAAGGAATCTTCTCCCATATACACGAGAATTTGATCTATTAGTATAATAGAAGACCAATGCCATGAAATATCATGTCTTTGGAGAGATAGCCCACAGTATTTTGGTCATCCCTATTAGCACCGTTTCCGTAGAGTCGGCCTTTAGTATCAGAGGACACATATTGGATCCATTATGGAGTTCATTGTCTGCTACCACCATAGATGCATTGATTTGCACGCAGAATTAAATCAACGGGACGAAAATTCATGTTTCGGATGTTCTTGACTTTAAGAGACCGACGAGGAGGAGGGTGGTGATTAGCTGAATCTAGTAATCGTTGATTTTATTTTATTATTTTAATTTATTTATATTCATTTCATCGGTATTAATTTCAAATTTAATTGTTGTAGTAATACATGAGACGATATCTACTTCCGCTGCAGTATGACTTCGTGGTATTGGACCCACCATTGTCATTTGCCATAGGTTTGTATAATTTATATTGTCCATTAATTTTTTTTTTGTATTTATATAATTTTTGGTATCTAATTGTTTTTCTTGTATTTTTTTAACTTTTATAATCTTACTGTCATATGTGCAACTCAAGCCTCAATCCTAATCCCAAGCCCAATGACCAAAATTCAAATGATCTATTCTCATCTTGGTCCCCATCTCATCTTGGTTAGTTAGATTTTAGCTTTTAATTATTTTCATCTCTAATATATGTTTATAATTTTTATTTTTATTTCTTGTTTATAATTCTAATTGATTTTCCTATTAAAAATTTAATGTTTCAAATTTTATGATCTCATAGTAGACAACACTAATTACATGTCTTTCCACCCGTCCCAAACGTCAAACAACTCACATAGTTTAGTTGTATTCTGAGATTCAGTTATTTGTAATGTTGATACAATGTTTAATGTTTGTAATTTTATAATTATTTTTTCTTAATTTGTATTAGGTGGTAGTAGTACTTCATTTTCTCTTAATTTGTATATTATTTTTATTCTTGTAAATTCTTTTTTTTTTTTCTGGACTCAAAATGTTCTAAAACTTGGTTTTGGGCCCATTTCAATGGCTTCTAGGCCATTTTGGGCCCAGAAACATGTTATGGGCCTAAGGCCCATTTGTTCGCCCCCGCACCCCGGTACTGGAATGGGGTACCCCGCCAAAACACACTGGGGGCGAGGGGGAGGTAGCACTCCTAAGCTAGGCCAAGTATCAATCACCAACACTATTATTGACAAAACAGAGTTGAACATGTCTTCCTAAATCCTCTTTTATTCTTGATAGGTCATATTCATAGTATGAACAGTCATTTTTCTAAAATAAAGTCTCATTTTGTAATATTGTATCGCAATTTCTGAAAATGTGAACTTTATAGTAAATGGCGTGTTCGCATATACTTGGCATGTAAGTAAAAAGAACTCTTGTGTTGATGCTAATCTGAGTGCATTTCTAGTTTTATTCTTCTTGCAAATACTTTTTGAATAAATTAATAAATCTTCACAATTTTTTCACACTCTACATTCTATATTTTTTTAAAATTTTTATTATTTTTTTCTTTTATCAAATATTTATTATATGAATAATGAATAGAAAATTCAAAATAATTTAAAAAGAATAAACTCAAAAAAATTTTAAAAAAATATTTAAAAATTTTAAAAAAAATGTGGAGTGTGAAGTGTGGTTGAAGTTGTGTAGCAAAACTCATTTGTAATTCTTATTAGATTGGGGAGGATTAAGAATTTTTTTTTTCTAGGAAAGAAGAAAAGCCATGCCATAAACATTCATGTAGAGCCTAATTAAGGTGAAATAACATGAAATAGGTAAATTTAATTGTTATGTTGATAGGTAAATAACATGAAATACGTAAACATTCATAAATTATTTGTTATTTTTTTATTATTATTTATTATTATTTTATTATTATTTACAGATCATTTAAGATTACTTCGACATCCAAAACGTTTGACCTAATAACACATTACAAGAAAAACAAATGATGAAAAATAAAAGATGCACAAACGGGACATGTACGTGCTTCGGCAACAATCAGCTTTGTAGGGCTGATCAACTCTTCCATGGGCAGAAAAAAATAATTATTAATTATTAATGCCGTTTTACATTTTATGATATTTTTAAGGTGGGTTGGTTGTAGAATTGTGTCAACGTTAATATTTTTTTATTAGTAATTATATAAAATTAAGGATATCAAATTCATCTTAATTCATCATTATAATTTTTTTAAATTCTAACATAAAATATAATAAATAATTTAATTTTTTTAAATTTTAAAATAATAATAATATTAAAAAAATATATTTTAACAATATTTTATCATCTTAACTCAACTCAGTTTAACATTAAAAAAACAATTATATTGATATCGTATCAAATAGTATATATTACACAATATCAATCAATTCGAATACAGCCGTTAAGTTTAACGGATTACATTTTTAAACTTTAAGAGCACTAGCATTGACTTGGACAAAGTTAAAGATTGGCTAAAATTTAGATAAATTGTACTAAAAAGACCCTACATTGGATGACATCTCTAAAACAATTTAGATTTTCTATAGTGATTGACCAAATTTGAAGAACCAAATTGATTCACCAAAAGTTAAAATAATAATTTCTCACTCCATTAAAAATATGGTTAGTGAATATTTAGATAGAATATTAGATATTTAGTTAGTAAATAAGAAATTTAAATATAATTTTAGATAAGTTTAATCTCAATTTTTGGTTATTAATATTAAATGACCATTGAAAATATGATTTTTTTAATAATAATTTAATTAGAATATAATTATTATTAATATTAAATTAGTAAAATTATAAAATGTGATATAAATAAATTAAATAAATAAATTATTAATTTAATAATATTTTATTATTTTATATAGAGTAAATGATTAATCTAATGTGAAGATTAAATTTAAGGATAGTGCTACAGCCCCCGCTGGGGGCTCCCGCTGGGGGTTGTAGCATGTATTTGTTTGTGTTTTTTTTTTAATTATTTTTTATATAAATTTTTTTAATATTTTTTAATATTTTTAAAATATAAAATAAATATAAAATATTATTAAAAACACTTTCTTAATTAAGAAGTAAAAAAAAAATTATTAAAAAATACTTCATTAATTATGAAGTAAAATAAAAAATATTAAAAATATATTTTTTATTTTACTTCTTGATTAAGAAAGTATTATTTAATAATATTATGAATTTTTTTATTTTTTAAAAATATTAAAAATTATTAAAAACATCTATAATAAAAAAAAATTAAAAAATACACATATAAAATACACTAGAGCTCCAGCGGGAGCTCCAACATTTTCCTAAATTTAAATAAAATAGATAAATATAAAAATATGTGATTTTGACTAAATTTTAAAAATAAATTTGACCAAATTAGTGCTGTCAATTAAAATAACAGGGTGAAAACGACCCGTTTTAAAAAAAAAATAGAAAAAGACAGTTGAAAATGCGTTTCCAACTGCCTGTCGTCACCCTCTCTCTCTCTCTCCTCCGACTTAGCTTGGTGAATCCGGCATCATCTCAGCCGGTCTCTCTGCCTTGCTTTGAAACCCAAAAGGCTAGCTTACCAACGAATTAGCAAAAAATAGAGTGCAGGCATTTCATTTCAGGTTCTTCACTAAAGTCCAAGGTTAGTACAAGTCCAACCTAAATTCCCCAGACGTTATACTCTTTCTTTCTTTCTTTCTTTCAGATGCGGTGCAGGAGTAGTAAACTATGAGGAGTCTGATGTGTTAGCAAAGCATTGGCTGCCGTTAATCTCACAACTTCGGAAGTGCCGTTCCAAAGAGGAACTTCTTATTTTATCTGTACATTTCCTGCCCACCAGCCAAAATGCGCCCAAGAGACGAAGGACTTTTTTTTTTTTTTTTTTTCTACGCGGCGAGAGCTCACCCTCCTGTAATGAAACGCGTTGTTTTGTTAATACTATGTTAATATTAACATAAAACAATAGAACTTGATTTAGCGAATGAGCTTTACTTTTATATAAAATTGTTAATATGTACAATAAAATAAAATATATTAATATTAATATTTAAAATCAAGAAATAAATTATACATTATAGAAGTTGAAAAAAACAAAAACAAAATTTGACAAAAGAGTCAAGGAATACGTGGCCTATGGGCCATGTGATTATGTGAATTCAATTGTGAAACCTCTAGTCTACATGGTCGGTTGAAGTCTTGAAGAAGAAAAAAAAGAAAAGAAAAAAAAAATAAAGGATGTTCTGGAGACTAGAAGATAAATCACGTGGTTGTTTTATTCTCATAAAATTTTACTGTATACAAAATTTTTTAGCTTTAGCTTTACCTTCGTTGACCATAGCACAACAGAGATGCCGCTGAACGTCTGCAAGTGCGATGCAACGATAGGAGAGTCTGCCAGTGCCAAATACGAGCAAGATAGATACAAGAGAGTTAGAGATTAGAAACTGTAGACTGGAGCCTAGAGACAAGAGAGATGAAATAAAATTTATAAATTTCAGGTATAAAAAGAGAGTTCTTGAAATGTTCTGAGATTTTTTTGACAGAAAGATTGAAACGTCTTTTTTGAGATTTTATTGTGACTTTCGGATTTTCTAAGTGAAGTTGCAGAGTCTATATAAAGTTTGTTAACGTCTATTGTTTTTTTATCGTTGAGTTAAGAATTGGCTTTTTTAAATTTTCAAGGTTAACATCGTTTAGTTTAGACAATTTTTTTTTAATTTTTTTAATAATTAAATTTTAGCATTTTTTGGGTCTTCTTTCACTGTGGGGCCTTAGGCAACCACCTGACTTGCCTTATGAAACAGCTGGTCCTGGTTGAATTGATCTAAATAATCAATTTGTTCTAATTAACATAATGTCACATAAAAATTAAAATCACAATATATCCCAAAAATATAAAACTAATTACATAAGTCAAAACTTACAATCCAAACAATAAAAACACCAAAATTACAATCCAAAAGAAGTGTGGAAGGCGGTCATGACTTGTTAGAATTGACTTAACTGAGAAATGAGAGAGAGTGAGGGTGAGAGAGAGAGATAGAAAATACGAAATAGGATTAGAGAATCTTTTTTTTAGGATAAAAAAAATATAATTGTAATTTTGAGTAAAAAATTTAATGGGTCACTAACGGGTTAAGCGGGTTGACCCATTAGTGATCCGTTATTGAATCGTGTCTTAACGGGTCAACACGTTAACATTAAACTCATAACTGCTAATTTCGTGTCATAATCGTATTAGACTAACGGGTCGTGTCACATATTATCACCCTCACGTTTGGCAACACAATTGTTCTCAATTATTCTCAGATATTCTCAATAGTTTTTTCCCAAACATCACTCAAATACAAAATATTTTTCAATTTCAAATCTTCAACTTTTTCATCTAATCATTACAACTTTGAGATGAAGGATATAAGTGAGGCAAAATACATTTTGGAAGTTAAGATCTATAGAGATCGATCAAAAAAACTTTTTTATTTGTCCCAACAAACTTACATAAAGAAAGTTCTCGAGCGCTTCTAAATGAGTGAATGTAAACCCATTGACACCCCCACTGCGAGAGGTGAGAGCTTGTTCAAAGAGATGTGTCCTAAGACGCAAAGAGAAATGAAAAATATGACTCGTGTCCCTTATGCTAATAATGTTGGTTGTCTGATGTACGCAATGATGTGTACTCCGCCAGACATATGCTATGGAGTTGGCTTGGTGAGTAGATTACAATCTAATCCTGGACTGGTTTACTAAAAAGCAGTCAAGAGAATTCAAAGATATCTCAAGAAAACTGCAGACTATGTGTTGTACTATTAAGGTTCGGATTTGCAGCTGAGAGGTTACATTGATGTTGATTAGGGTAGTGACCTAAATGAGCGCAAATCAACCACTGGGTATGTCTTTCTACTCAACAATGGTGCCATTACATTGAGCAATAAGAAACAACCCTCTATAGTCTTATCTACCATGGATGCAAAATACATAAATTGTTTAGCAGCAGTTCAAGAAGCCGTTTGGTTACGGAGGTTCCTCAAGCATTTAGACATTGACACAAATACTTCATATCCGGTGATAATATCCTGCAATAGCATGACAACTCTTGCATATGCTAATGACTTAAAGTATTATGGAAGAACCAAACACATAGATATCAAATATCACTACGTCAGAGACATAGTAGAGCAAAAGGAAGAGGTCCTGAAGTACCTTTCTACGAGTCGCATGGTTGATGATCCCCTGACAAAGCCTATAGTAAAAAATGTTTTTGTGACTCATGTTAGAAATCTAGGACTGCGTAAATTGTGAATGTAATTTGTGTTTTAGTTGACATTAAGATGTAAACTTTCCTTTGAGTTATTAATGAAATATGATTTTATTCAGTTTTTGTCTTTATCGTATAATTTTCTCGATACACACACAAGTTATGTCAATAGACTTAGATCGACTCACTCACACGAGCGATCGCCTCTAACACTTGAGTAGTGAGTGGAGATGAGACATTGTGTCCCTAGGTACTTGTCCAATGGGATAAGTTGGTTGACACAAAGATATGTCGCCTTCATGGGAGCTAAGATGAGGTCTATTGTATTAAGAGTATCATGCATGGGTACCCCACAATCCATGTAGCATCTGATATGCGAGATCCTCTTTAACGCCTTGGAGGAGAGCAAATGGCGGAATTCGGGTTAGACGCTTAAGGAGTGGCTAAACTAAGATATATACGGTGTTGCTTTAGACATATGCTCTTTTGAGGAAGAGAAATCCACTGTTGCATGAATTTCATACTATATGTTCTTATTCGACCAAATGAGTAAGTGAGTAAAAGGTTCTCTTTTTTCTCACTGTGTGAGTCTCATATTTTATTAAGTGTCATTTATTTACTTTTGACTGTCATAAGATGAAGGTTGTGACATTTGCTATTTCGGCGTGCTATCTATGATCATGATTGATACGGTCTAAAGAGACATTACTGGAAAATAGTTCGACCAAAGTTGAATGATATGAGGGCAAATGAAAGACTATTTGACATTGTATCTTCGATAGCGTTTGCCGACGTCGAACTATGATGCTACACATTAGTAGTGATTAAGGTTGTGAACACATCGAAATAATTTGTAGGTAGTCAATCATTATTCTGAGTTTTTTATGAACTCAATAGGATTCAGAAATGCTTGATCTGATGTGATCGTATGACCCTAAGACATGACAAGACACTTTATAGATGTTGCTATGTTGGTCTTCTCTGAGAGAGATTTGGTATTGTGCTCCCCCATTTATTTTTGTTGGTGTGTTTGATAGTTGCACAACCTATTTGCTTGTATGAGCAAGATTGAGAACATTAAAGAGATACAGGTTTGGGGTCATGCCCACTTTGTACGAGTGAGAGATGTAAGATGGAGGGGTGCCCACATGTGTAAACCTTTCATATGCCGTAACGGGCCACGACATGTAACGCATGGCTTAATGGCCATTTATTACATGCTTGTGAATAAAAGTGGCAACGGCTACTTTATTACATCAAATAAAGGCTGGCCTTTTAAGGCCAGCGTATGAGATGCACAATGAGGGTTATATAAAGCAGTGCTTTTAATTTCATACTGTACTGGCTGATATGGTCGAAATTTTTCATACCGGCCAAATGGTCGGTACAAGTATCATATGTGTTTCATATCGGCTCAAATCCCAGCCGTATCAGTCTATATTTCAGCCTGTACCGGCCTTTATTTTGGCCTTTATTTATTTATTTATTCATTTTTTCAAACTACAAGCTTTTTTTTGACCTTCAATTCAGATTAGGCTATTTATAATTTATATATATATGTATTTATATATAATTTATTCATATATAGACTATTATTTTGGAATATAATTTATTTATATTTATATATATAATTTATTCATATATCGACTATCTCGAAACGGTACTGGTACCGAAATATTTCGTTCCAGTGCCTTAATCGGTATAACATCCGGTACGGTATTCAAAACATTGATATATAGCCCCCTCAAATGGTTCTCTAATAATTCAAAAAATAATATTTATATAATTTCTCTCTTTTTTTGTTCTCTCTTGAGAAAATATCTAGGCTGTGGGTGTGTTGAGTGTTACTCTAGATTATTTTACGTAGTCTTCACCACCAAAGAGGAGACGATTGGGGCTTGCTGGATTATTTGTTCAAACTGGATAAATTGTAGAGCAACTCAATAAGTTGTGCTTAAGATATTCTACTGTGTTCTACAAAAGGAAAAAATATTTAAAGATGTTAAAATAATGAATAAAAGAAAAGCCAAAAAAAAAAAAATCTGAAATGCACTTATTGGTTGGATTATCGGTAGAGACATCGGTCCCTCTAGCATCATCCTTGACGTTAAACATCAAATAACATTAGTTTTAAACGCGTCTCTTTTTTTTTTTCTTTTTTTTATAATTCTTTTGGTAGATGAAGTATTTCCCGTCTCTAATTATGATCATCCCAAACTTAACGTTACAGTCAATTTTCAACTTTGATTCTGCAGAATGCTTCCTACCTTGACACAGTCATGCGAAGAACATTACCCAAAACGAGTTTTATATATATATATATATATATATATATATGATGGCTATATACGACTTTCATCAAACAAATGTGTAAACTATAAGCTGCATGCATGTTTGGACTTGGATTATGGAGTCTTGGTCAACTGGTCAAAGCTCTTAAATCCAAACCCTCCCCCCTCTTGCTGCTAGCTAGCTCATGCATATCTGTACGTATCATCCTTTCAAACTATTAAACCTTTCCCCCACTTTGACGGTTGGATTTCTATTTTCAAACCTTCAACGGTCAACGTTCAAACTCCTTAATCGTAAACAAATTTAGCCTCTCTCTCTCTCTCCCTCTCCCTCTCTCTGAAATTTGAACGTTTCTTTTTGAATTCTTGTCTATGTGAAAAGGTCCGAACTTTGAACACGTACCGTGTACAAATTTCAAAACCCTCAAAAGAGATATATATATATATATATATATATTCTTTACAACACGTATATTTTTATGAAGAACTTATAAAACCCTTCAACTCCCTCTCATACTCTCTCAAGAACAAAAAAGAAACTCAACACGAATATATTCTCTTGTTTTAATTCCCTTCTTCTTCGATCTTGGTTTTTGTCAGATTAATATTTGTAGTAATGATTTTAGGTTGGAGGAAGAGAAGAATAGCCCGCCATGCGGGGAAAAAGAATCCCCCAGGCAACCAGGAGATGGAGCTTGTGATTCCGAATCATTTCCGATGCCCCATATCCCTTGAGTTGATGAAAGATCCTGTCACATTGTCTTCTGGGATTACCTATGATCGTGAAAGTATCGAAACCTGGCTTGAAGCTGGAAATTTTACGTGCCCTGTCACGAATAGCATGCTCAGGAGTTTTGATCAGATTCCTAACCACACACTCAGGAAGATGATCCAAGATTGGTGCGTGGAGAAACAAAATTATGGAGTTGAACGCATCCCGACGCCGAGAACTCCAGTCACGCCAATTGAGGTTTCGGAGATTCTTTTTGATGTTTCAGCTTCATCTCTAGATGTTGACCAGTACAGATGCTTAGAATTGGTGCAGAAAATTCAGAAATGGGGCGCGGAGAGTGAACGTAATAGGCGGTGCATCGTCGCAAATGGAGCAGCCGCTGTACTGGCTGCTGCATTCGATGCATTTTCAAATGATTCTGTTGAGAGAAATGTCGCAGTGTTGGAAGAGATATTGTCTGCACTGAATTGGATGTTTCCTTTTGATGTGGAAGCCCAGAAATCCTTAGGATCTCGAGCTTCTTTGGGTTGCATGATCTGGTTTTTGAGCAGCAAAGATCTTTCACCAAAGCAAGACTCCATAGTAGCCTTGAAAGAGCTTCTTGCTTGTGATCAAAAGCTTGTGGAAAAGCTGTCAGACTTTGAGGGAGTGAATGAAATGCTAGTTGAATTCGTCAAAAAGCAAATCTGTCCAACTATTACAAAAGCTTCAATCATGGTGATTTTCTACATGGTTTCTGTTGCTTATTCGTCCAGCGAGAAGATCAAATTAGCATTTGTGAAGATGGGTTTGGTTTCTTTACTTCTGGAGATTCTTGTTGACTCAGAGAAAAGCATATGTGAGCGGGCTTTGGGTGTTCTCTGTGGACTTTGCAGCTGCAAAGAAGGGAGAGAAGAGGCTCAAAGTAATGCCTTAACCGTACCAGTCATGGTGAAGAAAATCTTGAGGGTGTCGGACTTGGCGACAGAGTATTCCATTTCTACAATTTCGGAGCTCTGCAAATATGGAAGAAGGGATGAAGGAAAAATTCTGGTTGAGGCTCTTCAAGTTGGAGCCTTTCAGAAGCTCTTGTTAGTCATACAGGTTGGTTGTGGTGATAAGACAAAGGAGAAAGCAACTGAGCTTCTGAAACTGTTGAATCCTTACAGGGCTGGGTTGGAGTGCATTGAATCTGTAGATTTCAAGAATCTCAAAAGGTCATTTTGAAGTTGTGAAGAGAAAATTCTTTATTTTTCGAGTCGATTCGAGTATGTAATTACTTATAGTTTTGTTGTAGACTATATACCAAAAATGGTGCAATACTTTCATACAGAAAGATCAAGCTCATCAGTTAGGTTTAGTTTCTCTCCACACAATTCAGTAAATTGTGAGCAAGTTTTGTTTTGTTCTTTAATTTTCCAGCCTATTATATGCTTCAGACTTGAGAGATTTCAAGTTTTTATCACTCTGTTGGTCATTAGCTGCATAGTAACTTAAGAAATATATTTCACAACCACAATTATAACAAGTTGTTTCAATCGTACTTTTGGATAATGAAAGAACATGCAAACAGTCAGTACAGAAACTCTTTGGTCAGATCATGTGCATAATCTGATCCATTAATTAATGAAATCCAACCAAGCTTATTCCACAAAAGGTAAATGCAATAATTTCCTGCAAAAAATTTCACACCAACATGATGGTTATGATAATTTTGAAAGTGATAAACCACTGATTGATTTTGAGTTTTTAACATGGCTAGAAGAGGAAGTCTGGGACATGCATTGAATGTGAGCCCTTTCTGAAGATGACATGAACATCACTTGATTTTAACTCAAATGCAGCTGCTCATTTTAATTAGGTGTGTTTGTTTTAATTTGATTGTGATTAAGCTATTATCTCAGATCAGACATTACTTAATTGAGTTCCAAACTCCATTCTGATGTATCTGTCATGTCATATGGTGGTGGATCTTTCATTTTCCATTCATCATGTCTTGAGATAGTCACTATCATCACAAGCCCTCCTTCACATCAAAGGTAAAAGGCCAATGAAGAAGGACTACCACCATTTGTGCAAGATGGTTTATATTTATTAGAGTTCTGTTCTTGATCATTATCTAGAATATGTGCACTAATGTTCTTTTCACAAGAGAATATGGTTGAATCCTCCAAAATTCTGAGAAAATAATATATATTACTACTATTTATACTATAATTAAGATATTCTTTCCCTTATAAGTATCTAACATAGTGTAAGTCAATGTTCAAAAACTCATTAGCGCAATAAGAAAAACTCTCAAAACTATACTCTCCTCACACTCCCATCTCACTATGCTAACATGACACTACAAATTAAACTTTAAATTAGTATTTTTTAAACAAGAGGTTATTCTAGGGTTGATGGGCAACGCTGCATTAATATAATGGGAGCGGGTAAGATTGTAGTTAGTATGGTATAAACATCACTTAAGGTCAAATGTTATTCCTGATTTCTTACTGATTATTGTATACTTCCTAGGCTAAACTCACTGATTGAGAATGATTCATTTTTCTTTCCCCCTTGTTAAGGGCGTAAATCTCTCTACAGATCGGAATGGGGAAAGAATCGTCTCTGGCTTGGAAGGGGGCGGTCAGGCCTCCATCGGTGTCTTCTGTTGGTGGTCCAGGTCTCGATGAAACGGTCTAAAGCCCACAGAGGTGGTCTGGAGCGGTAGTACGGTGTCTGTATGGACATCTATATCAGTGAATGGAAAATAAATGCAATAAATGTAAATAGAGAGAGAGAGAGAGAGAGAGAGAGAGAGGTACATAGATTTATGTGATTTATCATGGGGCCTACGTCCAAGAGACAGAGACACGTAGATTTATGTGATTTATCATGGGGCCTACGTCTAAGGGTCGCTTGGAAAGCAAATTCAGTATAATAAGAGTATTTTATAGTCTCTCATAGCTCATTGTATAAATGAGGGCGATGAACCCCTTTACCTAGAAAATAATAAAGCTGAAGTTTTCTGTCTGGAGGTTGAAGAAGCTCTCTCATGAAGTTGCCCAGAAGAGATCCCCTCTTTTAGCCAATCTTAACCCTTTTATTGAGTCTCTGTCAGTGGTAGGTGAAGAACTTGGCTTTATGTCTCTTTGTTGAGAAAACGATGACAATAAAATAAAAGTAAACAAAAAATAATCAAACAATCAATCACACAACACAAATTTATATAGTTCGGCAACGTGCCTACATTCACAGAGCTGTAGATGATTTTATTATGTTGAGGAATCACAAGATACACTTTGAGGTAATTTTTCATTGTTCAAAACAGCCATACTGTACAAAATAAGCATGTTTATACGGTTACATGGCAGAAATCCTAATTTTTTCTTTTCTACAATATTCGCTCGAGTAGAGTGTCGAGCGCGTATCGAGCAAAATCTCTGTCTAGTTTTCGCTCGAGCGCCTATTTGAGCAAACTCTCTGCTTAGACTTCACTCGAGCCTATTGTTAAGCAAAACTCGAGCGAACTTTCTATCTGATTTTCGTTCGAGCTGAAAGTCAAGCACATATCGAGCAAACTTTCTGTCTTGCCACTTCCTGAGTAAAATATAGTGCCAATAAATTTTTTCCGGAGGCAACGTTGAAAATCTACTCAAAAATTATAATGAATCATTATTAGGTCGGATCATCAAGTCGGGCTACCAAAATAATAAACTAGACACCACAAAACCCAACACTCTTTGACGTCCATTTTTGCATGTCTGCCATTTTTTTCTCTTTTTCTTTTTTTCTTGTCACTTCCCTCTTTCCCTTGACACTAGTTTTTTTTTTTTTTTTTTGCATGTCTATACCTTGTCTCTTCCTTCTTTTCTCTTACTTATTTCCTAATGATGCCCTTTGGTGGGCTGGGTCTGGGGAGCTTGGACCTGGGTTATTTACCCTTACAACCCTTATTTTCCCTCTCTGGCAGGATGAGAAGGATGAATAGTGATGTGATTATATTCATAGTTTCTACAACAGTTTCACTGCATGTTCCGTATTTGTATGTAGAGACCAGTAAAGGCACTGTGCGTTATTATTAGTTGATAAAATCGTACCTAAAAAATTCATAAATTTAATCAAAGGGCTTGGACTTTACCAAAAAATTGAAAATTTGTGGGAGAATATGGCTCTTTGGGACATTGTCAATGTCACAGATTTTGCAACTTTTCCTAGTTAGATCCACCATCGATTTCAATGTATAAATGATCAGTTCTTGTGAGAAGAAGACGATATTTTCTAGCGAGAAGAGCTACAATTATAAAAAATCTTATAAAAATAAATTTATGAATTAATATGATTTTATATGATACGTTAGATTTACTTTATAATAAAAATAGTTTTACAATTTAACGTATCACATCAAGCCACCTCAGTTTATAAAATTACTTTTATAAGATCTATTTATAGCTAAAATATTACTCTTTCTCGAACCCAAATGAAGAAAAAAACTCCACGAACCAAAAGAGTAACGAATGTTACAAGTCCAAGCCTATTTAGTTAGATTAATGTAAATTAATAAAAGTAGGGGTGTAAAACCGGACTGAATTTATTTCCGGTGTAGTCTGAAATCTGGGTGAATCTGGACGATTATCCGTTCGAATTGGACCCGGAACAGTAGAATATTATTCCACCAGCCAGGACCCGATTACAGATCTAAGTTTTAACCCGGTTAATCTGTAACCAGGTCCATTTATTTAAAAAATAAATAAATAAATCATCTTAGTTATTTATTTTGTATGATTAGGAAGACAGTTTTGATATATTGATCAGAATATATATGCATAATTACTGGCGAAAAATGGTGCGGTGGGGTGTGAACATTCTATAAGGAGCTTTAGCCAGAAACGCGCTTGTGTATCTGCGTGCAGAGCTAGAGCTGGACCTCATAATGATAAATCGAATTTTTTTAACGGTAAACAATAATGTAATATGTAGTATGCATGTATTATGTATTGTGTGTTGATGTATCATTATTTATTTTATATAAAAATAATAATAAACATAAAGGCCTATAAAAAAAAAAAATTAGTTTGTTAAAAAGATTTTTCTTTTTTTAAAAAAATAAAAAGTGTTTAAAATATTTTTTTAAAAAAAATCTGGATATTAAACATGATATCCGATTTTTTTTTTTTTTTAAATCTCTATAAAAACATTTTTAAAAGTTTTAAATTAAAAAAAATGTAATAAACCCGAATATCCAGTTACAACTCGGATATCTGGGTTCACATCCGATTATCACTCCACTTTTAAAACCTAGATACAAATCCGGTTATGGCAAGGTATCCGGATCTCTATCCGGTTCTACACCCCTAAATAAAGGGTTTCTTATTTCTTCAAGAATAATTTAGGATCTCTTTATCAAGAGCAACACTGCTCTTAAAGTAAAGCAAAGCGTTTTGGTTGTAGTTACGTATCATGATTTCATAGAATTTGGCCGCTCCATGAAATGTGCATGAATCTTGTGCCAAACACAGAGGAAAGAATAGTCAGAGTGGAGGTCAAGACTCACCCTCCAATTTGCCAATATCAAGTCAAGCTTCGATATGGATGATGAGATTACTAAACCCAGCTCAAGGCCATTTCAAATCCTCGACCAACTCAAAACTCAAAAGCCTATCTTGGTCGAGGAAGAGAATTGTGAAATCCCATGTGTCAGTCCATGATGCATCTTCCTCTCTAGCACTGGAAAACATTTTCTAGGGCATCAATCATACCCAAGGCTTCAAACTTTTTCCAATAGTATATGGCTTAAACAAACATCCCCAAAGCTCAAGAGGGTGGACTAGTGGTTTTCTATGGAATTAAAATAAGGAGCAGCTTAGAGCTACAAAAAGCACACACACACATCCACAAGTAGTGACTGCATTGGACATACATGAAGTTCCTAGCACAATAGCAAAAGGTAGAAGCAATTTCGGCTGTCCATACATCGTCGAGTAACATAATCTGTCGTCTTCCACTAATATAGTTGAGTAACATAATCTGTCATCTCCCACTAATTTAATAGAAGGGCACGGATAAGAAAGCTACTGTTCCTTGGACTTCTTCTCATCTTCCTCCAAGTTCTGAATCTCCTTGTGATATTTACAAATGCGGTACACTGACCTGAATCCATATTCAAAGACATTTAAAACCATTGGCAACAATGAAATGCAGACTCCCTAATAAAGCATCCAAATGACAAGGAAATTGGATTTATGGGGAAATTACCAATACAGAAGGATTGATGCGGCACACAGAATGACATTCCTTTGAGCTTTGTAGATCTGCACAACACGGCTCCAAGGTAAGCATGCCAAAAGACTACAGATGTACAGATCAGTCATGCAACTATAAATCTGGGCTGGTCAACTTATTAGTTAAAAGAGTAAAAACACAGACATAAACGACACTGACAATTACAAGAAATGCCAAGTCTTGAAAAATTAGGATATAACAAGGCAGAAAAACAAAATTAAGCAAGTATATTTTGTTGTTCATTTTCCCTTGAAAACATGCTATAATCTTAAAATCATGCAAGAAAGAACACATTTCTTTCAAAAACATATAATGCTTTAAAGTTAATCACAAAAGAACTTACATTCTAAGAACCCAGCTTTAAAAATTAGATATTAAATTATGAAACCCAAGTTTCAAAAATTAGATATAACAAATATGTCAGCATGTATGGCCGTGTTCCAAGGCACAGGCGATATCTATCATGACTAACACAGGCTGGACACTGGAAAACTTGCCTATGCCTCATAAGACTTCATTAGATCTCTATCCCAACTTGAACTAGTAGGGTATGTTCTAGAAGAGAGAGAGAGAACTTTTGTACATCAGCAGATGCAATCAGATTATAGCTGCACTATAGTCTATTTATAACTATTAATCATTTGCTGGGGAGCCACTGGAAAATTCCAATAAGCCGACCACTGAAGCCTGCTTCATGCTTGCAATATTTTACACCTTTGGGAGCACCTTGTCTCCAAACCATAATTCGTGCAAAAATTTCCTAGAGCCATCTCCCTTGAATCTAGTGTGACTAGAAAAAGCCCCAGTCCCTTCTGAGATTTTTTCACAACCTTATGCCATAGGCCCATAATACTGATTAGAATGCCACTCATTCGAAGCACATCTAAACTTGGATTCTGTTACAGTTTTCCCCAATGGCTTCCTTTCATGTTGATAAGGATAGAGCCACTTCCCTAATATTTTTTTTTTTTTGGTAAGTAAAAATTTTTATTGAATAATGATAGGCATAGCCTGAGTACACAAGATGATATACAAAGGTACACCCTATCTATGTTGAAGCAATAGAGACAAGAAAGTCAAGAAAGTCAAGGCCATTAAAATCTACAGCTATGGCCCATGTACATAGAGTTCTAGTAAACAAAGCTCTTAATTCCTCTATTGTGCGCTCCTTGTCTTCGAACGTCCGTTCATTGCGCTCCTACCATAGGCACCACAAAATACATATCGGGACCATCTTCCACACAGCTTTGAATTGTTGAATGCCTCTCAAATTTGTACAGCTTGCCAATAGTGCAGCCTCTGTAGCGGGCATAACCCAAGCTACCTCTAATCTGCTGAACACTTCATTCCATAACACTCTAGCAGTCTCACAGTGTAGTAATAGATGATCCACCGTCTTCCCAGCTTTCTTACACATGCAACACCAATCCACTATAATCACCCTGCGTTTCCTCAAGTTATCTATTGTCAGGATCTTACCCAGGGAAGCTGTCCACGTGAAAAATGCCGCTTTAAGAGACGTCTTATAATGTCAAATCCTTCTCCATGGAAACTGATTATTCGGTGAGTGTGTGAGGGACTTATAGAAAGAGCAAACCAAGAATTTACCTTTACCTACATGTATCCACGACACATCAGCTCGTTGGTTGCTCGGTTTTATGGAATACAGTAGGCTGAAAAAATCTTCAAAGTCGCCCACTTCCCAATCTTTGGCCGCCCTACTAAAATTGATGTTCCATTGGACTTGTCCCCCCAATAACACCATGAGATCAGCCACTGAAACGTCTTTTTCACATGCCACCCGGAACACAGAAGGAAATATTTCCTTTAGAGCACTATTTCCATACCATATGTCGCTCCAAAATTTAATCCTAGTGCCCTCACTCAGAACGAATCTTGTTTGTCGAGTAAAGACCCCTCATCGTCATCTAATGTGCTTCCAAACTCTCATTCCATGAGCCCCACCCACCTCTCTTCTACCCCCCCCCCCCCCAACAACAAAAAAAAAAAAAAAAAAGAAAAAAGAAAAAACACCTATTTATTTGCACTCAATCACCAAACTTCTATAGTGCTTCTGGTTCTAGATTATATCTCCACAACCATTTTTCAAGTAATGCCCGATTAAAAACTCTCATATTTATAATACCCAACCCGCCAGAGGAGATTGGGAAGCATACCTTGTCCCAACTGACTAGATGAAATTTGAATTCATCTTCCACTCCACTCCACAAGAAATCACGCTAAAGTTTTTCAATCTGGGACGCCACACTTGCAGGAATAGGGAATAGAGACAGGAAGTAAGTAGGTAGATTAGACAACATATTCTTAATTAAGGTAATCCTGCCACCCTTGGACAGATACAATCTCTTCCAACCTGTCAATCTCCGTTCTATTTTCTCGATTACCGTGTCCCATATTGGAATAGCTTTTGAGGCAGCCCCAACAGGAGCCCAAGGTATTCTCTAATAGTGCCTAAATTAACAAAAGCAGGTTGTGCACTCACAAAACTCTCCCAGAATTTGCAAAAGCACACCTTAGCCCAATTTACCACATGAAAGATGTATTCTTCACCTGAACCGCTCCATAAAAATCCCATTCTAGATCCTCGATTCAGTTGGCCATACTAGTGCCTAGTGGAAGGGAAAACAGAACAGGAAATATGCAGAAAAATTGGTGAAAGTATTTTTATCAAGTTGATTGTAATAGGTCAAGCAAGTTTTGATAAGTCAGACAAAAGAATCCCGCATCAGAAGAACTAACATCCTCTCTTGTGTGTGGGGGAGCAGTTTCGTTAAAATATCTAAATAATTAATCAATTACTCTCCCAAAAGACCCAAACTCAGTTTGTAATGTATTTCTATCAACAATTGAAGTTACATAGCTAACAATTATGTCACCCAATTTCACAACGTTTGAGATGCTAATGATTTAAAAAAGAAATTTGCACGATTAAAATATAAAAACAGGAAATGTCAAAACCTTTACCGATTACCCATTTTTCCGCAATAAAGAAACACGGAATCCATTTAACAAATGCTATTTCCAACTTTAGAAAGGGAAAAAAACGAATAAAAATAAAGAAAAGCTTACGGATTTGTCATAGCGTTCTCTCTCAGAAGCCGTGCAGATCTTAGATGTGCACATCAAGCGATGCTCGTTCTTCCAATATATATCTGCAAACGAACAAAAGAACATATAATTCAAGGCTTCAGAAACCATTTCTAAATGCTATTTTTCTAATGACCCGTTTGGGCAACCAGAAAGTCCCAAAAGAACAAAAAGGGAAATAGAAACAAAGTCGATTCTCCAAAAGCTTCGTAAGCAAACAAGAGATAATCCTCTATTTAACTTGTGCATAGCTACAACACTCGAAAACCCATTATAAGATCCGATATTCTTATTCATTTTCCCAACATTTTTCTCAGCAAAGGATAGAAAAGAAAACCCCAGAACGAAAAGAAAAAAGAAAGCCAAAGGAAAAGTTACCCAGGAGCTGGAAGCCTGCGAAGGGGACGACGAAGAGGCAAGGTTGCAGAATAAGCGAAACCAAAGAGACCAGACGATCCTTTACAAGCTTGGGTAAAGGCAGGGTCAATAAAACAGCTATGGCTGCTTCTACCGCCACCATGTACGTCAGTATCATCCACTGCAACGCCATCTCTCTCCCTCTCTCTCTAGATATACTTCTAATTCTGCTGATGAGCCTCGTCCTTCGGTCTTGCTTTTGGGTTGTCTTGACGATGCTTGGCTTAATGCCCAAGGAAAAACCACCGAAAGAGAGATTCTAAAGATTTCAGTACGTATTGGGCAGTGTGAGAGTGGCTTTCCACGACTACGAGGATTGATTTTTCGGAAGGGACGCTGCCAGGTCCACAGATGACTTCGGTGCCACCGAACAGAGTAAATTTGTTTTTTTTCTTTTTTGTTTTTTTTTCATACATTTATTTTATGACATGATCTATTATTGAATTAAGTTTTGTGAAAATAAGAATGGAATAAATTTTTGTAACAGTTCTTTAAAAAAATAATAGTGGAAGTTGTTTTGATTTGTGTGTTTTAATTTTTCACAAAAATATATGTAAATAATTTAATGTAAATTTCCTTGAAAACAGAAAATTTTCCAATGATTGAATTCAAGTAATTTTTTTTTAAAAAAAAATTGATAAACATATACTAACTCTCTCTTTTTCTTCATAGATTTAGTTTTGTATTTTTCTCTTTTCTACTTGAAGATTGAAATGTTTCGCTTGTTAATTTTTTTGCTTGGATAATTGGATATATATATATATATATAGCACGTACATGAACTTTATGATTATTTAACAAATTAGAATTTAATTTACATCATTTAATTATTATTGCTTATCAAAGTAGTTATGTTCAAACTCTTGTTGTTTGCTAAGAATGATTTAGCCAATTCATTTATATTTAAACAACTTCCTCAGTTGATTGCTCATCTTTTACTTATGAAAATAAAAGAGTTTTTTTTTTTTTTTTTTTTTCCTTCATGCTACACCATAAATACTCTCAATTGCAATTTGCATTTAACCAATCACCATTTTTTTTTCAATTCTTATTTTTGGTTAATGTGTTCATGATGTGTATATATTCTGATTTCACCTCTCCAATGTACTAAGATATAGATGTTGTATTATTTATTGTGAACTAGCATAGATCTTATATTAGTCTTGGGCTCATAATGGGATAGGCAAAAAATATAAAAAAAATTATGACCCCCTTCTCTCACCCAAAATATAATAGACTTAGTACATTAAATTTTATGGTTTTGCTATACATCAGTCAATATCTCCCCCTCCCCCTCCACCCCACACCTAACAGTTTATTTTTCTTTTTTTTACGTAGAGTGTGAGATGTGGGGTAGTTAGTGAATAGTAGCTGATGAAAAAAATTATTCTAAATTCTATCATATTGCTTGCTAGGATTGGAAAGAAAATTTTCCTCTAAACAGTACCATTGCCAACAGCTAGCTACCTTAGAGTGCACAATGGAGATGGGTTCTTCAAGTACTCATAGAGGTAATTTCTCAATCTTTTTACTTTCACATGCTAGGAATGAAATGGGATAGCTTTGAATAAGAATTTTTGTAACAATATTATAAGTCTTAAGGTCGTATACATGATGATGGATTATATTGGTTTTTACTCTTTTTGTTATCATTATATACTTTGAAGTACTAGGCCGGCCGGCCTGCCGCCCGGCCGCTCTAGATATAGATATATTAAGGACGAAAAGAGACTATTGCCATTTGAACTATTCTTTGCATTTATCCTTAATTTATAAGGTGCGGCTTTGGTCACCAAACCAGCCGTACTCTACATATGCAACTACTTCATATGATGATATTGATTGATATATATATATATATATATATGCGTGTGTGTATATATATATATATATATATATATATATATATGCATGCATGCGTTCATAGAGCTAGAATGAAAACGTCATCAATAGGTATATATGCACTATAAATGATCTTTTTTGCAAAATTAAATTAATACAGATCAAACTAAGTACTGATCACACGTACGTACAGGTCCTGCATGTACATATATATATATATATATATAGAGAGAGAGAGAGAGAGAGAGAGAGAGAGAGAGAGAGAGATGTTCACCTGGAATTCAATCTTATAAATTGCAGACAGAATATTAATGTGGAAGAAATTTATAAAAGAGAAGGTAGTGAGGGGAATGAAGCCTGGTCCGAGAAACGACTCTGCCAATTAAACTCATCGTGTTTATCAGTTTATTAGTGACCTCGAGCCAGACTACATTCCCCACACCTTCCCTTTCCGATCGACCTGATCCTCCATTGATAAAACTGATCATCATCTTTTGCTTCAGCTGCACCAGAATATCAATTATTAATATTCCTGCTGGAAAGTTTTAACATTTTCTTCGGATCGAGGATTTGTACCGCCAGAACAAGCTCTATATATATTTGTGATCAGCTTCCTGAATGATCAGGATCCAGACGTTGTTTGGAGACAATAGGTAGGAGGAGGGAGCGGAGTGGGATGTCCAGTCAGTTATATAAATGGGAAGCCATCTTGATTGGCTTGTTGACTTTTTGAACTCGCCAGTCGCCACCATGTGACAGTAGGTGCATGGACGGCTCACTTTGTCGTCAAGGCTTGCCAACATCGAGTTTTATTATTGCTTGCGAACGCGGCTATATATATATATGTCCGATATTTATATATTACAAAGAAATTATTTATTTATGATCAATTATTTCTAATGAAATCATTATTTTTAATAAAAATAAATCTTTATTCGTTGTAAATAATTTTTTTTATTATAAAAAAATGATCACATGCAAATACCTATTTTTCTTATAGTATATATACATATGATCGTCGTTTTCATGCGTTATCGATCAAGTTTATTTATTCTTTTTATTATCGTTTTTATCATGATCATGATGATCAGGATCAGGATCGATTCTTTTTGTATATGTATATAATTAAAAGAAAATAAATAGAGCTGAAAAATGGACTACAAAGGTCGATCCGCTCAATAATCGTTGGGACTTGTATAAGATCATCGGAAAGCTCACCTTTACGTACGTACGTACAAGTCTATACGTTTTGACACCATGTTTAAAAATGTGTTGCATGCATGCATGGCCTCCAAAATACACCTTCATATTATATTATTCATAGGCAACTAGTACTTATACCGGCCAGTTCAATTCCATCAAAGTTCATGACCTGCCTGGCGCATGGCCTGCTGCATGCATAGAACTCATGAACCACTAGCTACATTAACACGGTACTACGGTGTTTGATGAAAACACAATGACTTATCTGATCATGTATGCTTCTGATCTCATGCATAAGAACATAACCTCTGCACAATCACGTACATAGTACAGTGAATTGCACCATAAATATATAAATATATATATATATATATCCATGTTATTGTGCTAACTTTATCAGATCCTATTCTATTTTGTAAATTTTCCAGAGCATAACTATTTGGGATGATAACAGAATGAAGATAAAAACAGAAAAAACTTTCCTGATTTCATTGATGTGTACTGGGTGCTATTTATACACGGAAATAACAAATAAAAGAATAACGAATTTACAAATAACTTGAGAGAAAATGGTAATGGTTTCCTCTACTGTTGTATTCTAGAAGTTTCTACGAAGATGATGTACAATTGGAGAAAGGACTCGTTGGTCATTACGTTATTGCTGAGTTGTCTGGAATGCTCTCCATGTGTTTGTGAAAACTCTCAGAAGAATTACTTAGCTTGATACGCCCCCTCGAGTTGAACGGGGTATCAACTACGTTCAAACTCGTCCTGAAGCGAAGGAAGCGATCGGCAACAATTGATTTTGTAAGAAGATCAGCTAACTGATCTTGTGAACTGCAGAACTTGACTTGTAGAGTGTTTGCTGCAACTCGATCTCGCACGAAATGGAAGTCAATATCCATGTGTTTGGTTTTGGAATGGTACACTGGATTGACAGAAAGGTATGTGGCTCCGATGTTATCGCACCATAGTGTAGGAGCTGAAGGAAGAAAAACTCGTAGCTCTTGAAGCACAGTTTGTAACCAGATGACTTCGGCTGCTGCTGATGCAAGTGACTTATATTCTACTTCCGTGGAAGATCGTGCTACTGTGCTCTGCTTCTTTGAGCTCCACGAGATTAAGTGTTGACCCAAGTATATACAGAAACCACTTGTTGAACGTCGATCATCGGGACAACCTCCCCAGTCTGCATCAGAATATGCTTGAAGAGTGAATGCATTTTGTTGCTTGAAGATGAGACCATGATTAATCGTGGCTTTTAGATACCTCAGGATGCGTTTCACTGCTGTCCAGTGTGCAGTTTTTGGAGTGTGCATAAATTGACACACTTTATTAACTGCAAAGGAAAGGTCAGGTCTCGTGAGTGACAAATATTGGAGGCCCCCAACGATGCTCCTATAGAGAGTAGCATCTTCAAAATCTGTAGAGTCAAATTTAGAGAGCTTGAGGTTGGCAGCCATTGGAGAGGTGATGGGCTTAGCAAATAACATCTTGCTTTTGGTGAGCAATTGTTTGATGTATTTCCGTTGAGATAGAATTATACCATCGGCGGTGTAATCCACTTCGATCCCAAGAAAAAAAGAGAGAGGACCAAGGTCCTTAACTGGGAAGTTGCGACTCATGGCTGAGATTAGATCATCAATAGCAGATGAGTGTGAAGCTGTGATGACAATGTCATCTACATACACGAGAAAGTAGACCTGCACATTACCATGAAATAAGGTAAATAGAGAAGGATCTGCTTTGGATGCGGTAAAACCGAAATCAAGGAGCCATGCGCTTAATTGAGCAAACCAAGCTCTAGGAGCCTGTTTAAGGCCATATATGGCTTTGTGAAGCTTGCAGATGTAATCTGGGTGAGCAGTGTCCACAAAGCCTTGAGGTTGTTGCATATAAACATCCTCTGTTAATGATCCATGTAAGAAAGTATTCTGGATATCCAGTTGTCTGAGGGGCCAAGAGCGGGTCACTGCAATAGATAGAATGAGACGAATTGTTGAAGGTTTGACCACTGGACTGAATGTCTCAGTGTAGTCCAAGCCATGAAGCTGATGGTAGCCTTTAGCTACCAGTCGAGCTTTTCTTCTTTCAAAAGAGCCATCGGCCTTGGTTTTGGTGCGAAACACCCATCGACAACCAAGAATGTTAGCTGAGGGAAGTGCAGGAACAAGGCTCAATGTCTGGTTCTGTTGAAGTGCACTGAACTCCTGTCGCATAGCTTGCCACCATTCTGGAAACCTGGAAGCTACAGAAAAACTAGACGGCTCATCAGGCACATGAGCATCAGTAGTGAAACAATACCGAGAGTGATAAGGAACAGTTCCATCGGTGAACACACGGGGTCGGGAAGAGTTGGTGTGGGCACGAGTAATGATGGGGGAACGAGGAGGAACAAGAGAGGTGTGATTCGGTAGAGATATTGAATCAGAGGGAGGGGAAAGGGAAGTGGAGTTGGGAGGGTCAATAAGGGCAGTAGAACTCGAAATGGGAGTGTTTTCAGCAGATGGAGTGCGGGAGGAAGATGAAGGTGATGAGTGGGCCGAAGTGTTTAGAGGAATAGATGGGCTTGGAGCAGGCCCGAGAATAGATGGTTGTAAAATGGGTAAAGAAATGGTGATAGGAGATGGAATTTGTTTTGAAGTGGGCCGAATTTTTTTGTATGGAAAATATTTCTCATTAAAGATAACATCACGTGAAATGTAGAGACGATTTGTGATGAGATCTAAACACTTGTATCCCTAATGAGATGTACTGTATCCCAAAAATAAACAAGAGACAGATCTGAAATTTAATTTGTTGGGAAGATAGGGTCGAAAATTGGGCCAACATTCACATCCAAAGATTTTGAGAAAATTATAATCAGGATTATTTTTATGAACAAGAAAATAAGGAGAGTTATTTTTTGTGACAGGAGAAGGAAGAAGATTAATTAAGTAAACTGCAGTTTCAAAAGCATCAACCCAAAAGGAGAATGGAAGTGAAGAATGGGCCAAAAGAGCTAGTCCAGTGTCGACGATGTGACGATGTTTTCGTTCAACGAGACCATTTTGTTGATGTGTATGAGGGCAAGAGAGACGATGTGTTATACCAAACTTTTGACAAATTTGAGTGAGGGGTTTGAATTCCCCACCGCCATCAGTTTGAAGTGTTAAAAGTTTAGTATCAAATAATCTTTCAAGATAGGGAAGGAAAGTGGTAAAAACTTGAGTAACATCATATTTGAATTTGATAGGAAATATCCATGTATATCTGGTGAATTGTTCCACAAAGGAAATGTAATATTTAAAACCAAGTCTAGATGTATGAGGTGCAGGACCCCAAACATCAGCACATAACAATTGAAGAGGCTTAGTATAAACTGTCCGAGAGGCACTAAAGGGCAATTGATGTGCCTTCGCTATTGGACATTCATTACAAAAGAAAGTAGAATCATTGGAACTAGTGGGTAAGCAATATTGCCGTAAAATGCGAGAAACAAGGCCCAAGGAAGGATGGCCAAGCCTCTGATGCCATTGGCCTGGAGACGTTCTTTCACCAAGATGGCTGGATGGACTGGTAGTGGACTGAGATAGAGAGGGGAAAATGTAAAGCCCGTTATGCGTGGGTCTTGTGAGGAGCACCTTCTTTGTCTGAGTGTCCTTCACAGAAAAATGAGAGGAATGAAATTCAAAATAACAGGAGTTGTCTACACAAAATCGAAGAACGGACACAAGATTCTTGGTGATGGCAGGAACATGTAAGAGTTTTCTAAGATGAAAAGATGAGTTATGAGTTGAGAGATAGGAGTCACCAAAATTTTGAATCGGAATGCTAGTTCCATCACCCACGTGTATTGAATCACTACCAGTATAAAGTGCTGATGAGATGTTCAAGTTGCTGAGTTCGTTGGTAAGATGATGTGTAGCGCCGAAGTCAGGATACCAAGAAGTATCGGATACGGAGCTAGGAGCAGTGTAATTAGCCGAGAAAGATGAAGGAACCTTGTACTGGTATGCATGATCAAACCTATACCGGCATTGAAGAGCAACATGGCCCGATTTGTTGCAAACTTGACAGGTAGGGCGCTGGTTGTTGTAGATTTGTTGAGGAGAGTTGGAACGCCCACGAAAGTTGTTCCAGGAATTTGAAAGACCTCTTCCTCTTCCTTGACGTCCACGACCACGGTGATCACGTTGTCCAGAAACACTGAAATTCACAGAGTGCTCAGAGGAGTCGAGGCTCCTATTTTGATGGGAAACTCTACTTTCATTAATAAGTAAGAGTTGAAATAATTCATGGGAGGAAAGAGGATCAGCCCTTGCAGTGACCGAAGTGATAAATGCCTCATAAGAGGGTCATAACCCATTTAAAAGGTATGTGACAATTTCCTTATCAGGAAGAGTATTTCCAGTTGAGGCCAGTGAATCAACCAGGGAACGTACCTTCCCAAAGTAATATGAGATCGTTTGATCTCCTTTGGAAAGATTTGTGAGTTGGAATCGGATCTGAAACTCCTTAGCATGAGAGTGAGAATCAAACATTGAGACAACAGAGGACCAAAGAGAATGCGCAGTGGTTGAAGATAGCACATGGCCAAGAATGGAGTCTGAAAGAGAGGAGAATAACACACTGAGAACGAGCTGATCAGTGCGCTGCCAAGATGTAAAATCAGGGTTAGGTTTTGGTTGGGAGGTGGAAGAATCAGTGAGATATTTGGGAGGAGACGAGAGAGAACCATTTACATGACCAAAGAGACCCTGACCACGAAGGTAAGCAGATATTTGCACTTTCCAGAGGAGGAAATTATCATTAGTTAATTTTGTGGTTACAATATGAGAAAATGAGGAAAGGGTGGGTAGGGAAGAATGAGGTGCAGGGGAAGCCATGAATATGTTTGGACGTGAGTCCTTAAAAGGCTCTGGATACCATGATAACAGAATGAAGATAAAAACAGAAAGAACTTTCCTGATTTCATTGATGTGTATTGGGTGCTATTTATACACGGAAATAACAAATAAAAGAATAACGAATTTACAAATAACTTGAGAGAAAATGGTAACGGTTTCCTCTACTGTTGTATTCTAGAAGTTTCTATGAAGATGATGTACAATTGGAGAAAGGACTCGTTGGCCATTACGTTATTGCTGAGTTGTCTGGAATGCTCTCCATGTGTTTGTGAAAACTCTCAGAAGAATTACTTAGCTTGATATGGGAAACACCAAAAGAAATGAATCAATCCTTTGTACATTATAGACATGCGCGCCTAGCTAGCGTTTAGAAGGGGCCCGGGCAAGTTTCCTCTCTCTCTCTCTCTCTCTCTCTCTCAAGTTCTGCCAATGGCAGATCTCCAATAATATTGGAACGGGGGAGAAACTGAATAAAGATTAAAGCACGTACTGGCAAACTTCTCAAGTCATATCTACAAGGGAGGGCAAGATCATCTTGGGTGGTAGCGACACCACACCACCTTTTGTAGATAATGTTGAGTCACCTTGAAAGTGGCAAATTAAGGTAAGAAAGGCTATGCTTGCGATCAAGACAATAGTGGAGATCAAGGAGATGCTATATAAACTATATAGCACATTCGAGGTGCCATCACAATGAAGAAAGCATGAGATCACATGTTAGGGGCTCGTTTCTCAAGAAAAAAATGATATGTGACTTCAACTCTTTTAAGAATGAATTAGGCCCCATTTAGAACTTAGACTGAACTGAATCTAACATCTAAACACTCAACTCTCAAATCACTAAACTCATCTCAACTCAAAATCTCTTTACATGTGAGACTCAACTTTTTTCAACTTAACACCTCTTTACACGTGAGACCCATAACCTTTTTTCAACTTTTCATAAATATATCTAAACTCATCTTAACATCCAAACACATCTAAATTAATTTTAGGTGAGCTCCACAAAACTCACTCAATTATCTCAACTCACTAAAGAACTCGACATTCTTTGCTGAAGTTGGTGTAGTCTCGGCACTAAACTCTAACTAACACATGATAGATAGGGTTGAGGAGTGTTGAAATTAGCCAGCATATGCAACAAGTTTCAGATTCTTTTGCCAACTAAGCTCTTCAAGCTTCTAGCAACCGACTCAGTGTGTGGTTGTTGATGATCATGATTTCACCGACAAGCATGTCTGAGTGCCAAGACCATCCTTCTCACTTTGTCTCTGTCAAGAAGTACTGTGGGCATCAAGGAGTTGAGTGAGTGGGGGGGTAAAAGAGGGTGAACAATTGTGCGGGTCGGAAAGTATGAGCTAAAGAGTGGAAGTGCCTGTGTCATGTGTCTAGCTAAGTTAGGTGTCAAGTGCTTGGGTGAGTGTGACAAAGTAAAGTGAGTTCTGCGCAAGTGGGTTAAAAAAAGTGAGCTTGAGTGTATATATAGTGTTGTAAAAACACCTCGAGTCAAGTGTGAGTGAATGGAAATGATTAGGATATTCAGAACCACAAGTAGTAAAATATTGAAACTAGATTCGGGGAGCAGTGATAAACAATATGAGATCAATATGAGCTCTCTGCTGTTAATAGGTTTAATACATCATTCTTGGACATATCAAGTGTGAAGTGCCCCTTGATCCCTATTGATCTATTTTATAAATTTTCCATGGTATAACTATTTGGGAAACCATAAAAAAGGAAGCAATCTTTAGAGTGTTGTTCTGATAATCATCTTCTTATATGAACAGGTGTGCATGGATATGTATGTATACATTATAGACATGCCTAGCACTTAGAAGGGAGCTTATTGCTTAGTTCTGCAGATGACCAAGAGAATTGTTTTCCAGTTTTGCAGAACATTAAGTCAGTCTACGGACTCTAATTGCCCCTCTTTTGCTTCAGAAACCAAATATAGCTTCTGATCATTGGTAACCATGCTTATATCAAGGATTCTGCCCCCATTTTCAGACAAAATACAAGAATCACTTGAACATTTCAACTGCTCCCTTGCTACTTGGATGAGATCTTGAATGCTTTGTGGAACCCACAACACAATTCCCTCTCTTCTCTCCTCTTTGGGATCCCATGGGTGAAAAGGGAACACTCTGCATTTCTTCTGTCTTATTTCGTCTGTCAAGTCACTAGAAATATTATCAATTCACTGAAAGTAGTAGGCCAAACATCTGACGAACAATTTATTGAAAAAATACTCGAGCCAAAGAAAAGAGCAAAAGAAACAAGAAGAGATGACACAAAAATTTTCTATCTTATGATTCCCTCATAGGGTAGGTAGAATATCTAGTTTGCCGTTATAACGACTAATCTGTGTCCTAAGCAGTTTGCGTTCAATGGATAAACAAAATGTTATGGGCAAAAATGAAAATTGATTTCTCTCCATGATATATCTTTTATTGGCATCCAACTTCCTTGAATGTCTGTGTAGTAAAGTTCTCAACAAACGAGTTTTCTTATTTGTCCCCCTGTGCTCCCTAGGTTAGTTACCACAATCTGTGGTGAAGTAAATTTAGTTGTGGGTACCTAGCTATTGTGAGTTGAAATTACTGTTTTTGAGATTTTTGTTTGAGCGCTTTCATGCACTTGGAACCACTTTTACTATTTCTGTTGTACGTGGTATGAATTCTCTTTCATTTGAATTGTAATACTTCAAGATAGCTTTCTATACACTTCTTGTTTGCTAACAAAAGCATATGGTAAGGAAAACCACACCTTTCATTTTTTTTTTTCAGAAAAAAAAATAGTAGGATGGGAGAAAAATCTTATTGTTCTTCATTTCTCTGTCAGTTCATCTTTTGGTTTGTAACTTTTTTGGCAAAAACTTTTTCATGCAGTAAATTTCCATCATAAATCAACTGTTCATTCCAAATCAGACAATAATGGATTGTAGTGCCAAATGGGAGAGCTAAAATTTTGTTTGTACCTTGAATTTCTTGAGAACGATAGGATAACTCAGACAACTGAGAAGTTGTTGCAACTTTGAGCAGTTTGATCAAATCCTTATTTCCACCTATAGCAGCATCATCAAGTGGAGAATTTCCCCATCTGCAAGCAGAAGATAGGCTGACAAAAGTTACTCCATGTGGCAAGGTCCTGTACTTGAAAAAAAAGAACTTGAGGCATTTGTAGTTCATTGTGCACAATGATTCCCTATGTGCTTTCTTTCTTTCACCATAAAGTCGGTGTAGACTAGAAGAGTGACCCCTTGTGTCTTTTCATCTCTTCCAAAAACATTTAAAGTCTGATGACTGAGAAATTGAAATTCCTTTCGAAGCAGTTTCGGAAGCCCTATGAGATAAGAACCAGATCTTTTGAATCTTAACGAAATAAGAGCCAGAATTAAAAACTCAATTGTTAGGATAAGCTTCAGTTAAGCCAGAAGCAGGACTGTAGTGACAGATTGTATTGGAAGGTCAAACTTAGAACCATGCTAGCAGATGTAGACATCTCATGCAATTCGAAACTGTAATCTGAGTTTGACCACACAGATATATCTAACAATGAAAACAAAGAATGATCAAATATCAATGTGATTCGAATATGCTAACATGGGGGTATTTTGCACTTGTGAAACTGCTAGGGACTCAAAAAATATCACGCTTCAATCTTGTCTTAAAAACCAGAAAAACATTTAGATCATACCTGTCCTTTGACAGAACAATTGCTCCTGCTTCTAGAAGTAACTCTGCCATTGAATATAACCCTTCTGAGGCAGCTATGTGAAGTGGTGTTCGGCGATCATAATTATTGGCATTTGGATTAATTCCACTGGACAAAACCTTTTTCAGAAGATCCACATCCCTCCTCACAACAGTAGTGCAGAGAAAACCACCAGCATCATCAACCACAAGTGTTGCCCCTGCCTTAACGAGTAAAGAAGCTACTTGATCGTGCCCATTCTTGATGGCTTCGAGTAAGGGAGTGTTCCCGAAATTATCTAATAGACATAGTTAATAAGTACTTCTACTAATACATTCAAAAATTGGGAGGAGATTAACAGCATTTAGAGGCAAGACAGAATTTATATATATATATATATTTTTTTTGGGGAAGAGGGAGGCGGTGGCTCAGGTCATTAATGTCTACTAATAACAATTAACATCATATATCTTCTAGAAAGTAAGGAATAGGTGTAAAAGCAAAGAAATAATATGTTTAACTAGGAAGCTTATAGGAAAAAAAATGTACGAGTCTAATGACGAAGTTCGTACCAATAAATGATGGTTCGAGCATGATTCTCACATTAAAATATTTAAATCTTGAAAAAAAAAAACTTAAAACACTTTTAATGGGAGGACAGAGAAAGAAAGAAAAAGTTCTATTGAAAAGGCTATATTGCAATTCTTCTTTTACATATTTTGATGGTGAATAGGTCCTTTATTAGACAATATTCATTTTATCCAATCCAGTTTTTTTCCCGCCACGTCACCATTATAACTTGTGTTTCTTCAAGATAACATCTTTGGTATATGCTTTGATTTCTAGCCTTAGTTTTTAAAATATGGCAACATTGTTCCTTTTTTCTTGTGTTTGTCGACTTTGTTTAGTATCTCTTTTATATCAACAACTCAACGCAATACTTTAGACAAGTGTAAACAATTATAGAGTTCTAATAGTGTTGGACTTTGAGTGGGAGCTATTTAAACTAAATCAAAAAAATATTGTTCATCACAGAGTGTAATTTGTAAAGATGTCAATCTTGAAAGAAAAATAATTTATTAACATTTCTGACAAAATACAGGAGGTCTTAGGGGTGCAACCCCCCTCTCCCGTGCAGGGCTGCTCAATCTCTCAACGGGAATCAACCAGTAGAAAGGCATACCTGATATGTTGATGCCCACTCCTTGTTGAATAAGGAAACGAGCAATATCTTCGTATCCCTTGGATGCGGCAATATGCTGAAAGAAACAAAACTATATATTAGTATGAGTGAGTTCATTTCATTCCTAGTAAATTGAAGGGGTAGGGCGAGTACCAAACACCATTAAGATGATTCAGCACAAACTGCATAACTGCATAAGCTAACAACAATGACATATAAGACCTTGGGTATGAAATCAGTATCACGTTACACTTTGTTTCCGTATGTGATGACATATAATATTCCTTTGTGTCACTTAAATTCAGAGGAATTGGATGAGTCTCTAACCTCTCCCTCAGTTGAATTTTTTTTTTTTTTAAAAAGATGCCAGTTTACATCATTGAGATGCAGCAAGGAGAAAAGAGTATGAAGTATCTAAATTTGTAAAAATATGAGTGACAGAATTCCACTGCTCTATTGTCAAAGAATATTAAAATGCAACTTAGCCTTCTAAAATCCATACCAAAGGTGATCTACCATCATAATCTGCCTTGTTGGGATTGGCTCCTGCTCTGATCAAACGTTTTAGGCGATTAGAATCTCCATCATAGGCAGCATAATTAACCCTCACAGCCAGCTCTGATTCATGCTGTCCAATATAAAGTGTTATATTTGATTCCAAAATCTTGCTCTGGAGGTTGAGGTCCTTTCCCTGTCATTGATAAAAGTGTGGGAACGTTATTTACTGACTACTGGTTTAAATTTCTTGCCGCATAAAACGAGTGATATTTCAGAATACTTTCAGCAAATACAGAGAAAGTTTTCAAGCAAGTAATTCAGCGAAGGCATCAACAATCATATCTCAACAACCATATTTTTAGGGTAAAATGTCAAATGGAAGGAGAAAGATGATCAATTTACCTCAAGAAGGTTGTTCAAGATAATCTGTCCATCAGAAAAACATATCTCCAGGATTTCTGTAAAACAACGTTTATCAAGCCGCAAGACCCTGCATAGTTCACAAACTCGAACTGTACGAGTCTGAGGAATGTTACAAAGAAAAGAAACCTCGCCAAGTGACCCATAAGCTTGCCGACGCTTAAGACATTCCTGTGTTTCATCATCTTCCACATTTCCTACCTCCTCCTGTAGAAAATATTATAGAGGCAGTATCTAACTTAAAAAGCATGCAAATAAGAAAATATATATTCCATCTTTACAATATTCTTTCTTTTTTTTTTATCAGTAAAAAGTAATTTTCATTAATATGAATGAAAATAGGCATGGCCTATGTACACAGGGAGTATACAATAGAAAACACCTAAATACATTCTTAAAAAACTAAATTAGAGCTAGGAACTCATGTACACTGTTTCCATTAAGAACAATGGCTGAGGACCATAAAAGTAAAGTGTGTAGAAAAAAATTCTGAAGCTCCTCCATCGATCGCTCCCTATCTTCAAAGTAACGTGCATTCCTTTCCATCCAAATACACCACATAATGCACAACGGGATCATCTTCCAAGCTGCTGCTACTTGTGAACAACCTTGTAGACCCTTCCAACAAGAAAGCAAGTCAACCACCTTTGCCAGCATAACCCACGCAACATCCACCCTACTAAATATCCCATTCCACAACTCTCTCGTCACCTCACAATGCAATAGTAGATGGTCCACTGATTCTCCATGTTTTTTGCACAAATAACACCAGTCCATCACTACGAGGCCCCTCTTTCTTAAATTATCCGTGGTTAGAATTTTTTCAAGTGCAACAGTCCACACAAAAAAGGCTACTTTGGAAGGTACGCGTGACCTCCAAATACTTTTCCACAGGAAATGTTCATTACCTTGTGATACCAGAATTTTATAGTATGTCTTGACTGAGAACTTCTTGCTGTCCTTGCCCCTCCATTGTAACCTATCATCCTGTGCCGTTAATCTTTTTGAAGAGTATATCACGCTAAAAAATTCTGAAACAATAGACAACTCCCAATCATGATTAGCCCGAGTGAATAAAATATTCCACTCATAAGCGTTTTGGGCAAACACGCACAAATCCGCTATCGCAGCCTCCCTATTAGCCGCAATATTATATAGAGCTAGAAAGGCCCTCTCCAAAAAATGCTCTCCACACCAAACATCCTGCCAAAACTTGATACGAGTGCCCTGACCAACTACAAATCTAACATTATTTTCAAAGCACTGCCATCCCCCCCTATATATCTCCACAAACCCACACCATACCCCCCCTACTTCATTAGTGCACCATCCCCCCAAGCACCTCCATGTCGGGAGACTACCACTTCCTTCCACAACGACTCCCCTTCTTCTTGATACCTTCATAACCACTTTCCCAAAAGCGCTTTATTGAACGTCCTTAAATTGCGCACACCTAAACCACCACTCGAAACTGGAGAGCAAACTTTACTCCAAGTTGAAATTTGGTTTCTTCCCCCAGACCACCCCACAAGAACTCCCGGAATAATTTCTCGATACGATGCGCCACCCCTGCCGACAACAGGAATAGAGATAGGAAATAAGTTGGGAAGTTGGATAAAGTGTTGTTGATCAAAGTGAGTCGCCCTCCCTTCGATAAATACAGCCATTTCCACCCTGCCTATCGTTTCTCCACTCTCTCAATAACCCCTTCCCATATACCTCTAGCTTTGAAAGTGGCCTCCAAAGGAAGGCCCAAATATTTCATCGGCAGAGAACCCACTACACACCCCAACGTTTTTGCTAATGTACTGATATGAGGCACCACACCCACCACCACCAGCTCAGATTTGCCCAAGTTAACCTTGAGACCCATCACCACCTCGAAGCACAACGAGTGCTCGTATGGTTTGGATTTGACCCACCTCTGCATCACAAAAGAGAAGTGTATCATCTGCAAATAAAAGATGTGAGATCATGACAGAACCAAAAGTACCATTGCCTGCCGGCAAACCAGCTATATAGCCTCCATCAACAACTGCCTTCACCATCCGGCCTAGTGCCTCCATAACAATAACGAATAGAAATGGAGACAACGGATCCCCTTGCCTCAATTCGCGTGAGCTACAAAAGAAACTCACCGGATTACCATTAACAAGCACTACGAAATGCACAATAGTTATGCAATATTGAATCCATGAGATCCATCTGTTACTGAAACCACATCTCCCAAATAGGTAAAGGAGAAAATCTCAATTTACATGATCATAGACTTTTTCATGTCAAGCTTACAAAGTATACCTGATTTACCTTCCTTTAACCTCTGATCTAAACACTCATTAGCAATAAGAACTTAATCAAGTATCTGCCTCCCCCAATTCTTAAGATTAATAATCTGGTGCATATATTGACGATACATTCTGATGCATGTAAGAAAATATATCATTTGTCAAGAGATTAGGATTTTAGAGTTTGGACGAGAACTCTAATGGATATTGACCCATTCTAAAGCTATGTATAGAAAAGGTAAAGTACAAGCTATAGGCCTTGTGCTTATAGTCATCTAATGACACCCTTTTGGTAAAAAAATTTGATCAACATGTCGTACTTGCAGCTCTAACCAAACTTTTCTATCCTACCGTCTGTTTTACATCAAGCCATGTCACTCACTTCAAAGATCCATGTGGTTTCTTCCTAGAAATCCATGTTACAAGCACCACTCTCCATGGGAGACCAAAACCACTGGCCACTGTACCTATAACACTAGATCAACTGCTACCCTATTCCAATTTAAACTGCCAGACAGACGGCCTATAGAAGCCCAATCCCTTCCTCTCTCACCACAAATAAAACAAAACCAAAAAGGCTGAGAGGGTTACGTTTTTAGAGAATTTATGTCCTACAATTGGTGAGATTGGATTACGGTTTTGAATGAATTTGACAAGTGGAGGTAATGGTGGGTCGAGAAAGAGCGGGAGGCACAAACCAAAGGAATCAAAGTCAGTTGTCAAGGTTGTGAAAGGTGCAGTTTATATTTCACCTATTAACAAAAGTTACAAAACTATAAAAAGGGCATGTTTCAGGTCAACAATACGTTTACTATTAAGATAGGCCTACTTATTAATGCTATGATTTTCACCTTTATAAGTGCTTCTTTTATGACCCTTATCATGGTGAACACAAACTTCAGAACTTTTGGATCTCTGGGGAGAGAACGTGGGGTGGGGGGTTAAAGGTTGTCATAAAACTTGTATCAACACCAGTATGGATATTCAAGATATCCTTCTTGTTGGCGTGAGTTGTTAACAGAGGATCTTGTGGAGAGATTATAGGGATTCTTTCTATTTGTTATTTGGTGTCCACTGATTATGGAATACCAATAATTCTAGCCTAGATTTATGTATGGTAGTAACTACCTTCCTAGAATAGTTTTTCTCTGTACATACTTTATAAGCGTACTCTTGCATTCTGAAATATTATGAATGAATGAAAGATGATACCCTTTTTTAGCATGGCATCAGAGACAAGGTTCTAGGACTCTCTGGGATTTTTTTTTAGAGCAATGGCAGAACGTACTCCCTTAATAGAGAGTTCCCAAGGCGAGAACCCAATTCTTGCAGACTTGACCTCCAGAATATCACATATGTTGAACCAGACACCAACTTCACTGAGCCACGAATCTGTTGGTGCACCACCAATTGGCATCAAGTTGGACGACACCAATTATGGACTTTGGTCCCAGGTTTTTGAGATGTACATCTCAGGCAAAGACAAGTTGGGATATATAAATGGGGATCTTCCACAACCCCAAGAGAGTGATCCTATTTTTAGAAAATGGAGAACTGAAAACATAGTGGTGAAGGGATGGCTGATTAATTCAATGGATCCAAAACTGATCGGTAACTACATTAGATTCCCAACGGCGAAAGCAGTATGGGACGCTATCACTACCACGTATTTTGATGGCACCGACACCTCGCAAGTTTATGATCTCAAGAGGAAGGTAACAAGGCTCAAACAAAGCGGAGGATCTATCGAGACATACTACAACAATCTTCAAGGTCTATGGAGAGAAATCGATTTTCGCCGCCCGAATCCGATGAAATGCGAAATTGATATACAGAGGTATAATTCTATTTTACAGGAGGATAGAGTTTATACATTCTTGGATGGACTGTATGATCGTCTTGACAAGATTCGAGGAGATGTGCTTCAAATTCAGCCATTTCCTACAGTAGAGCAGGCCTATGCCCATGTTCGTAGGGAAGATCTAAGGCAAACAGTGATGTTGACAAAAGGAGATACCACACCTAGTACTGTTATGCTCTCAAAAGGCGGACAGAAATCCTAGCAGCCACTTTCACTTAATTTTTTGTCCAATGGAAAGCTTAACCCATCAACAAAGTCAAAGTCACAAGCAGAGGGAGGGGGCTGCACACACTGTGGGAATATGAAACATACCAAATACCAAAGACACATGTTTTAAGTTACATGGATATCCAGAGTGGTGGCATGACCTCAAGACAAAAAAGAAGCGAGATGTTGGTGCAGGCGATCATGGCCGAGCTGCACTCATGAACACTGAATCTCAACTATCCCTTGTACCCCAAGGGGACTCCTTTCCTGTTGCTGCAAACAAATATGTGGCCCTTAATGATCCAGGTAACCATGGTTGGATTATCGATTCAGGGGCAACCGATCACATGACATTTGATCCACAAGATTTTGTCAAAACCACTCAACAAAAACGGACGTGCGTTGCCAATGCTAATGGAGTGACATACCCAGTTACAGGGGCTAGAAGAGTGGCACTTTCACCCTCTTTTTCACTATCAAATACTTTATTAGTTCCATCTCTGTCGAATAAATTATTATCCATAGCCAAGCTACTGAGGAACTGAATTGTTGTGCACTAATGTATCCAAGTTTCTATATGTTCCAGGATATTCTCACCAAGGAGATTATTGGTCATGGTACTAAAAGAGGAGGGTTGTACTACATGGATGATTTCGACTTCAGCCGGGCAAATACTATGGCGTCGAACTGAAACGACAGATTTGGCTATGGCATCGTCTACTGGGGCATCCATCATTTTCTTATTTAAAGCGTTTGTTTCCAAGTTTGTTTTCAAATTTATATGAGTCTGATTTTAGGTGTGAAACTTGCATTCTAGCCAAGAGTCATCGTGCATCCTATCCCATAAGTTTAAAAAAATGTGAGACCCCATTTACGTTAATACACTCAAATGTTTGGGGTCCGGCTCCCATCTTAGTTTCTTCAGGGGTTAGATGGTTTGTGATCTTTGTAGATGATTACACACGTATGACTTGGTTGTATGTGATGAAAAATAAGAATGAGGTGTTTGGAATTTTTCGTTCTTTCCATAATATAATCAAGACACAATTTTCTGCTAAACTTCAAATTCTTCAATCTAATAATGGCGGTGAGTATGACAATAATGAGTTACGAGAATACTTCCAAGCACATGGTCTTCATCATGAAACCACTTGTTCTCAAACACCACAACAAAATGGCGTTGCGGAGAGAAAAAAAAAACAGGCATATCCTAGAAACAACCCGAGCCCTTTTAACAACAGCACATGCACCCTGACGGTATTGGGCAGATGCAGTTGGCACTGCTGTTTACTTGCTGAATCGAATGCCATCTCGAGTCTTAAACTTTGAAACTCCACTACAAGCTCTTGCTCATCATGTGTCATTGTCGTCTGTCTTGATGCTTCTACCACGCATATTTGGTTGTGTTGCTTATGCTCATCTTCATAAAAATCAACGAACAAAGCTTAATCCATGTGCTGTTCTTTTCTGGGGTACGCAGCACATAAGAAAGGCTATAGGTGCTATGATCCCACTACCAGGCGTCTTTATACCACGATGGATGTCACTTTTCTCAAATCTGAAACTTTCTTTCCAAACCACGATCCCCATTCTTCTCTTCAGGGGGAGCTGTTATGTGAAGAACAGAATGTGGACAATTGGGAGAACTGGCCAGGCTTTGAGGATACAAATTTGGAGATAAATCAAATTGATGAAACACTACCGTCTGTTCTGGTTGGGACTCAACCAAGGCATGATATTGATCTGGTTGGAACTCTCCCACTTCCAGAGCAAGAGCAAGAGCAAGACCAGCCCTCTCCTCACACTTTAGTACCAAACGATCACACTCCTGAGAATACTCCTGAGGTACAGTCTCTAAACCCTTCTCCCATTAATACTATAGATGATTCTATTGGCTTCAAATTACCGTTCAGGTACAACCGTGGTAAGCCACCAAATTGATACTCACCAAGCCATGGAGAAAAGAAGACGAAGTATCCGATTGCTAACTATGTTTGCACCCAGAAATTATCACAACCCCTTAAAGCTTTTGTGCACAAGCTATCTTCTGAGCATGTTCCGAGTACAGTACAAGAGGCATTGAACGACCCCAAATGGATCCAAGCAATAACTGAAGAGATGACAGCTTTCCAGGAAAATGATACATGGAAGCTTATGCCACTACCCAAAGGAAAGAAAACAGTGGGATGTAGGTGGGTGTTCTCCATTAAACACAAGGCAGATGGGTCAATAGAGAGATACAAGGCGAGACTTGTAGCGAAAGGATATACTCAGACATATGGTATAGACTATCAGGAGACGTTTTCACCAGTAGCAAAGTTGAATACTGTCAGAGTATTGTTGTCTCTCGCTACAAACTTAGATTGGCCACTACATCAGTTCAATGTAAAAAATGCATTTCTTCATGGGAATCTAGCAGAAGAAGTGTACACGAACATTCCACCAGGCCTTACTACCTCATCACAAACCAGAGTGGTATGCAAACTGCAGAAGGCACTTTATGGACTAAAGCAATCACCTAGAACGTGGTTTGGATGATTTGGCTTGGCTATGAGGAAGCATGGGTTCAAACAGAGCAACTCGGATCATACTTTGTTCTTGAAGCATCGACAAGGGATGGTAACGGCTCTAATAATTTACGTTGACGATATGATAATTACAGGAAATGATTAGGAGGAAATCTCTAGTTTGCAGAAGCATCTGGCAACTAAGTTTAAAATGAAGAATCTTGGGGGATTAAAATACTTTCTGGGTATTGAAGTAGCTTGGTCAAATCAAGGTATATTTCTATCACAAAGGAAATACGTACTTGATTTGCTAGCTGAAACAGGAATGCTTGATTGTAAGCCTGCATACACTCCAATGGTTCAAAATCATGGATTGGGAGAACACTCGAATCAAATACCCACGAATAGAGAAAGGTACCAACGGCTTGTTGGAAAACTAATCTACTTGTCCCATACACGACCGGATATTGCCTATGATGTGAGTTTGATGAGTCAATTCATGCATAATCCTAGTGAAGATCACATGAATGCCGTGCTCCGAATTTTCCGGTACTTGAAGTCTTCACCAAGAAAAGGACTCATGTTCAGGAAATATAATCATTTAAACATTGATGGCTACACGGATGCTGATTGGGCTGGGAGTATTACCGACAGAAAGTCTACATCAGGATATTTCACTTTTGTAGGTGGTAATCTAGTTACTTGGAGAAGCAAGAAACAAAATGTGGTTGCACTATCTAGTGCAGAGGCTGAGTTTAGGGGCATGGCTAAAGGACTTTGTGAGCTTCTTTGGCTAAATAGGCTACTGGAAGAAATTGGCTATTCATCTAGTTCTGCAATGAATTTGTTTTGTGATAATAAAGCAGCTATAGAGATTGCACAAAACCCAGTTCAACATGACTGAACAAAACATGTTGAAGTGGACAGGCATTTTATCAAGGAAAAGCTTGAAGCTAAGATAGTTCAATTTCCTTTTGTAAAATCGGAAGAACAGCTGGCAGATATTCTTACAAAGGCTGTCTCAAGCAAGGTGTTTTATAACTCACTAGACAAGTTGGGCATTGGAGACATCCATGCACCAACTTGAGGAGGGGTGTTGGCGTGAGTTGTTAACAGAGGATCTTGTGAAGAGATTATAGGGATTCTTTCTATTTGTTATTCGGTGTCCACTGATTATGGAATACCAATAATTCTAGCCTAGATTTATGTATGGTAGTAACTACCTTCCTAGAATAGTTTTTCTCTGTACATACTTTATAAGCGTACTCTTGTATTCTGAAATATTATGAATGAATGAAAGATGATACCCTTTTTTAACAAAAGTTACAAAACTATAAAAACAGCATATTTCAGGTCAACAATACGTTTACTATTAAGATAGGCCTACTTATTAATGCTATGATTTTCACCTTTACAAGTGCTTCTGTTATGACCCCTATCATGGTGAACACAAACTTCAGAACTTTTGGATCTCTGGGGAGAGAACGTGGGGTGGGGGGTTAAAGGTTGTCATAAAACTTGTATCAACACCAGTATGGATATTCAAGATATCCTTCTACCATCATAACTATTGTGAATGGCTTCTAGTCAACATCTTGTTACTCTATAAAAATGCTTCCCTTAATTTATGAGCTTATAACTTTAAAAATTTGCACTTTTTCATAGAATAAAGAATGCTAAACTATTTTGAGTCAGTCATATTCTCTAAATGCCATATATATTCCATACAGATGCTGAATGCAAGTACACAAAAATTGAAAAGACAGTCATAATGGAGATGAAATCATTAGAAAGAAATTCATACCACTTCACCATGACATATGATATAAAGTTGATCTATTATGTTTCCCAGTTCTATAATCACTTCTCCTGGGAGGAAAAACTCCTCATGGACTCTGCTTGCCTGATACACCATGAAATGAATGAGTCAGCTCCACTGAAAGAAGCTAAGCTCCTAATGTTACTAGTTCTTTTTTTATGATTGAAAATTATGACGAATAATCTCATAATGATATTAGAGAAAAGAAAAAAAATTATGTAAAAAAAGACCACAAAAGGGGTCATATGATGAAACTAAGTAAACATACAATTGGATTCAAAACACTGAACAACGCAGTTAACATGCTCTCAAGCAACGTTAAAATTAAACCATCCAACTTAAACTAAAAGGTGCCTCAAGTATAACAAATGCAATGAACAAAAAGAGAACATCCAGGTGACCTAGCAATCAAACTATATAAAAGAAAATGATCAAATGCCTTCCCATGGACATGTGATACTCTTCACCCTATGACATGATGTCATATCATTAAATACCGATGGTTGTGTAGAAAATTTAATCATATGACATCATGTGATAGGATAGGAGTGCCACCATCCATACACTGAGACATCCTAATAATTAGTCATCTCCTAATGCTTCTAATTTACTTCAAACTTCAAATTCGTCTTTAATCGCCGGCTGTAGAATCCTCAACCTTACCAAAGCCATACAGAAGTTGAAACAATATCCATTGACTCCTATTCTCAGTCTCGCGCTGGTCAAGCTGACCTTATTCTCAGATTAGCAGTTCACCCATTCAATGAATAACCACTGTTTTCCTTCTATCCACAGAAATAGAGAATTGTTCAGCAGATACATCCTTCAAAGATGCATCCATGCACTTAACATCCTGCCACAAAAGTACTCACCTCATCTACTAAACAGCTTTGCTACAAATAATCCACTCTTTTACCTTTCTACAAAGAAACTCTGTTGAACTCCAAACAACACAAGTTCACCCTCTCCTTCATTCCACATGTTTCAAACAAATCACTCTCCTTGAAAACCAAGCCATCTCAACCCCCCACTAATTCCCCTTTAAGATCCTAAGCTGCTTCACTCACAAGCTGCCAACCTGTATAGTGGAAACAAACATCATCCCAATGAACCCACTAATTTTGAGAATCATCAAGTTTCATGCTATAAAATACCCCTTCTTCAAGGCACCCAGAAAATTCCAGAATACAGGAAAAAAATGTCCTAAAATACGTCTGAGCACTTTCATTTTATGGTAAAACAGGTCACAAAACTCAAGAAGGTAGTCTCTATCAGAGTCATATTCCCCCTGCTTTTGAGAAGTCTTGCCTCTCAAACCTAGAAAACCTAATCTCTAATCTTAATAATTGGATCATGCTACAAAAAGACCTTGAAAGAACTTGATGAGAGCCCTAGGTAAGACATAGGCATTGAACTGGTATGTGTAAATAGACTACTTGCATGGTGTGACTTTCTACACTAATGATTGTCTACACCAACTGTGGATTACAATGGACAGCAGTAAGCTGCTAGATTCTACATAACAATTGATACCAGAAGTGGCATATTGTTCAAGAGAAATTTGTGGAGAGAGCAAATCATGCTAGAAAACCTATTACTTTCAAGTTCCAAAATATGGATTTGAGATCAAAACTATATTAGGACAAGATTGAGCTGTTATAGTAATGCTTGCAATGAATAAACAATTCCTAATAACAGGCCCAATTGATGCTGCATGTGGAAAGTTAAACTGGAGATGTCAGCTAATCCGTCACTTCTATGTAATTAGTAGCAATTAGATAAACTATGACTTCTAAACTAAATGGGTGTGAACACGTTCACAGATATCATATTACTTTCAACTTTTTTTATGGCCAAGATAATGGAACTTATCATAGCCCATCCTTTAGAATTCACATAATGCTAAATATGAATAGCATGATGGCTTACAATCTGCTTTATGAATCCCAGAGAGCATCCCTTGAAAAGAGAAGCTTCTTCAACATATGGCTCATATAAGTTCTGTGAAATCTGCACCAAGGAAAAAAATTGTAATACAATTATACAAACCAAGCATCACTATAAATTCATAAAATACCAAAAGAACTGGTATGTGCAATGAACAATATCAAGTCAGTATCCAAAAGGTGCCGCATGAATTCTTCCTTAACTATCAGGTCCTGCACTCTTCTTCTAACTAATCCCCACTCACAAAACTAGGTAACTGTAGGGATTCTGAGAACCATCTATAACAACTGTTGCAATCAATTATCAATTTTTCAATTCAAAATTATTTTTATAGGTGAGAAATTTTTTTTGCTAAAACTCATTAAAATGAAGGACAATCCATGGCCTTCAGGATGTCTCCAACCTACATGTGTGCCACTCTTGAAACTGCCAGCCCCCAATCAACAAGATTGGATGGGCGGCAACCCACAGTACGTTTGAGGCTCACACGCCACCGCCACTACACGGTGTCTCCAACACCGACGCACGCCACTCATTCACTTTCCACTTGGCTTTCACATGCAAATGTTGGAAGTCCCCTTGTTGAATGTGACAAGACGTAACATGGACTTGCGTTTGATACGCCATTGTATGCCTAGCTAGTTGGTGAAACTGACAATTAAGCGCCAGAAATTTTATTTGACAATTAAGCGCCAGGCATTTTATCAAGTGTCAGAACAAGAAAAAACAGGAGGCATTTTATCAAGTGTCAAAACAAGGGAAATAAAAGAGTCATTTTGATAATTCATTCCCAACCCACATCCTCAGAACAGAAATTGATAGACTTTTATCTGGATGAACACCTGTAGATAAAGTAGATAGCCTTTCAACATGGTAACCTCTGCAAATTCTATCCTATATAAATTACAGTGTCTTCCCCCGTCAGTAATTTTTAGTCCTTTATTTCAAAATTGGAAACATTTGAATCCCTTAAATTGACTAATCCTTCTCACCACCCAATGTCCAAGAAATTGCAATCAAGGATGGGTGAAAGAGGAAACCATTCGAAATATGCAGGAACCATCGATCTTTGCCTTCAGTCTCTGACCACAATTGGAGAAACATCCAATATCAATTTTCTTGATGAAGAATTACACAGATGCTTATAAGATGTCACAAAAAAGGTCAAAAACCATGTTTATCTAGTAAAGTACAAAGGGATATCTGTAGGGAATACTCTTGTCAATTAGGCTTGGTATATAAAGCAAGAAATGTTAAAAAGTTTTCCAACACCATACAAAGTATGCTAATTCCCCCCCCCCCCCCAAACCCTCCACCCCCCTTCTTTTCGCAGGCACTAATAAATGTGGTCTAAATATGGGCTTTGCACATGCAGAACAGAAAAAGTTACAAATACAGAGGTTACCAAGACTTGAATCAAAATCCCATAGCCAACAACTGTTCTGGTATATCATGATGGGGGCATGTCAATCCCGCAAACTTAAGCTATTAGGAGCCGGGGCAGCCATTCATATCAAACATACCGCATACTAACCAAAATGAGTGAAACCAAAGCAGTACAAGCATATTAAAAATTTATTAATACCTTAGTCTGAATAGAGGTTGGAACATCCTGAAGTAAAGCAACTTCTGTAGTGCTGCGGTCATATTGTAATCGCAGATGACCTTTGATCTCATTGCTTATGTGCCTATCAAGATTGTTTTTGTTCATGTATTTGATAAGGTCAGCCATTTTATCCCTGAATTTTTCTGTCTTCGATCCTTTTACTATTAGCGCTGCTATGTTACCAAGCAGATAAGCACCAAGAATCATATTAGATGACACGTAAATCATAATGAATATCATTTCCTTGGCATTGACTGCATGTATCTCTCCATAACCTGGATACAAAGCAAATTATCAGTACATAGAGTGAAGATTCCCAAATCTGATATGAGAAACTCGAAATGAAAATAGCAACAATTCATATGGCGATGAGAAGGGGCCATTATCAACCTTTCGAAACAAATGTACTGTCCTTAATTTGATCAGAATCCATAAACAGATGATAGGATGGGGCTAATGCAGTAATCTCAAGGAGAATAGGTTGATGAATACAAGAAGGATTGGTCAAAACTATTATAGGTGGGGCAAATAAAGCCTATTTTCAGAAAAAGTATCAACCTATCTTAGCCCCTAACCAATTTCTTACATAACCGATTCTTTCCCTGAATAGGTTGCTAGTGTTCGGTCCTGATCCAAGATGAGGAACCATTTTAGAACAAAAAACTATAGTTTCTACAAAAGCCCTAGAGATTCTATGGGAAATTGCAAACGTGGACGTGAGCTATGGCTCATAAATAGGAAGATGAGGAGATAACAGGCCAAGCATATTCATCATGAAATTGGGGTAGATCTATGTTTATTCGCTCTGCTTGCAGAGCAGCTTACCAGAAAAATAGAAAAGTGGATTAGAACCAATAACTTCAGCCTATTTTTAAGGGTGTTTAAAAGAGTGACTCGTGGCAATAATGTTGGTGAAACCACCAAGCAGAATAAAGTGCAAAGTGAGCCTAGGTGCAAAGTGCAAGTGTGGGCTTGATTGAAGTAAAGCATACAATATTTGAAAAAATAATATATAATTAACAAAGTATTTCATATATTAAAATATATAGATTAAAAAAGGCAAGATAGTAACTTAGTTAGCTTATTGACTCAATTCGAAGAGTATTATACGAGATGACAATCAAATGGTCAACTAATTGCTTAAAATTTAAACTAAGCATTTTGTATAATCTCTTATTCTTTATAAAATATCATCAAAATAAAGCACATGGTTGGATCAAAATATACCCAAAAGGAAATTACCAAAAAAGCAGAAGAATTGTAAGTATTGGCTTCTATGGTAGCAACTCAATGCAATCCTAGTGTATAATCACCCTCATCATCAAGCATATGACCATCATCATTTTAATCAAAAGATTTTTTACTCCAATCATCTACCTCATTGATTTCATCTAAATTAATGACCTAGACAAACAGGTATAGTCATTATTGACATTTATATATTATTTACAAACAAAAAAAAAAATTGCTTTAAGCTTGCTAAAAAAAGGTGCCAAAAAGCCAGCTTGATGCACACTTTTGGCAAGCAAAGCACTTCAGCCCTGAGGCTTTGCACTTTGCACTTAAGCACACTTTTACCAACACTGTCTTGTTGTATGACACTTTTTTTCTTTTTTTTTTTCTTTTTTATAAGTTGGTATGACACTATTTTAGATGTCATAGCCACAACATACATGAGAAGAAAGCTGAACTCATAAAATAGGGCATAGCTCACACACACCAAAGGGCAATAATCTTGAGTGCCTAGTAGAGATAACCAATGGCTAAATGATTTTTATTTTTTATTCAAGAGAGAAATATAGACAAGCTTACCAAGAGTAGCCATGGTAACAATGGCAAAATAGAGAGATGTTACATAACGCTTCCAAAGATCAATTTTTCTAAAGTCTGAATATCTGAAGTCGCCCATCTTCAAACTTCCAATCCATGTGTAACCTTCCTTGGAGGGAGCCACAGTGGTGGCAAGATAGTAAAAGATACAGGCAGCAGTATGAGTGCAATAGAGTTCCACAACAAAGAGTTTCACAATTCTTGTACCAAGGTAATTTATCCTAATATCTTTCTCCAACTTTGCAAAAAACTCTGTCACTCTAAGTGCTCGACTCAGCCTAATCCACAACAGGTACCTGACTAGCTCTTGTCTTCCAGAAGCCTGTTCAGGCAGTTGTGTTCAGATCATTTTATCAGAGCTAGCAAGCTATATTGTCCATATCAAACTCAAAAGAATGCAATCAAATATGAAGTAAAGATGACAAAAGAGTGACAATTGCTTTTCAATTGAACAGAGAGGCCTCATAAGCATCTATTGGATCACTAAAGAATAAAACAACTTGTGACAAAAGAACTTAAGTTTTGAATTGCCCATCTTATTTATAAAACACCATCCTAAGTTACCTTCCTCACATTTCCTTTTTTTTCCCCTATTTTGTGGATTTTAGAATTCTAAAAACTAAATGTTCTTCCCTCATGATAATGCATTTTTAAACTCTCATTGTGCATATAAATTGTATGTTATGGTATAGATAACCACAGAAAATGTTTCTTCTTATTGGAGCTTATTGGTAGAACTTGATGTGGCATAAGCCTTCTTACTTTGAGTCACTGTTATAGAGAAGTAATTATTAGATAGTCCCGAAGTATAGCTGAGGTAGTACTTCTAGCATATCACAGGAATTCCCAATTTTTACTCCAACTGTGAGGCTATGATAGGCTAGGAGTAAACTCTGAGACTACCTAATAATTACTCATGGTAGAGACATTGCTTATTTAAGAACTTGGTTTTTGTGGGATAAATAATTAAAGAGAAATAGTTTTCTTCATCATAGAGTTTATCATTTTCAATCACACCTGATATGTAAGGCATGTCAAGTGATTGACATTTAAGTGGTTGATATATGAAACCATTTGAAATGTGTAACATATGCAAATGTGATTAAGAATGACAAGATGTAGAACAAAGAGGGGGGCAGTACTTATAATTGAAAGACCCATGCACAGTTTAATAAAATTAAAAGAAACAGACCACATTGGACAGCTTATTAACCAAAATTAAACCTAAGGAAAAAAAAAGAAGAGTGAAAATGAAGGTTGTACCTTGTAGATTGCATCCCAGGGAAAACATCCCATTAAATCAACCAAGAACCGAGACTTCAGGTACCTATAATTAAGCAAAATATATGAAAAGCCGATTACATTTTTCATGATTACAACAGATTATAATGTAAGGAAAAAAAACATAAAGAGGAAACCGAACAGTTACCGAAACGCGATGAGATTGCGGTCGTAGACCATGCAGTCGGAGTGGTTGTCACGATAGGCTACGGAGAAGCGGACGAGGATGTCGATGAGGAAGGCAAACTGACCGGCGATGTCGAGGAGGAAGAGGTTCTCCGGGAGTCCTCTGAAGAACCCGAACTCCAGGGGCGTGAAGAAGGAAGAGTACACCGCCCATAGCAGAATGAAATGCTTCCACGCAACGTACCACCTGCATGCGTTTCCTAGCCCCCATCATTTCAAATTCGGTTATTTCTCTCTTCAGTTTCAGTTCTCATTTCTCATTTTGGGGTTTCATTATGATGGCAAAAGGACCGAAGGATTCGTTCGAGCATGTGGTTCAGTTCGGGAGTTAAGCTAATAACAGCCATGGCAGGTGTGCAAGTAACTGGGTTTGAAGTAAAAGAAAGCTGTTGACTGTAGAAGAAGAGAAGAAGAACAAGCTAGAGATTGACGAAAAACATCAAGAGGAGAAGAAGAGGGTGCTGGAAGAACAACATTTTTGCTTGGGTTTTGAGCTCTATACGTGGGCATCTCTGTAAAACACTCTAATGTTTTCAGACGTATCAATGAACCGACCATACTTTTCGTACGAGTTTAATTTTTTTTAGAGTAATGTTAGGCAGAAGTAATATAAATCGTTTATTCAAAAAAAATATATATATATATATATATATATATAAATCTTTTATAAAAAGTAGGTTCTATTAATAAAGACAGAAATGCTTGTTTCAAAAAAAAAAATAAAGACAGAAATGCTACGAATTTGGGTCTCAAAAGTGTGTTCCGAAACCTTTTCTTTTTTTTACTCAGTGATTAAAGAAATATTTTTTAATGATATTGTGAATTTTTATTTTTTAAAAAATATTTATGATGATTAAAAAAATATATGAAAAAAAAAAGAAAAAAAAATGAAATGTACTTTCTAGGATACACATTCAAGACAAATTTTTGGTAGGTGTAGTGTTACTCTAATAAAGAATAATTTTTCACACTTTTTTAAAAATGTGATTCATTTTTTATAATGACTTATCTATTGAAAACTTGTACAAATCATTCTTCATATTTTTAAAAAGAGTAGGCGGACGGCCCTGCTTGGGCGGTCGATTTTTTTCTTTTTTACAATCCTATTCACTGGTTTGGTTCACTAAGGCATGGTCGATGGTTTCTGTTTAGTTGGTGGTTGATTATGATCTTGATTTTTATTTAGTTAGTTGTTTTTTGTGGTCGATTATAAATCTGGATTGCTAGTTGGAGAATTTTTTTTTGGTGGGTTGGGGCAGACAAACCAAGGGACCAATCCGCCCCGCGGCATGTGGACGGGGACCTCGCCCACATCGGTGGAGCCAAAGTCTAGGGGGAAAAATCTCCCCCCGTCCATGCCGGAGGCTGGGTGTGGGAAGGGTATCTCGTGACTGCGTGGATAACATCCCTAACGTTTATTAATTATTTAATAACCAAAAATTGTTTTTTGTCAAAATTATTTTCAGCAAAACCACGCGCAAGTTTAACATTACGTTTTTTTTTTAAATAAATTTAAAATTTAAAATTTATGAAAATAATTATTTTTAATAATAACTTTTATTTTTTTTCAAAAATATATACTAGACTTGTACTGTTGGACATCTTAAAACTATACATCAAAAGAGATAAATATGGCCTCGACTTTTAATTTGGATATCAAAGTTTCAAGAATTCAAAAAAAAAAAAAAAATAAAGAGATTTGTTTATTTTATAAGTTCTACTATATACAGTTACTTCTGTGTACTCTTTGTATATTCTGTTGATGTGATTGGTCAAAATAATTATTTCAATATAAAAAAAAATGACACAACTAATCACAACAATAAAATGTATAAAGAATACATAAAAGTGATTGTATATAAAATTTTTATTATTTTATTTGTATTAAAAGAAATGTTATTATGTCGTTCTAATTATACAATTCACTTTATCTCATTGATTGACATGGTGTCACGTGTTTTATTACAAAAAAATTAAAAATGCAAACATAAAAATAGTAGAGAAAATCTTGAGTTTTAGTTTTCATCTTTTTATATTTTCGTAAGCCATTTTATTTTAAATATTCTTTTAAGTAAACCATATGGTAATATATAATAATGTGACGCCAATAAATCAGAATGAACGATATAATTTGGACATAACAATACACTAGCAATACCTATCAAAAAACAAAAGCAATACACTGGCAAAACAGAGAGAACAGCGCGCATGTTACGTACGTACGTACAAGTTATCAGGATGAATGACAAGGCGATGCCGTCTGCTTCTCCGATGGCCGTCTCTGTCGACTCTTCCACTCCGAGCGATGCTCAGCTCTCTTCTAAAAGACCCGGCCAAGTTCGGCCTAATCCAGGCGGACCATGACCCCTGGCTCGAGTCTCTAGCCGCCTCGTACCCTTCATCTTTCGACCCAACACCTTCTGATCTTCTTCCTCCGGCCGGCCTATTCATCTTCCAAATTACTTCATCCAGATGAAGCTGCTGCTTATATATATATATATATATATATATATATATATGGGAGTAATTGACAGCATGCAGTAATGGAGATGTATTATTCTTTAATATTATTCCTCAGACTTTATTGCATGGGAACATAGGTATCGGAATTTACAACAGTGAGATTATGGCGACAGACAGAATATTAATTTGTAAGCTTGATGTAAATTTCAGACCATGGAAGCTTTACAGATTGAGATCTTCTAGCTTAATGTTCAAAAATTTTTAAAGTTCTCGAGTCATGTGCAGGTTATGCGCACTTTTTTTTTTTTAAATAAATAAATTTAAAATTCAGGTGAAAAAATTATTTTTTAATAATAAATTTTTTTTTTTTTTTAAATCTATTTATAATCTATTTTTTCATCATTCTATAATATGGTATTAGATGATAGATTCACAAGTAAGATAGAATAAATAATCTTCAATCATCTAATATCACATTATGGGATGATGAGAATTGAGATGATGAGTAGCATTAGTCTTTTTTAAAATGGGTGTGCGGACTTGCATATTCTAAAATTATATTTAGCACTACTTTTTTAACATTTTACTTTTCAAACTAATCCTTTTATAATCACAATAATTAAATTAAATTATATTTTATGTTGGATAAAAAATGAACTGAATTCAGTCTACTTTCAAGAATAAGGAAAAATATAAAATAAGAAAAATATAAGATAAGAAAGAGATAAGATAAGGAAGAGATAACGTCAAAAGTGATTGGCTCAAGTACAAAAATGTAAAAATGACACAAGGCAAGTATGACTCAACTACTCCAAAGAAAAAATTCTAATTTCCTCCATTATATTTAGAGCTACGAGAGACACCAAACAACCTTTGAACATAAATTTTTATACCGAATTACGTAAATATTTATCTCTCTTTATTTATATTTTATATATTTTATTTATTATTTATAATTTCATGAATAAGCATTTGAGCACCGTATTAACGTCCAAGCGATCAATATAGGTCATTCGATCGTATTGTTGGATTCCGGCCATGCTCGAGAAATATATCATCATGTAGATATATATTATCATTTATCATTTCAATTGAAATCTAGAGAATCTATTCACCTGGATGTTGTCTGATAAATGTGTATCAACATGAATCCGATCACGATTAATGTCTTGGACAAATTAATGTTTTTGAGCCATTTTCACATAGAAAGAAATTCCTGCCGACAGTTAATGGACCTGCCTTCATGTCTCGATCAATAATTCATGAACGGTACCGATCGAGAGTGCAAATCAATGTTTTGAATATCGTATCAAATGTTATACCAGTCAAGATACTGAAACGAAATATTTCGATATTGATACTATTTCATGTACCGTTTCGAAATAATCGATATATATATAAATTATATTCTAAAATAATAGTCTATATATATATAAATTATATATAAATACATATATATAAATTATAAATAGTCTAATTTGAATTAAGGGTTAAAAAATAAGTTTGTAGTTTGAAAAAAAAAATTACAGGCCGAAATACAGGCCGAAATATAGGCCTGTTTGGCTGGTACCGACTGGTATAGCCGGTATTTGGACTGGTATGAAACACATATGATACCTATATCGGCCACTAGGCCAGTACGAAAAATTTCGGCCGTACCGGCCAGTACGATACGAAATTAAAAACACTTGTACAAACGTCTCCTTAATGATATATTAATTTAATAAAAACATGATTATTAATTAACATATAACAAGTAGAATAGTAAAATATGATAAAATTAAATAAATTAATAATTAAAAAAATTAAATATTTTTAAAATTATTAGTTATTCATTACCATATAATGAATAAATGTATAATCTAATGTGGAGATTTGATGTAAATAACCAAAACCAAATTCATCTTATATTATTTTATTTATTATATAATGAAAAAATAGCTATTTCAATATGAAAATTTATGTGAATGAAATAGTCAAAAGTTAAATTTCTCTTATATTCATCAAAACTGTCCTTTAACTTTAGATAATCCAATGAGAATGCTCTTAGGGTTAATTAAGCAAACTTCTTCTTGATTACTCCTCCAATCTAAGGATAGTTTTATTGTTATTATATTTTATAGCAATAACTTAACGAGAAAAAAGTCTATGGTCTCGTTTGGATAGTGAAATGAGATGATATGGTTTTAGATAAAAATTGAATAAAATATTGTTAGAATATTATTTTTTAATATTTATTATTTTGAGATTAGAAAAAATTGAATTGTTATTATATTTTGTGTGAAAGTTTAGAAAAATTATAATGATGAGATGAGATGAAACCATTTCTGCATCCATACGGGGCCTTAGTCAGAAAATATAAGGGTGTAAGAAGGGATGGTGACATAGTAACTCATATGTTAATTGGAAAACTACAAACTACACTATCATCATTCTTTTATAATGCTTTAATATTGATGAGGTGTCATTGTCCATCAACATTTTAATTTTTTAATTACAAGAATAATGAAAAGTGTCACATTTTATGAAAGTGTGATGAAAGTAAAATGAAATCTAGCATTACTTAAACAGTTTCGCTTTGGAGTAGTCATACTATTTTTGCCTTTAGATTAGCAGCCAATAAGGTATTGACACGTCAGCAATATACATTATAACACAATGAGAATGACTACATCAGAACACCTAAAATATCCTACGTTTTTCCCTTCTATTTTGCTACCTGTTGCTATCTCCCATTGCCGCCCAGCCATTCTCACGCCGGTAGCCCGACGCATGCAGCCTAATGCCACAACCACAACCATTCCTTCCAAAACTCCTTGCCAGAATCGGTCTGAATACACATTGTGGGACACTTTTCATCTATCGAATTACTGCTAAATTATCATACAAAGTTTTGTTCACATCTAAGACTGACTTCATCGAGTTCATCATGATCATGTTAGTCACCCAATTGAGCTTTAAGCATAGAGCTCTACATTAATTTTCTTTCTATACAAGAAGATTTTATATTTTAAGATCTAGTTATTGAGGTAAAAATATATATGTTATTGCTCTCGATGTTGTGTATGGAATTTCTCAAAATTATTCGATCAGCTTCAGGACATTAATTCGGGTTTATCGACCCAAATTATCGGGTAATTGAGATTGTAGATATAGGCTGGATATGAGTATTGTCCTATTGGAGATAATATTTCAGGAAACCATGTAATTAAGATAGTTCTGGATCATTTCTATGTTGGAAATGGAGGTTCTCCTAGGTTTCGTCAAAGGAGGTTCAAAACAATTTCAATGGTGTGGGGTTGGGCTCTTTGGGTTCAATGGAAGAATCTCTTCCCATCAAGTAATTTCTTTTTCCCTTGTCGATAGAAGCTTGGTCGGTGAAGTTATTAAATTTGTGGCTATATCTTGCGGCGATGACGGAAAGAGGAAGCGAAGAGAGTGGCAGAAAGGAGGAGATGATGCGATTTCGTAAAACTAGATTCTAGGGGAGGGAGAGAACGAGAGGGGATGAGGGATCATTGCATGCCGTGGGGGCACATGATAGGTATGCTGAAGAGGTTACGTGTAAGTTACCTATTGGTGGACTGTTTATTGAAGATAAACAGATGGACCGTTTTGAAGATTAACTCTTACTTAAATTAAGTAGGCGTGTTCGATTTAGTGAGGATATAAAGGTTTGGTTGCATTATGCATTTGACTTAATTAAACATAATGATGAATGTGAGATTTCTAATTGATCAAGAACATGCAACCAATTTATAGCTTGTGAAAAATGAAGAAAAATTTATAAATTGTTAGACTAATTTATAGCATTTACTAAAATAAAGAAACCCTAAAGTCTATAAGACCCATAATAAGAAATATTGACAAATAAAGTGACTCATATAAGTCTTCGGATATCATTTCTCATCATTAAATACTTAATAAAGGTAATAACACATGCTGACGGGTATTATACAAACTTGAAAACTTACAAAATCACTAGAGATTGATAATATAAAGTCAGAAAGAGATTCTATAGCTCTCGCCACCATGCATATATAACACTGCAATGCAAGACCCTTGCTATTGATCAATAACAAGGGTATATCTCTAATCATTAAAGCGAACAACATTCACACAACCTAGCTCAAAGTAGGGTTGTGCATCCAGATATCTGGGAATATCCGGATCCGTACCTAGATTTTTAAACCTCGACGGATACCCGCCAGGGTAAAAGCAGTTACAATCCGGGAGGTATCCAGTTTTAACTTCACTTTTGCAAATCCTAGTTTTTATACATGCAGAACGACGCCATCTTGAATGTTAAAAAACGATGTTGTTTTGAAACAAATATTCTTGTTAACGTTGTGTTGTTTCACACATCTTTGGGCCAAATTCTGACAACTTAAGTTTTCAGGAATATGAGCCTGTAAAAGATAGAGAGTAGTGCAACTAGGAGAGGGTGGCATTGGGGTTGGGAAACCTCCAATGCCAAAGTTAATAAATATTCTTGGAAGTTTGTAAATAAGTAAAGGAGTCTAGAGATCAAAGAGTTTTTTTCATACTTGGAGCTGGCTATTTATACCATGGGTTGAAAGGGTGCAAATCGTCTTTATCTCCACAAAGTTCGTGCCTTCCTTTATGTTTCTATTGTCAGACATTTCTTAATGCAGCATGGCTCTGCGACAGCTTCATAAATGTGGCGTGTAACTCAGCAGCGATATCATTAATGCGGCATAGTTTCCTTATTTTGCGTCTAGTCTATATGAGCCGTAGATAATCTGATGCCGATGGATCGAGGGCCCTCCGTATTTTCCGTTGCGCTCGGTGCAAGTCTCTCAGTTCTAAAAGCGGTTACAGACTGTTAGGCTGATCTGTCTTGTCAACTATTTAGCACCCCTCCCTAGTAGATATTCCACCCTTATGCGGACTTGGGGGGCCACGGGCCAATGCCCAATGACTTTGAGAAGTAGAGAAAATTCTCTTACAATTATGTTTAAAAAAGAACCCCGATTACGGATAACCGGTTAAATAACCGAATCCAATCTGGGTGGATAACTATCCAGATTCACTTAAATTTTTGAATTTCGGACCAGATCGGAAAAAAAGTCTGGTCCGGATGCACACCCCTAGCTCAATGGGTCACGTCTCCTGATTTCAATGTCTAGTAATTTTAAACTATTTTTGTATTTTTAATTTTCACTTTGAATGTACATTTATTTATTTAAAAAAAAATATTGGCAATTTTAAAGTCTGTAATTATTGTGCAATTGTTTTTAAAAAAAAAAGAGTAAATTTAAAACTCACATAAAAAAATTAATTTTTTAATAATAAATCTTATTATTTTAAATAAAATATACAAAACTTACACACTCTATAACCCTATCAAATATTACTCTTTAAAAATTTATTTATTTCTCTTTCACTTTAAATCTTACAAGTGGAATGAAGATTCTAAAATCTTTTCATGCTATTTAGTCGTACTGTAGGTCCCATAAATAGCTAACTTGATTTTTCTCCACTCACGTCTTGTAACTTGTAAGAAAGAGACATCTTTTCACGTGGTTAAGACTCTCTAGTTTTTTTTTTTGGCACGTGGTTAGTGTTGGAGATATTGTTTTATGTCTGATCCACAACTTTACAGGTAAAGATAGTTCCGAGTTTTAAATATATTTCCTCGCATGATGACTCACGCCTGACTCACTAATAAACATTGAGAGAGTCACTCAATTTATTTAATTATTATAATTTATTTAAAATTTTTATATAAAATATAATAAATAATTTAATTTTTTTAAATTTTAAAATAAAAATAATATTAAAAAATAATATTCTAATAATATTTTATTAAATAATATTACATACAGTTATAGAGTGCACAAATATCGTACAGTCACTTTAAAAAAGAATAGAATTCACTATTAAATTTTTTTTTTCATGTAAATCTTATATTTATTCACTTTTTTAAAAATAATTATATGACACTTACGACTACAAGCATCATTTATCTATATCTGAACTTAAACAGACAACCATCTAAAATGTGTCGCATGTAACAACTAGCTGATAAATAATAATATTTCTGCAAAATTTGTCTTCTTTAACTATATTTATTAATGTGACATAATTTTAAATTGCTATTTATTTGAGTGATCTCTCTCTATATATATATATAAAATTTATACATTATACTATTATTTCATTTTTATTCTACTCTATAAGATGTTGTACATTTATAAATATATTATATCTTATATGGTAAGATAAAAATAAATTAAAAGTATAGTGTGCAGTATTACTCATATATATATATATATATGACTATCTTATAAAATGTGTTATATGGATATGTATAATTGGAAATGATAAGATTGAAAAATATAATAATAATAATAATAATAAATCTCATCTAAAGTTCGTACTAAGATCTTAATAAAAAAAACACACACATTAATTATAAAATTTTTAATAAGATTATAATTTTTTTATAACTTTAGAGTTATTAAAAAAAATAATAAATTAAAAATATAAAATTATATAGTTTCTCATAATTTTCATATTCTCAAGTCCATGCATGGTTGGTGGCGGGCGGGCAGTTGCATTTGGTTAATTAAAAGACAAAGACACAGGTGAGGTGAGTAGGTGGACCAAAGCTAGCCGGCCACGTTATTATAAACTCCGATATGGGAATTATTCAAGCTAGCACCCTTAATCTTATTATATAATATATATATATATATAATTATATAATGAAATGGACTTATGAAACCACTGCGAACCATACAAAATATGTCATTCCCAACTCAGCTCTCTGTCATGGATTAGGGGAGCTTGTTTTCATGTTCTTGTTGCTTTCACATACGACCTTAAACGAGTCGAGTTCGAATTAGCAGCGAGTAGTATAGATATTTAAACGAGTCGAGTTTGAATAAATTCAAGTTTATTGTCGAATTAATTATAGTTTGAGTTATTGTTTTATTTTTTATATATACTATAAGAAAACTGTTTAGTTACGATCAGTTAATTACAGTAAAATGACTATTTGTAATTAAAATTGATTATAAAATTTTTTTTAATTGTAATAAATTGATTACGAAAGCTCATTTTTCTTGTAGTCATGAAATTCATGTATTAACTCTAGAGCTTCAAGTAAAAGAGAAATAAATACATAAAATGTCCGTTATATAACGTTCATTGATATGTCTCTCGATCTCTCATGCTAGCTAGAAGCAATAAAATTAAGAACAAAAATTTTGAGGAACCTTGATTCATATTGGAAGCTAGAAAGTTTTCAAGAAATGAGAATTTTTATCTCTGTAGATGTTCCTAATAGATCCTCTTAGGAACAGCCCGTCCGAAGTTATCAATATAACAACCCCTGATCAATTATATTAAGACACGTAGGAAACTTGCCTAAATAAACACTATATTACAGAAGCACACACCTGATTAAAATCCATCTGAAATAAACCCAATCTTTCCCTACGAAACCGAAACTCTTGCCCCCTGCAAACCTGATAACTTACTAAGGGAAAATCTAAAAAAAAAAAAAAAAATTAATATATAATTACTAAGTGGATTAAAGCATGTGGCCAGCAGCCACTAATTAATTTGAATTTTTAAATTATCTGGATCTGGAGATATTAAATATAAATTCTTCATGTGTGTGCTAGTTGAATTAATTATTAGGTTTGCTATTTTTTGAAAATCTTAATGTACCAAAAAAAAAAAATCTTAATAATCCACTTAATTAAATACATTGGATAAATCATGATTAGATGCTGATCATATATAGATATTATAATATTATGCAGCAAAGGCATGAATCAATCAAAGTAGGGCTAGGGGCCTCCATATTTATTTGGTTTAATATTATTTATATTCAATGGCTGCATGCGATCCAATAAATATTTTCTTCAGTTCATCTCAATAAATTATGCATAGCTGCCACTTGAGAAGCTATGCATAATTTGAAAACCTAACACAACTAACTCATTCAAGTTGATTCCAATCCAATGAAGCCAAGCCAACATATAGCTTTTTACAAGTTGCATGTCTCATTCTCATCCAGCTAGCTATGCATATTGGCAGTCATGCAAAAGATATCTCAAAGGGGTGAGTTGGCATTTTATGTCAAATTTATAGATCATCTAGATATCCTAGTAAGAGCTATGAATGTTTTTTACCGTAAAGGAATTTCATAAAAAATCAACTTACAAACTGTTATAGTTTGAAGTAGCTTTAAATGATATGTCAGATTGTAAAATTATTTTTATTATAAAATAAATATAACGTATCATGTGAAATCATGTCAGTTTGTGAATTTATTTTTATAAAATATTTTTATGGTTGTAGCAAAATTACTATATATCAATTCTAAAGCAACAAATAAAATCCTTACAAATTTTGCAGATGAGATTAATAACACCAATTAATCTCATGGTTTGTTTTAAAGATTAAAATTCAAAATTTTGAAAACTTTGAAAACCTCTCATCTCATCATTACAACTTTTTCAAATTCTTATACAAAATAAAATAAACATCAAATCTCAAAATAAAAATAATATTAAAAAATATATTTTAACAATATTTTATTCAACTTTTTGATTTTAATATCAACTCATCTCATCTCTGAAAACAAACGAGAGAGCAGTACTATCATTGTTTTTTAAGGAAGACATACACAAGTCGTTTTTAAAATAGTCGTAGGGAGCAGTACTGTCATCTTAAAAATATTAGATCATACTACTAATTATCTTTTTAAATAATTGTACAAGATTTACATATCGTAAAACTATACGAAATATTACTCTATGTGTTTAATTATATTGCTCTCTATTATTATTGATATCATATTCAATCGTGGTCCAGGATTGGGGTTTCTTGTTAGCTTTCACTAACGTCACGGATTCTTGATCCGTTTAGATGGCTCCCACACCTGCCATGCAACTTGCTTACATTTTTTGACAATATAGAAAGCAACCATTTGGCTTTAAAAATGATACAAAAAAGAAGCCAACGTGACATTTTTCTCCATTTTTGGCTTTACCCTTTAACTACTTGTCGTTTTTAAACATTAATTATCAATCATATCGACATATCCTAAATTTCGAGAAAATAGCTCTCAATCAATCCAAAAATTCATATTCAAACAATTTATATATCAAAATATATCCATTCGTTAGGTCCAATGCACATTCTATTCCAATATCTCAAATCTTGGCTATCCATTGATATGGCTTAAATTGTCCATTTTAAGCTTTGTTATCATATTCGACAATTTAAAAGATATTATCAACTTATTCCATCGTATTAAGATTCTTTAAATTAGTTTTGTTACGAATAATGTTATTATGTCTCTTAATTTTTTTCACGCTTATGAAAAATGAATCATGAAATAAATATAATCATGACAATGAATGCGCTTGCATTGGAAAGTATTTTACTTCCCTAAAAAAATCATATAATTTTAACTTATTTTTTTTATAATTCTTGCTTATCTGATCTAATCAGATGATCTAATTTTTAAAAAATGATATACACATTATATGAGTTCTATAATATTTAATATTATTTCAGAGCGTATGATTACACATAAATATTTAATATCATGCGTATATCATTTTACATTAAATCATCTAATTTAGAAATAATACAATTGGGGATAGATTTCAAATGCTTACCCACTTGTATATTTAAATTAGTTCTATGAATTTGTCTTTAATTTTTTTTAAAGATAAAGGAAAACAAATATTAAATAATATAAAGAGGCGGCCGGCACTCAATTTAGTCACATGTGGATAACAATATTAGTTGGTTCTAAAAAATAATGCATACCCACACAAACAAGCACACACTTCACTCCCAAGTTCCAAATTCCAATGAATCTTCCAAAATGTGGACCCCAAACCCTTCTCTCCCCTATCCTTCCACCTTCCTCTCTCTCTCTTCCCCACCAGCAGCCCCTCTCTCTCTCCTCCTTTATATATTTCCCACTCCTTTTCCCCAACACTTCCCACTACCCTTATCGAATTCCATCCTCTACCCAGTTTGCCATGGCTGTAGTTCGAGACCGACGCCATCTCAACCTTCGTCTTCCCCTTTCCGAGCTCTCCGACCACCGCCCACGTTTCCCTTTACCCCTTCCTCCTAATACCACAACCAGCTCCGCCACCACGACCTTCTCTGCTGCCATGTCTTCCGGTGACCTCGAGAAGCTTCAAGTCCTTGGCCATGGCAACGGTGGCACCGTCTACAAGGTCCGCCACAAGCGTACCGATGACGTTTACGCTCTCAAGGTCGTCCACGGAGACTCCGACCCCACCCTCCGCCGTCAGGTTTTCCGGGAGATGGAGATCCTCCGCCGTACTGACTCCCCTCACGTCGTTCGATGCCACGGGATATTCGAGAAGCCGTCCGGCGACATCGCGATTCTGTTGGAGTATATGAACTTGGGCACTCTCGACTCGCTGCTCAAGAGTTCCCATGGTACTTTCTCCGAGCCCAAGCTCGCCGACGTTGCTCGCCAGGTTCTGAACGGTCTGAACTACCTCCACGGGCACAAGATCATCCACCGAGACCTTAAACCCTCCAATCTCTTGGTGAACGACAAGATGGAGGTGAAGATCGCCGATTTCGGAGTCAGCAAGATCATGTGCCGGACGCTGGACGCGTGCAACTCATACGTCGGTACCTGCGCCTACATGAGCCCCGAACGGTTCGACCCAGACACCTACGGCGGGAATTACAACGGTTACGCCGGCGACATATGGAGCTTGGGGCTAACCTTGTTGGAGCTGTACTTGGGCCATTTTCCGTTCCTGCCGCCTGGTCAGAGACCCGACTGGGCGACCCTGATGTGCGCAATCTGTTTCGGCGAGCCACCGAGCTTGCCGGAGAGCGCGTCGGAGGTTTTCCGTAGCTTTATTCAGTGTTGCTTGCAGAAGGAGTCCGGGCAGAGGTGGACGGTGGCACAACTTTTGACCCACCCGTTTATACGTACTACAGATCCGAGATGACCTTTGCTGGTTTTTGTAGATTGGAATTTGGGGCTGAGTGGATTTGAATAGCCAGACATTTTCAGAATTTTCTTGTACATTCTTCGTACTTGTAACTCCCAAATGCCTCTTTGGCTTTTAGCAGTTAAAAAAAAAACAAGAAATTTGTTTTGCAGAAGATTAGTCATTTAGCCACAAATTAATTTTAAAAGTATATTCACGTTACGTGCCGAAAATAGGTAAGTTTTACATCCTTATAAAAAAAAAAAAAATAGAAATGGGATATACTGTTAAAAAATTTTTTATATAAATTTTAAATTTATCTATTTTTTTTTTTTTAAAAAAAGACACGAAATTTGAACATAACCATAAATATAATTTCTCATATGAAATTTTACATACAAACTGCTGCTGAATCAACACATACATATTTAAACATTAAGATAAAAGGGCAGAAGTGATAAATCATATATTAATTATGTAGATGTGTGGTATAAGGCTTCTATATAGAATTTCTCTTTAAGAATTGAGAGAATTATATATATTATTTTAGATTTTCCTTTTTAACACTATTAGAACTTAAGTGCCGTTTGAACTAATTTGGATAATGAGTTAATATGAAAGTTAAATAAAATATTATTAGAATATTATTTTTTTAATATTATTGTTATTTTGAGATTTGAAAAAATTGAATGATTTATTATATTTTGTATAAAAATTTAGAACAGTTATAATAATAAGATGAAATAAAACACTTCTTATATCAAAACTGAACCTTAATAAAATAATTGTTAGCTAATTGTTTCTTTATAACTACCATATAAATTCAATGGTTTCAAAGATCTTTTAGAATTTATAAGATATTTTATTGAATATAAAATTCCATAAATGTCAATAATTTTTTATAAAATCTATTAGCTTAGCTTTAGCCATAATATTTGTATTTAATAATATGGTAAATATTGAGATAATAAAGTGTTGGTTAATGTAATTGTTTTTAATGATAAACCCTATTTTTTTTTAAAGAGAATGTGCGAAACTTAGGTTGCGTCTGGATGTTGAAGTAAGTTGAGTTGAGTTGAATTGAGATGATAAAATATTATTAGAATATTATTTTTTAATATTATTATTATTTTGAGATTTGAAAAAGTTGAATTGTTTATTATATTTTATGTTAGGATTTGAAAAAGTTATAATGATGAGTTTAGATGAGTTGAGAGATGTTTAGTAACCAAATGAAGCCTTAATCACTCTAAAACTGTATTTAATATTACACTGTTACATTCTCACACATATATCCCTTGTTTTTTGTTTTTTTTTTCTTCTAAACCATTAAAAGTTTTTAAGATTTTGTTGATCCTTGAAGGATTCCGTTTGCTTTAATTTTACTTTAGTTGGATCCATCTTTTTCTCCACTCGCAAGTTGCTTTGCAGATAAGTGCAACACATAAAACACAAGGTCCACTTTTAAGCACTACTCCAAGCAAAAACATCTGAAATAAATTTTTAAAAAATGCAAAAAATAAAAAATCCTACCCTTGAGATTATCCTGGCCGTTCAATGAAACAAAGAAATTTCTGAGGAGATCTATGGTGGGGGATTCATGTAGATTGAAAAGCTGGTATAAGTAGGTTATAAGCAAGAAATTCTTCAAGAAAAAAAACAAGATGGTGGATATAATATGCATGCACGAGTCTTGACAATTACAAACAAGTTGCATGAGCCAATTATGGATAATGGATAATGCTAGGGCTCTCGTTGAGAGCTTTCGTTACGTTCTAGTATGTATTTTTTTAAGTTATTTTTTTATATAGATTTTTTTAATATTTTTTAAAAATAAGATAAATTTAGAACATTATTAAAAAATACTTATTTAATTATAAAGTAAAAAAATATATATATTAGTCTTCCTATTGGGAACTCCTGTTGGGATTTGTTTATTTTTTATTTTACTTCGTAATTAATGAAGTATTTTTTAATAATGTTATAATTTTTTAAAAATATTTAAAAGTATTAAAAAAATACATAAAAAAACAGATGCTAGAGCCTAGTGGAAACTCCCAAGACTAGGAGCCACTAGTGATGGCTCTAGCATTATCTTATGGATAATATATTAATTAATGTGATGGGTCATTCTCTATTTTCTTTTTCTTTTCTTAACAAAACTATGTATTATTTTGTTTCCTTTTCTTTGTTTTTTTTTTTTGTAGTATAAAAAAATAATATTAATGTTAATTATAATAATTTTAATTTTTTTCATCTTGTTCTTTTTCCTAACTAGTCATGATGCTAGTTATGGAGCGTGACTCGTTTCAATAGTGAGACGAGACGAGACGAGATGATTTTAAATTAGTTGAATAAAATATTGTTAAAATATTAATTTTTAATATTATTATTATTTTGAGATTTGAAAAAGTTGAATTATTTATTATATTTTATATGAGAATTTGAAAAAATTATAATGATGAAATAAGATAGGTTGAGAGTGTTTCTATATCCAAACATGACTTAATTAATTTTTTTTATATATATTCCTTTTCTAGTTTTGTTTTCCATGACCAATGATCACAATTTTTTCCCCTTATAGTAGTTATAGCATGTTGAGATAGTGGGAGTCATGTATATATGTTTGGTGTTAATGTCTTGTGTCACACTTACATCATATATATTTTATCTAAGCCATGTGTTTCGTGTTTCATGTAATCATGTATTTTGTTTTGTCGGTGTATTAATGTTAGCTAAACTGGTTATTTTGGTACTCGTTTCTGTCTTCTGTCGAATGATATTTATAATCTCATAATAAATATATACGACGACGTTTCTCTTATTTTTAATTAATCATGCGTATATATACATGAATATCAGTAATGATATTACGTATACAACTTTTCTATATCTCTTTTATTTATATAAAGAGATCAGGATATATCGTAGAAATTAAAACCCAGCATCTCACCATCTCATAATTTGTTATTAAAAAATATAATATATTAGTTAAACTAAAAATCATTCAATTGCATAGCATATTGAGAGGTTCGAGCTCCATTTTTGCACATTTAATTCTATGGATTAGTGTTCTCATTGTTTGCATTTCTCTAATTCCCCCACACAAAACACATTGTTTTTAATCTATTTTTGCAGCCACCAATGGAGACAATTAAGGAACAAGCAAGTATATAATTAATAAGAGTAGTGCTATATGAGTTAGTCTATATACAATCTCTAAATGAAGACTGTTCATGCAAGCCCATATATTTATGCTTAAAAAAAATTTTAAATTATAAGAATATCATTTTTAAAATGATGTTTTTTTCACTTTTATCTTCATTCATGAATGTGACTACACACGCAGTCTCCTACTCAGAACTGTAAATAGAATTTCTCGAGCTATATATATATATTTACACTTTTACTTATAATTTTATTTACAATACTCATTCTATTAGTTTTTTTTTTTGTTTTTTTTTATGAAACTCAAATCTTGAAATCTTGAATTTTAAGTTTCGTGATTTTCAGCATATCAATAACTGACATTTGGATAAATAAATTTTTCTTAAGTACATTTAGCATTTTCTAATTAATTATACATATATATTTTTTAGAGCATTCATTCCACAACAATGCACGTATGTGTTTTACATACTCAACTAATACAAATGTTGCGGATCAAAATGATATTATTTTAAATAAATCTAACAAATCTATAGCACTGTAATTCAATTCAATGTCTTTTTATTTTTTTTATTTTTATATATATATATAGTAATAGAGTGGTTGAAAGTCTTATTTTTCTATGAATTAAAGGATTAACAGCATGTTTTGAGTATTTAGAATTTTGTAAATAGTAGTATAATTGTTTGAGAGAATATATTTTATTGGATTTTGGGAAATGAGAGAGAGAAGTTGAATAAAATATTATAAATTTAAAAAAATATTTAAATATTTTTTTTTGAAGTTGGTAAAAGTTGTATTGATTTTTTGTGTTTTGTTTTAAAATTTGTAAAATGTATTAATTTTTGTGTTTAGATAAGGATTGAAAATCTGAAATTGAAAAAATAAGTATTTAACTAATGTTTGAGAATTAAACTATGACAAATTTTGAGAATTTTAAGAATTCTCCGTTCGGTAAATGAGATGAGAAATTCTCAAAATTTCAAACAATTTTCTTGACAAATATCACTTAAATGTAAAATATTTTTTAATTTTAAATATTTAACTTTTTCTTATCTAATTATTACAATTTTTATAACTTTCAAAACAAAACACAAAAATCAATATAATTTTTTCCAACTTCAAAACAAAAATAATATTAAAAAATAATAATAATTTTTTTTAACTTTATAATATTTTTTTTCGATATTTTTTTTCAAAATCCAATGAAATATTGTATCTCAAATCATTTCATTATTATTAGAGACTATTTTACTATCATTTATAAAAGAGCTTTGCTACACAACCTCCACCACACTCCACACTCCACACTTTTTTAAATTTTTAATATTTTTTTTAAAATTTTTTTTTGAGTTTATTCTTTTTAAATTATTTTAAATTATTTATTCATTATTTATATAATAAATATTTAATAAAAGAAAAAAATAATAAAAATTAAAAATAATGTAGAGTGTGGAGGTTGTATGAATAGTAGGAGGTTGAGTAGATTTTTTTTTTATAAAATGTCTAAAATGTCCAATCGATAATGTCCAATCGATAACGGACATTCTCAAAATACTCTATTATTATTTATTATTTTTTACTTATTTATTATTATTATTTATATCTAAAATCATTTCACTATCCAAAAATAACAAATGGCAAAACGGTATAATAATTTCCTTTTTTGTTTATGAAAAGAAAGGAAACTATTAATCACTGCCCACACTACTCCAGAGTCATATGACTCGTATTCACATGCTATGAATAGTCTTCAAAGTTTTTTATTGAAATATTCAAACATATTTTCAGCTTTATGGGATGAATCAAATCAAAGCCTACAGATTACAATAATTCCACCTTCCCTCAGATCCCCAAGAATAAATTACAATTTAGAATCTTAGAGCATTCCCATCCGATTCCTTAAATTTTTCTCTAAATTTTAGTTAAAAAGGACACTCCCTATAATTTTATCCTAAATTTTACTCATTTTTAAAAAACCTTCTACATCCCATTCCCTATCATTTCTCTATTCTATTAAAATAATATTCTTCTATTATTTCTTTATTACTTTTTTCTCTCACTTCCATTTTCAAACTTCACAACTTAATATTTTTTCTTATGTTTTGAACTATTATTATAGTGAATATTTTAAATAAAAATTTAAATTATTTTTTTAAAGGTTTAATAATATTTTTAAAATTATTATTTTTATATTTTAGTAATTATTTAAATTATTTTTAAAAATATTATTTAAAAATATAATAAATATGAATATAAGAGAAAATGTAGTTAATTGAAAAAAGAATTTATTTTATTTATTTAAATAAAATATTAATAAAAAATAATTTAAGGGATGAATAGTGATTCCCTATATTTAAGAAACCACTGTTCATTTCCTAAATCAAAATCCTAAAATAAGGAATGGGATGGGAGGGGGTTTTTGAGCTTTTCCCTATAATTTTTCCTATAATTTAGAGAAAATAGTGTTTTAGGCATCCGGATGGGAATGCCCTTAGATTCAACTTCCACTTCTGTTTCTCCTTGTTCTTCTTGTTCAGCTTCAACCCAAGACTTCTGTGTGAGCTTCTGAGGCATGGCGTCCCTTAGTTTGAATCAGATCAGGGGCAAGAACTCGGTCCCTGACTTCGCCAGGACTCGTTCGAGGACCACCTGGGCTCGCCCGAGTAGAGTTGGGTTTAAGGTGTTTGCGTCTTCGGAGTCTCCGGGGGAGCCCGATCTTAGTGTGACTGTCAATGGCTTGAGTATGCCCAATCCCTTCGTTATTGGGTCGGGTCCTCCGGGGACTAACTACACCGTCATGAAGAGGGCCTTTGATGAGGGCTGGGGTGCTGTGATTGCCAAAACTGTAAGTTCTTCCTTTTCTTTCTATGGTGTCAACTCGATTCTCTGCCTGGTTTCCGAGAAATTGTAAGAAAAATAGAAAGAAATGGAACTGTAGGGACATATCTCTTGGGAAACAATATGAAATGGAGCATAAAGGACTTGAATTTGGAATTATCTTGATGTTTTTGGGCTCCTTTAGAATATGTTATACACCTCATCTAATTCTCGAGCTTGTTTATATTAGCATCGTCAAGACTCAAGAGCTGCTTTTTGCCTGTTGGCAAATCTAGTTCTGTCCAAAGTTTGAAGTTCAGGGGAGTTTTATCAAAAGTATCTTTTTCGCTAACTCTGTCAGACCCCACACAGCTGAGGTCCTTTATCAACCTTGTAGACGTACTTCCGGACCCTGGAATTGATTCTCTAAAGCATGTGACGTTTGCAAATTTTAAAGCTAAATCATGAGGATTTATTAGCAATTCCACGGGTGAAATTGCTTGGATTTACGTTCTGTATTCAATTTCTTGACTGGATTTTTGTACCACATTCTGGGAAATGGCTTAGGGAGGCAAACTCTACTGCCATTGCTCTTATCCCTAGTTCCTAATCAATCACGGGGATCTCTTTTGTTGACAAAATGGGTTGCAGCTGGCTGTACCCTGATTTGTTATTGAGTAAATATTTTCTTTAAAAGTCTTGAGAAGTAGTTAAGTCTGTGTTGATTAGGGATTACAGAGGGTGAAGAGTTTCCCTTGAGATGTTGTAGTTGGAGTTAAACAGCCCAAGTTTACTTACAGGATGCTTAAGCAATGATTGCAGTGGTGACCGTAAAGTAGGCGATCGATACAAATTCAGTTCAAGAGGACCTGGATAACGAAAAAAGATTATCTGGTCTCATAAATTTTGAAGAAAATTGTAAAGTACAATATTAGGGATGCTTTAATGGATGGAGAAGGTGAAATGAAAAGGCTATTCTAGGTTATTAAACTTTTAATAGTCCGTTATTCTATTATAAGGAATGAAGATTGAAAGAAACCACACAAAATATCTTTCTCATCTGGTTGTACCCTGATTTGCGATCCAAAATGGATTTATATATAAATATATATTGACATATATGAGAACTTGATTCAGTTTTGGGAAACACTTAAGTCATTTATCACCACTGTCATGCTCAATATGAAGTGGTGATTGTGTCTTTACATCTTGTTAGAAACGTTTTCCCTTTCAGTGACTCTGAATTGTGTTACTATGCTGCATTGCTCAATTTGGAAATTTAACCCTACATCTTAATTTATTGTTTTTCTAGGTGTCACTAGATGCTGCCAAAGTTATAAATGTGACTCCTCGGTATGCCCGTCTACGAGCAGGTGCAAATGGCTCTGCCAAAGGACAAATTATTGGGTGGGAGAACATAGAACTCATAAGTGATCGACCTCTTGAAACAATGTTGAAAGAATTCAAGCAATTGAAAGAAGAGTATCCAGATAGGATTCTTATTGCTTCAATTATGGAAGAGTATGACAAAGCTGCTTGGGAGGAACTCATTGACAGAGTCGAGCAAACTGGAATTGTAAGCTACGATCATTGCCTATTTTACTCATTTTTCTATGATTTCTGACATTTTTCTTTACTCTATAGGATGCCATAGAAATCAACTTCTCATGTCCCCATGGTATGCCAGAGCGCAAAATGGGTGCTGCAGTCGGGCAGGATTGTGTCCTTTTAGAAGAGGTTTGTGGATGGATAAATGCAAAAGCTACAGTTCCTGTTTGGGCCAAGATGACTCCTAACATCACCGACATAACACAGGTTGGATTGCTACTTTAATGTTCTATTCCCCTAGTTATGTCCTGAGGTGTAAGCACAAATGTGATGCATTGGGAGCTTTTTTACACATCATTTGTGCAAGCATTTATGCAATAGTCGTTGGATATTGAAACGTATATTTTATTGCTTTATTGATTAAAGAAGCAAGTGCTTGGATCATAAAATTTTGTCAAGTTAGATGAGTTGATGATAGGACTTTTACTAGAAATGACCAGCAGCTAGGGCAAACCATGTCGAGTCAATAGCAATGGTGCTTCAGCTTTGTCATTTGGTCATGCTAATAACTAGCCTGGCCGTGCTTTATGTCTTTGACTAAAAATTATAACCTTTTAAAGATCCCTTCTTTAGAAGTTATTTTTAGTATAAATAAACTGACTTGTTGGAGGGATGGACTTTAAGCATTTCAGCCAGTGTTTTTCTTTTTCTTTTTTGAAAATTTTCCATGCGAGCCACTCAATTATGCAGGAGTCAATGATTCATTTGATGATAACAGTCATTAAAGATTTCATAGAGAGTCGAATCTCGAAACTTCAAGGATATTTCCTTTCTTGGCCCACGAATATTTGGAGAATGGGGGATGAAGCATCCTGCTTCACATTTTACCTTTCACTTTTCTTAAGAATTTTTACGGTTTTGAATGAGAGAAAAAAAGTGAGGAATCCTCTGATCAGAATGGATGACCAATTTTTATTGTTTCATTTAAAATTTCTTTCCATATTCTCTCTCCCTTTTCTTCTAGATGCATGTCACAAAATACATTTGTTACTTTTATGTACAATAATGTGTTGGTTGGTTTCTTACTCTGTGATATCGCTCCTGCTTTTGTGTATAGCCAGCTAGGGTGGCTCTGACATCAGGATGCGAGGGGATATCTGCTATTAACACAATGATGAGTGTAATGGGAATAAATCTCGACACCTTACGCCCAGAGCCTTGTGTTGAGGGGTATGCAATCTCAAAGCAATATGATGCGTTTGCATTGACTTATCATTCACCACAGGAAAGTTCATTGATCAAGTTTTGTTGACAGATACTCAACTCCTGGGGGCTACTCTTCGAAGGCAGTCCATCCCATTGCTCTTGCAAAAGTGATGAATATTGCAAAAATGATTAAGTCCGAATTTGGTGACAAGGACTTCTCGCTTTCTGCTATTGGAGGTGTTGAGGAAGGTGGTGATGCTGCGGAATTTATTCTTCTTGGAGCAGATACTGTTCAGGTATGAGGAAATAACTCATTGTTTCTTCATACAGAAAAATTTCATTGTATCCAATAACCTTGTGTTTGGAAACTCAAAATAACTCCATACTTGAGATGTTATGGCTCTGACAGCAGGTTCATAACATGAGATAAAGATCTCTCTCAATCTGACTTGATGCTTACTGTAATTTAATATGCCAATGATTTTTTCTACACCTGTTATTTACTTTTACAGACGTAATAATTCTTTTTTGTTGGTCATTTTAATTTGTTTTTGGATAATTAACCTATCTACACATTAGGTACTTGAAAACTGGTTACCTATTAATCTACACATTTTTTTTTTGGTCGCCACTCAAGTCCATACGTATCATATAGATCGGGTCCATAAGATTCCCCAATTCACCTAGTAACTGTCTTCTAAAAGGGTATTTGGGATTTCATTGTTCTTGGTCGATGTTTAACTAGCATACCTATGGTGTTGAGACTTGAGATAGCCAGTCCATATTAAAATCAAGAAGAAATATAAGTTTAGAATTTGATGCACACTTTAAACAACAATGGAGTTCTTTTGATCATTGCTTCAACATTACTAAATGTTAGGATGGTAAAACTTGGAACTATGATTACGTGATAACAAATTACTTCAAATATCATGCTAGATGGGAGGTACTGTCTAAAATGTGTCGAGTCTCTCGTGATCATGGTTATCTTCAAGACTCACTTTTGTCCAACATGTAAGTTTATAAGATATCCTTGTTGGTCACTTTTGCCTAACATCAATATGATATGTGTCTGCCCAAAATCTCTGGGCTGTAGACACTTGTATTTTCAAGAAGTTTGACCTTTTGTATTAGATCATGGAAAATACAGATTAATTGAGAGAATACTACATGTTATTTGGTAGCATATGAGATTATTAATTTCTGTTTGTAGGTCTGTACTGGGGTTATGATGCACGGGTATGGCCTTGTGAAGAAACTATGTGCTGATCTGAAGGATTTCATGAAAGCGCACAACTTCTCGTCGATAGAAGATTTCAGGGGGTATATATCCACTTTAGTTGAGAATAAATTTTCATGAATGCATGGCAATTGGGAACAGATTAAAATGATTTCTTGATTGTGGTAATTTGCTCCTTTTCATGATCTTTTTGCTTTGGGACGTGGTTTCCCAGGACTTCTCTGCAGTATTTTACGACTCATACGGAGTTGGTACAAAGGCAGCAAGAAGCAATTCAACAGAGGAAAGCTACAAGGAAAGGTTTGAAGTCTGATAAAGACTGGACAGGAGATGGCTTTGTGAAAGAGAGTGAGAGCATGGTTTCCAATTGAGTTGTTGATCAACAACCAAAAGCCTTCTCCTTTGTATGGATTAAAAATAAAATAATATTGGTGCGTTAAATCCTCTGATCATGTCCTGCATGCTATCAATGGAGCCTTCTTTTCTTTACATTTGAGAAAATTAAGGAGCTGCACCATGTGAATAATGGAGCTGCTAATGTAAGAACTTTTCTCAGATGATCATGTACTGTTTATAATTCAAAAGAGCAACAAATTTTATTGAAGATCGATGGTGCAATAGTTATAATATGGCATAATATTAATATACATATGAGATCAATCAATTCAGCGTTTATATAAAAATTAACTACAAGAAAAGTGTTTCCGTTGCCAATATATATATTCACTATAAGAGAAACAAGCATTTGAGACGGATTATTTGTGACAAAAACACTCGTTTTGGTAAGAAATAATCATTTTTGTTGGAAATAATTGATTATAAATAAATATTTTTCTTGTAGTGATTGGATAACTCACCATTTATTGAAATGAATGATCGGGCGATGAGACACCTCAAAGTTTTATCTAGAAAAATGGTGTACGTGTATTAGTTTTGCTAGTTATATATATAAAGTAGATCGAGCTAGCTGCTTGGAGTACTACTCTTTGTGGGGACGACATGATCATGATCATGAGCTCAAATAATAATACTAAACTTCAAATATATTTTGGTTTTAGAGAATTATGGAGTTAGATCACCTCATGATCATGACATCAAATCCTAATTAACTTGTAATTTATTTGTTTTCCACTGCGATATATTCCAACGTCTGATCATCAAAAAATATAAATTGGAATGTCGATCTATCTTTCTTGAAGGTTTGGCCAATTCGCATGCTATTTTGAAGAAGTTGTGCATTGATCACTTGCATATGGAATATGACGTTGTTGTTTGCAAGCTCATGTAGTTCCTAAGCAATGATCATTCCACAGTAATATTGGTGCAGATAATCCCCATACATATATATATATATACATATACATATAATTATAAGTTGAGATAAAAATAGCTAGGTCAAGAAGATATTGATGATATTGTACGGAAATTACTACGTTCTAGCTAGTCCATATATATCAAGTAATAACTAAGCGTCATGAAAGTAAAAACATGATGATCATCTCGATGGAGGCCGACAATGGTATAAATTTGTAGAGAAATTAATTGCATGCATGTTCGCTAGCTACCTACGTACATCCATGTCGATCTGCATAATAATAATAATAATATATAATGATAATGATAATGATATATAATAATAAAATCTGGCATGCATGCATGCATGGATGGCCTTGATCTTATAATTAATTAGTTCATTGATCATGACCAGAAGAAGAAGAAGCTGTAGCAGTAGTAGTACTGGTGGCAGGTTCAGCAGATACTACAGGATGGCCAGTGCTTGTCATCATGAGCTCCTGAAGTTGTGAATGCATGTCGTTGATGAAAGCCATGGATGTTTGTTGGGGTTCCTCCATTGCTTCTTTCAGCTTTCGCAAAGCTAAGCAATATGCTTCCTTAATTCCCATTTAAAACAAAACCAAGATCATGATCATGATCATCTAGTCATGTGATTATCATATATAATTGGTACTAAATTAGAGCAAAGTATTATTAATTCAGAAACATGCATTAGCAGAAAATATTAGCTGCACTACATGCTAACAATATAGCAAGCTGATCTGTAGCTAGAACAAATGATATTGATGATGATGATGATGATGATCATGATCTGAAACATGACTTCATATGACTAAATTCAGATCATGAAGTCATGTTTCAGATCATGATCAATTGTTCTAGTTACGGATCAGCTTGCTATATATATTGTTAACATGTAGTGCAAGTAATTTCTGCTAATGCATGTTTGTTCCTAAATTTGCTCACATTCGGCCGTAATCAGGCCATGCACTTCCGAGCCACCCTCCATACCTCCATACATCACCACTAGCTCCAATTTTAGGGTAGCAAAGCCATGGTATGGGTGGGTGGCCCTATGCACCGCCGCGGACATGCTTGCCCTAGATGTGCCGCCTCATGCAACGGTCCATTTGTTGCATACCAATTTTTAATTAGTCTTCTCCACTTCCAAATTTCCAACTAATTCTATATGCATGCATTGAGCCTATGACTTCTGAGAATTAATCCTAGATTAGAAACAAAAAAACTGGCATATTGATGCATTTATATGTACGTATTGGCTGATGTCTGTAATTAGGTTTTGTCCCGGCCACCCTTTATATATAATATTCTTATATATATATATATATATATATATATCAGAATTTGAAAAAAAAACAATAAAGTACTTATTTTATTTCATACTTCTTTTTATTTATCAAATGCAAATAAATGCCTGAATTAATGATACATCGATTACTAAGAGTATTATCATTGGCTTTATCAAAGCCATATTCAAAATTTAATGAAAAATACATGTTTTTCATAAATTCAAAACCTCTTTAGCCATAACCCCATATTGCATTAGTCAAAATAATAATATAATATTATTTTTTTAACAATAATATTTTTGATTTTTTTCCATATTTTGCAATTATGTACACTAATTATATGTCAATTAATAATAATATTTCTTCCTTCATATATTTCAAAACTGAACACAAAACTGAAAGTGAAAGGGCGTTCGATCGGAGGAAGTGAAAATTGTGAGAAATGAAAACTGAAAAGCAAAGTAGTAGGGGTACACTACAAGAAAACTGCTTATTTGTGGCCATTTAATTACAGCGAAATGATTATTTACAGCCAAAATAAGACTGTTTTGGTCACAAATAACATTTTCGCCGCAATTAAATAGCCACAAAAACCCATTTTTCTTGTAGTGGTAATTTTTACAATATGATATTATTTTTAAAAATAAACAGTATATCTTCAAACTTTTACTTTTTAAAAAAGCTAATGTAGATAATTTTATCTACATTTCTTAAAATTTTAAAGATGAAGAACCTAATACCAGTGCTCTAAATTTCATATAAATTCAGGATCGAGTAGTAGTACTACTACTATTATATACTACTACGTACTACTAGTTTTGTAATCATCTCATGATCTCAACTACATAATTAGTTTATATTAATTGCATGCAATTCCACAGGACCAATATTGGGTAATTTGCAGTACTATTTAAATTTTTATTACAATTAATGTAAGTTTTTTTTATTAGTTTTTATTTATTTATGTATAAAAGCAGTAATTGGCTGGCCTCAGTTATCTTTGTATTATAATATCATATATATTATAAGCTGTCTACATACACGTACGGCTAATTAATTATCTAGGGTTTGGCGGCTGTTAATGTTTAATTATAGAAGTTATATATATATATATATATATATATATTTAAGGAAATGATAAAAACAAGGAATTTCGTATACACTTTAACATGCAGACCCATGAATATTTTAGTGTGAAATGTTTATGGGTCTGCAATTAATGTACACGAAATTCGGTGTCCATAGCATATATATAAATAAACTGACCATGATCTATTTTCAGAAATAATAAAAAATATATTAAAATAACTATAGTTATTTATTTACTAATTATATTAGATAGTTAATTACTTTATTGCTTCCTAACAATTATATATATATATATATATATTAAAAAAAACAATTATATATATAGGAAGACTGAAGACATTTTGATCTTTATGTAAAGAAAATCCAACAGATGATCAAGATTAATTTGCAAAAAAACTAGCCTGCCTCCTCAAGATCTTTTAATTTGCTTGCGAGTAATTCCCTCAATTGCTTAAGGATTTCCTACTGATCTAAAGTACTAGATCATCAATATAGAAGTGATTAATACAAGATTAATATAACAGTAGGTTAAATTTCTTAGCTCTCTATCTGTAGCAATATTCTAATCTTAAATGCACTTATAAATATTATATATAAAAATAATTGTGTGTGTATATATATATATATATATATATAAGAGTTATAATTTTAGATGATCACACGATTGATTTATAATCATTAATTTCCATTTTTCTTAATAAATTTCTTTCACAAGGGGTTGGACAATATTCTAAGAGAAAAGGGTTTATATTTTATAACGTCTGTGGGTGTTAGACAATAATATCGATCAGAGTTCTTCACCATTAATAAATTATCTAGCCTAGAAAACAAAAGCAAATGAAAAGAAAAAGTTATGCAATTGGATGATCAAGTGCATATTATATATAAATATATATATATGTATATATATAAAATATATTATGGAGTTCATGTAGTCAAGTATTAATCGATTGGTGAGCTATATATCGTAACAACTTTTGTAGATGATCCTAATATTTTGGTGAGTTGAGATAGATGAAATGAAAATTGAATAAAATATTATTAGAATATTATTTTTTAATATTATTATTGTTTTAGAAATTAAAAAAGTTGAATTGTTTATTATGTTTAATTTGTGTGGAAATTTAGAAAATTTATAAGGAAATAAGATGAATCACTTTTAGGAATTTGTCTAGTCGTTTTTAAAGAGATGTTGGATTCATATTCAACCTGAACTTTAAGTGAAGAGAAGTGGTCATGAACTATATATGATTATGTTAGGCTGGTTTGACTGATCAAAATGTCTTTCGGAGCATGAAAGCTAGCATGAGCTTTGCCCCCATATATACATGACGTCAAGGTGTGTCTGATTCCTAACATACATAGGTTTAGAGGCTTTCCTCAAAGAAGTCCCTTGTGGGTGTTTGTGCATGTCTGTGTATGAAAATGCGTGCGAGAGAGAGAGAGAGAGAGAGAGAGAGAGAGAGATTATGGGTAAAAGAGAAGCGTAATTGGAATTTTTACCATGAAGTGATCTAGCTCAGATCGAGTAGTACTACTACTAGCCATGCCAAGGGAGCTGGAGTTGTTTTCTTGTTGCTTGATCTGATCCCTAATGTGATTTCTGTCAAATTTCACCATGGCTCCAACCTGGAGATCAAAAGAAATATATACATGAAGAACAATGGCAGGAAAAAGTTATTTACAGATCAGCATATTGCAGCATATGCTCAAACCCTATTATACCAAAGCAAGGCGCCTGGCCTAGACATTAATATTAATGTTTTTTTGGGCATTCGAGTGATGAACTCGAGAGCCTAATCTTGGGTTAGGAACAGCTGAATAACTTTTTTGGGTAATTAAGCAGCTCGATCAATAACAGGTACGAAGAAGTTCAAGCAATGTTCTTGCAAACAGTCAAAAGAGAATTGGTTAACGTCAACTCAAAGAGAAAAAAGAACATTGATTTTATAGCTCAATGGTAATGTTGATGAGTACTGCCCAAACAAACCAAAGGTCGACGGTGCAGAGAGCTTCCTATACCTCACCTCCTGTATATCCCCTCCCCATAAGAAAGAAACGAAAAACAAAAGAGGAGAGAAAAATTAAAAGGGAAAAGGGGAAAAGTATCGATTAGAGATCATCACATGAAGTTTCTAGCTGATCCACTTCAGAAAGATTCATTACAAGAAAAAGAAAAAAATTGTTAGTAGCATTGATCTTGTCAGTGTCATCCACATATATATATCCTTAATTGGTTTGTTGTACCATAGAGCAGAAGTCAAATCATGACTATGAAATTGGATCAATATACATAAAAAGAAGGAATATATGAATCTAATCAGTTGTAGGGGAGAGAGAGAGAGAGAGAGAGAGAGAAGGGGGGGGGGGGGGGACCTTTAAACAGCCCAAGTGAGCCTCAACCAACTGGCCATAAGAAGGATGGCTAGAGATTCTCTTCTTGAGGATCTCATCCTCTCCTCCTAATACTTCTTCTTTCTCTCCTTTCTCCCTGCAGTTACTCATGACCTCCATAATTCTTTAAGCTTTCGATTCTTCTATAATTTACCGTATTTGGAGGTTATATATATATATGTATATAAAGCTTGGAAATGAATGTGTGTATGTATGTATGTACTAGCTAGGATTAGGTAAGACAGAAGAGTGCAGACGCTCCCATTTTTGGAAGTGACCAACGGATTGACCCATGCATGCAAATGGTTGAATGAATGGTATCAGTCAAAACACCAATGGAGGTGGGATGGCCTTTCTGCATTCACTCTTTCCTGTCTTTTTACATACCCGAAAGCAACACTTCAAGGGGTTTCTCGATCCGTGGGAAGCTTTGTTAGTACAATCCCCTCCATTTATGCAGTCCCCTCCCTGTCTTTATCTTTCCCATTTTACTAGTCATTCTCTCACTTTTTCCAATCAAAAGATCCAAATTCGAAACTGTTCATAATGGTTAGGTGTTTTTATTCTATACTTGGTTTTCTCACATGGTGGGACAGAATGTTTCTGCCACTGTTCATTCACCAAAATGACACTTCAAAGCAAAAATATGGGATTGCGTGCGCATGGAACTTCCATCCTACGTTTGTTAAGTGGCGCAAAGCCTCGTTAAACTCACAGATAGGATCACTAGCTAGTACCATGTAACAGTAGTACTACTTCACGACATCCTTTTCTCTATATATAATATATATATATATATATACACACACACTCATAATTAATTGGATTCTATGATTCTATTTAAGTGCAAGGCAAGTTAAAATCATGACAATGGATTTTCTTAAAACTTCGTGCAGCTTTGGATACGTACTCATGCACGTAAGTACCATTATTATTACTATCTTTAGTAATTTTATTCTTCAAATATTATTTACTTTCATATTTTATATTTATAATTTTTTTATCAATTAAGAATTTTTCTTTTCTTATCTTATTTTAATTTCCAAAAATATCTTTATTTATAATTTTAGCAAGTTTTTCTTATTTATCTTATGTTAAATGAGAAATGATATTTATAATTTTAGAGTATGTAAATAACATATTTCTTTTGAAAAAATAGGTAAATATATATCATATTCATATAAAAAATTATTATTTTAATGATAAATCTCATTTTTTTTTCAAATTAAGTGCGATACTTACGCACTATAATTCTGTATTTAGCATTAGAATAATGCTACTATCACCGCTCCCGGTCCCGCTATATTTTTTTAATTTTTTTAATATTTTGTTTTACTTAGTGATTAAGTAAGTATTTTTTTAATGATATTATAATTTTTTTATTTTTTTTAAAAATATTTTATAGTGTTAAAATATATATATATAAATAAAATAAAAAAGCACTACATTTTACACTATGTGTGACTCCCAGCGGGACTGGGAGCGGTGGCTGCAGAGCCACCCTTTAGCATTATTCATACTGATTCAATATGCTAGAAGCTTATAACTATTAACGAGTCTTAATTAATAATTTCAAAAGGGTTTTCTCCAATAACCTAAATGAAAAAGTTGTACTGGAAACTAGCCATGATCATTGACATGACTTTTTTTTTCTTCGATAGAAAAGATAATTTCATTAATCAACTGAAAATATAATTACAGACAATTATCAAATCATAAGACTTGATATGGCTTTAAGACTGTAGCCGTATGGTAATTATCTCCATGGATATACATATACATATATATACATATATATATATATATATAATAAATGAGCATTAATATGAACTTTGTTATATCTGCTGTCTTTTAGTAAGATGGTGGGAGCATCCAAACTAGACGATGGTCATTTGGTGGGGCTTTTTGAAGGTGGGCGGGCCGGGGTGTGATTTCACTTTTTTAAAAGCAGAAGATATCTGCATCTTTTTTGGTAACCAGAATGAGGTTCAACTTTTTGTCTATTTTATGCAAAACCATATATATATATATATATATATATATATAAATAAAAATAAAAATAAAAATAAAAAATAAAAAAGACCAAACCCTATATATGCTGTCATGAAGAACAGAAACGCGCGAGGAACAATGTCAAATCATCAATATATCCATCACCAAGACTCATCCTTGTATCCGGCTATATATATCTATATATATATATGGTACTGATCTCTCGCCTGTTGTTTCTGGAAATATTTACCGATTGCCTCGAGAAAAGAACAGAGATATCGTACGTACACTTGATCTGATCAACCCTATTAATTATCACTTGATTCAGTACAGTTTCTCAGATTATGAAGAAGCTGCACGTGAGCCAGCTGCAATCCTCCAAAACTGACCCTAAGATGCATCTAGGTCACCTCCTGGGAGTGGTTGATGAGTTTAATAAAAAGGCATTAATTAGCAAGCACTTAACTATAGTTTTTTTTTTTTTTTTTAATAAAAGGTCATGTAGAAGAAGGGGCGATCGAAGATGGTCTCTTTACCTGGACCTAACTGGATTAGCTTTCTACCTTTCGGAAACTAGACAGGAGGGCCTTAGACAGTAGCATGCTACAGGCTCTCTCTCATGTTTGATTTTGAGTCATAGCTTTTATATATATATATATATATGAAAAATTCTTTTCATATTAATCACTATTTATTATCACACATCTCACATTTTATGAAAAACACCTCTATATCTTATATAAAAAATAAATTATAATTGTGAGACGTGAGAATGAATAGTAACTGATGCATAACATTCATTTCTATATATATAAAAGCACTTATATATATATATATATTATATCATCCTCAATTCAATAAAATTTTAGGTAGATAATATTGATAGTAGTCTAAGGTGAATCCATATTTCAGACTCCAATGTAGAACCTATTACATGTCAACACTTGGGAGTAACCCAAAGACCATTAGACAGTTCATTTAGTTATATCGATGAGATGAGATGAAATTTGAAAGTTGAATAAAATATTATTAGAATATAATTTTATAATATAATTTTTATTTTAGAATTTGAAAAAGTTGAATTGTTTATTATATTTTGTGTGGGAGTTTGAAAAAATTATAATGATTAGATGAGATGAGATGAGATGATTTGTATAACCAAACGAGAAATTATATTTGTGCAATAGAAGTTTTGTTTTTATTTTTTTATTCTTCTGTTAATGTTCTTTTTTTACAAGAGGTTTTCTATACAATGAAAAAAAGTTTGTTATGTACAAAATAAAACTATTATAATAAAAAGTACAAAGGTCGATATTGAGAGAAGGTGTTCTTTAAAAAATACCCCAGCCAGTAAAGTTGTGCAAGGCATGCAAAGAAATTAAGATATAGAAATTAAAAGTGGCTAGTGAAGTTGGTTCTGGATACATGCAATTAATCCATTGTTGGACTGAATTAAAGTATGATTTGTTAAAGATAGGACTCTTGTTTTTAATGTTGAACTCCAACTACACGTACGTTGTCACAAATCTTGACATTGTGTGAAAATCACACACAACGGTACTGTGGCAAAACCAAACAAAAGTGGAAGCAAAAAACATCATAGAAGAAGAAGAACTAAAGTGGAAGCAAAGAACGAAATAGAAATGGCTGTAACATGGTCATAGAAACACAAAATATTATCACATGTATGCGACCCAAAGGAGGAAAACAAACACCATCACCCTAATTATGGATGGTCATGAAGGCCACTTAGTAACTAATCGTACACCGATTGATGACAATTTCACTGTATTTTTACTGATTTATTTACTTCTTCAAGACCTGTTGATTTTACAGAATGTCTTTTTGGCTTGGAATCTCAAGTTACAATAGAGCTGAACACTAAACTTCTACAAGATTTCATAGCTATAGAAGTAAAGAAAGCGATCTTTCAAATGCCTCCTTTAAGTTCTACACCTAGTGCATTTTTACAAAGTTAATTGGCCTACAATAGGAGATGAAGTATGTCATCATGTCCTAAACCTCCTCAAACATAGTATCTCCCTTCAAGACGTCAATGGAACCTTCATTACACTGATCCCTGAAGTGAAGGAATCTAACTTTAGACTTATAATTAGCTTTTGTAATGTGATATACAAGATAGTAGCAAAGGTGTTAGCCAACTGGTTAAAGAAAGTTCTTCCCGATATTATCTCTCCTAACCAAAGTACCTTTGTCCTAGGTAGATTAATTTCATATAATATCCTTACAACTTACGAAACTTTGCACATGATGAATGGTCAAATGAGAGGTCAATTAGGCTAAATGACCTTCAAGCTCGACATAAGTAAAGCATATGACTGGGTGGAGTGGTGTTTTTAAGAATAAGTCATGTGTCAAATGGGTTTTGCATAGAGATGGGCCCATTTTATGATGAATTGTATAGCCTATGTCACCTACTCTATTCTACTCAATGGGGAACCTCAACATCCTTTTGTTCCTTCTAGGAGTATTACATAGGAAGATCCTATTTCTCCATACCTTTTTATTTTGTGTGCTGAAACTCTTAGCACCTTTCTCAATATTGCAGAGGCAAGGGGGATCATATCGGGTGTTCCTATTGGGAAATGTCCTTTATGCATCAATCATCTTTTGTTGTTGATGATAGTATTTTGTTTTGCAAGGCCAAGTCCTTGGAGTGGAGTCAATTAATCCATATCCTTGAACTCTATGAAAAATCATCCAGACAAGTGCTAAAAAAAGACAAGACCTCCATATTCTTTAGCAAAAATACTCCAAAAGATATCCAAAAAACTATTATGGAGATAGCAGGGGTCAAATTCACATATTAATATGAGAAATATTTGGGATTGCCTACTATGGTAGGAAGGTAAAAAATAAATGCTTTTCACTCTATTATTGATAAGATCTGGACTCGGATGAGTAATTGGAAAAAAAAAAAAATTCTTGTCTATTGCAGGGAAATAAATATTTTTGAAAGTTGTTGTCTAGGCCATTCATACTTACTCTATCGGGGGTTTTCTATTGCCATTTTCGATCTCTCAGAAGATTAACAAATTTATGAATAAGTTTTGGTGGGGGTTATAATAGTGATCACTTTAAGATCCACTGGGTGAACTGGAACAAAATGGGGCTTGCTAAAGACTTGGGAGGGCTAGGCTTAAGAGATTTTAGGAGTTTCAATATTGCTATATTTGGAAAACAATGTTGGAGGATCCTTAAGAATCTAGACTTGATTCCAACTAGAATTTTTAAGCAAAAATACTTCCTAAGGGCTGAGTTTTTACATGCAAGTCTTGGAAATAGATCCTCTTTACTTGGAGGAGTATATTGGCAGGACAAGAACTTCTTAAAGAGGGTATTGATCTTTGGAGAACTGGCAATGGGAAGAGTGTAAGGGTTTGGAAGGATAGTTGGTTTCCTAGACCTTCAACCCATATGATTCAATCCCTTATCACATTCTAGACAAGGATGAAAAGGTGGCTGAGCTCATTAATGATGATTTGAAATGGTGGAAGGATAATCCGTTCTCCTCTCAAGAAATTGAACTCATAAAGAGCATACCCATTAGTATTGGTGGTAGTGAGAATAAGGTGTGGAAATACTCAAAGAATGGATTATTCTCTATTAGAAGTGCTTATTAATTATAGAGGGAGATTAATGGTCTATTTGGAAACACAACTCTTCTCAAGTATTCTCAGACTACTTCACTACTATTCACAAACTATTTAACTACCACCACCACCAAATACACCTGTATGTTTAACTACCATGTATTGGTATAGTGGGTGAAGGAAGAACAAAAATGGCAATCTGTAGATGGCAGTGCTGATTGATGGGCGTGTGTAGGCGCGCTATTGGTGGATGGATCATTGTAGATTATTAAAGCCACAGTTGAGTTGCCACAACAAATGCCCAAGGAAAACACTCTAGAAGGCACTGAAGGTGCCACTGGACGTGCCTCAACTTAACTGAATAGAGTGGTCCCTGTTTGTTACTAAATTCAAATGAAATTTGTTTCAAATGTATTGATAAATGCATTGTTGGTTACTTTAATTGGCTTGTACAAATATGGCCTCAGGCCTTTGTAAATCGAGTGTAGAAAACAATATATTCAGAAATACGAAACCCTCTAAGGCATTCCTTTGAGCACCTACTATGGTTAAACTCTACTTTAGTATGGTATTAGAGCCCCTTAGGACAAACGTCCATCTTCTTCATCTCTGTCACAAAATGACCACCAAAACAACCACCGATCCTATCCCTCCCTCTCCAACTCTGGTGTGATAATTTGGAGGCTACATATCTCTCTCATAATCCTGTCCTGCATGCTAGAACTAAACATATTGAACTTGATTATCATTGTTAGAGAACATGTGGCTAACAAATCTCTTCAGTGTCCTTTGTTTCCTCTAAAGATCAGATTGCAGATGTGTTCACCAAGCCTCTCTCTTCCTCTTGGTTTGCTCAACTTCGATCCAGCCTAACAATTGCTTCATTGATGCTTGGATCGCATGGGAGTATTAAGGTCACAGCTAAGCTGCCACAACAAATGCCCAAGGAAAACACTCCAGAAGGCATTGAAGGTGCCACTGGACATGCCTCAGCTTAACCGAATAGAGTGGTCCCTGTTTGTTACTAAATTCAAATGAAATTTGCTTCAAATGTATTGATAAATGCACTGTTGGTTACTTTAATTGGGTAGTGTAAATATGGCCTCAGGCCTTTGTAAATCGAGTGTAGAAAACAATATATTCAGAAATAGGAAGCTCTCTGAGGCATTCCTTCGAGCACCTACTATGCTTAAACTCTTCTTTAGTATAGATCTAGCTCTAAGAAACATACAAAAATTGAAAAAAACTAAAGGAAAGCCATGGAAAGGAAGGAGAATGAAAGAGAAGGAATGAGAGGAGAAATAGAGATGAGGAAACTAAGTGGAATGGGAAGAGGACGGGAGTTAAAGAAAAAAGAAGAGAAAAAAAAAAGCGCAAGGGAGAAAGCAATTAGGAGAAGGGAAGATGGAGAGGGTCAGGGAATTCCCCCTGCCTTGTTTTCGCTCTGCTTGTGCGTGACACTCCTTGCTAGCATAGCAGCATACCGAAAGAAAAAGGTTTTGGAAGGAAAAAAAAGGTAGATTCCCTCAAACTTGGCAAGTAAGAGTTTCTTTTAATCAAGGCTTGAAAAATTGGAATCAGGTTCGGACCGATTCAATGATTGAATCGGGCAATATAACATATTGAATCGGGTGATTCATGATAATTAAGAATTGGTTATTTCAATGTTGATAAAAAAATATTAAAATTTTTATACAATGCAATTCAAGCATTTAATTTCATGTATAAAAGAATATAAAATATAAATTCATTGACTAGTTTCAATAAAAATATTATATGAATCTAAATAGGTTTAATAAACATGTAATATTTTATTAAATTAACCTCAATTGTTGATATTTTTTTGCCACCTCATATTCGAAGAAGATACAGATTATTAAGTTATAAGCACATGACAAATGTAATGTTTTATGCACAACAACAAATTTAATACAAAATATTTATTCATCTCCTAATTTTTTTATTCAATTAAAGAAAATAATGAACTACATATTTATCTTTCAAATTTTCTGTGATTCTGATTGAATACAATGATGAAAGAGTTAATATATGTTTAGTTCTATCATATTTTTGTAAAAGAAATTTAAAAGAAAAAAAAAATAGTTGTTAGACAAATTAAATATAAACTCAATTTTGAAGCAGTTGGAATCGGTTCAAATCGGTCTAGAATCGGCTTAAATTGATCGATTGAAGCAGTTGTGTGAACGATTTAAAAAAATTATTAAAATCAATTCATCTTCCAACCAATTCAAATTTGAATTGGTAGAATCGACCAGAATCGAACCCTTTTAACGACTGCCATCCGTACAGTACGTAAGGAGAGGTTTAGATTCAAAACCCACCTTAACTTATCTCATCTCATCATTATAACTTTCTTAATTTTTCACACAAAATATAATAAACAATTCAATTTTTTCAAATTCTCACATCAAATTTTATAAATAATTTAACTTTTATCCTATTATTTACAAACCATTTCAACTCATCTCTAAATCCAAACCTTTCTATTATTCATAAATATTGTGTTGTGCCGAACATAGATTACAAAACATAACCAACAATATAATATGGTAAAAGAATTCGATTCATCCCAACAGAACATCCACGCAAACCAGGAATTAACCATCCCTAGCTACGTACAACCACATTCAGTGCATCTCCGTACTCCTTTTTTTTAAGCCAGTACATCTCTAGCGTATATGTATGCATGTGTTACATACATACATTTACATTTACATACGTGTATATATATATATATATATATATATGTTTCATGACCTTTCATTGATTTGTTGGGATAACGCTTAAGAGACTCTATCCATTCCTCACCAATGACAAGTTTTCCTTCTGACATGGGATGATGAGTAATTCATAGATCAAACACAAGAAAAGTCATTCTTAGAAAGTACTATATGGCCGAAAAATTACTATTACCACAAAGTATATTTATATATATATATATATATATATGAACTTTATAAATATCGACAAATATTTATAAGTGTTTTTGGAATATTGGATCACAAACATTAGTGTAGAGAAAAAGAAAATATATAATGTTTAAAAAAGAAGACGGTATTCCAATTTTATTAATTGCCATCGCTTATGACGGATGAATATCGTGGTAACAATCAGGACACTTTGGATTTACAAGTATTCAGAAAAAACCATCCCATACATCAAAACTAATATAATAAAAAAACCTACACAATAAGCTATACCAAAAAACAAACATCCAATCTAAACAAGCCTATTATATAAAACAAAACCAACAAAACAAAAAGACCAGCAAACCAACAAAAATCTAATAAAAACGTAACGAAGGCAATCCTGAATAATCCATACGAATTAAACCTCAAGCTCTCTCAACCTTCGAGGAATATCCCCAAACTTGTGCATGCCATTCAAAACTTGACCCTGTCACCCCTTGTTTGGCTAACCAATTAGCCACTTGATTTCCTTTTCTGAAGTAGAGAAAAGGAAAATAAATAAACCATTACTCAACTAGAATAAAAGAAACATAAAACATATTTACCTAATTAATTAAGCAACCAATTCATTATAAATAACAAACTACGGCCGCGAGATACATATAAGAATGGGGTCGATTTTTCTAACAAATAATCCATTACAAACTAATTATATAGCGCTTAAGAAAATACATAAAAAGGATTATGGGATCAATAAATTCGTCGATTTTTGAAAGATCCAATGAGTGAGAAATATGTATGCCTTAAATGGCAGTTTTAAAACCATGGCGAGATATCAAGTGGCGCTACATTTTGGAAACCATTGCAAACCATACACTTCCTCCTATTCAACATTATCTCCAATGTAGTGACATATATATATATATATATATAGTTGAATATGTTGTTCAAGATGGCTTGAGTTGGTGATGATCATGGCCAGATCAAACACTATTCTAGCTGCAACTAATTCCACGTGCATGCTTGCGGGTTTGGGGTGGGTCAGGCCTAACTGATCTGAAGGTGTTGATTCCATGAATCAGTGTGGCTCGGCCCGTGACACCGACGTTAGAGATGCAAATAGGCGATAGAAGTACTGCATGAGGCGCGCCCACATGCATGCGATCTCAATTTTGAGCAGTTTTGTCTCGTCTCGTGTCTCTAGCGATCTCAATTTTGAGCAGTTTTGATCAAACTACGTACAGCTAGCTGTACGTAGTTTGATCAGTTACCGGAAAATAATAGATAATGCATGCCTTTGCAGAGCTGGAGAGAAACAAAAAATAAAAGAAAAAGAAAGAACTTATGGACATGGTGGAGGACAGAAACGTAGCTGGCCGGAGGAGCATTGTCCTCTCCGGTGAGAATATGGATAAAAAAAAATATTAAGAAGGAAGATTTGGAGTGTTTGGTATGTAAAATCAGACAAATTTAGGAGATTTTCCGGTGGGGACTTAGCTTTGGGCCTAAGGTACTGATGATGATCATGTGAAAACAGTACTCATGCATGTAAATTATATATAAATGGGCCGGCTGAATGGACCTGATGCTAGCTAGCTAGGTTAATTGCTATAATATCTTATAATATTGTTTTTTCAGTAAATATTAATGGATATTACGGCCATTCGTAAGTGAAATGGAAATAATTATTTTCCAAGTCCCTTACCCGGCCGGCCGTCTCCACAATCATCATATGTGAAGCTAGTTTTCTCCAGTACTTATTCTGCAACCCATATGCATCCACCACTTTTGGAATATCATGCGATATCACCTCTTAACTCCAAAATTTAGTCGTATAATTAATTACTACTGTATCTTGAACACTAGTTTTTTAGGCTACGTTTAGATACCAAGAGTATATATCTAAGATGATCTATGAATACTAATAAAATATTTGTAAATAATAGTGAAATAATAGTGAATGATTTGTGAATAGTAATGAAGTAGTTTGAGAATATCTAAGAACAATTGTCTCCAATCAAATTCTTAATTTCTTGATCTTAAACAAACCTGGATCAACTGCTTATTTGTGCTAAGTTATTTTCGGTTAAAATTATAAGTATATTCTCATCACAAATAGTTATTCTTATCGTAAATAATTTATCACAAATGTTTACTTTTCTTGTAGTGGCCGATACATGCGTACACTTCAGCCGTGATTGATCATCTTGTTCTTTTGATATTCTTCCTCAATATTGTCATGATTGTGTGGAAACTTTCATAATTTGCGCTTGGACCTACATCATGCTTTGTATATTGGGATTTTGTAGATCATAACAAATTTCTTATCCCCATTAATTACTATGGCGCGATCTTGTTTATATATATATATATATATATATATATAAGTGTTGATCAGAAGTTTCTGGAATTCCTACATGCATGCATCACTACATGCAATACATGAATTGAGTTTTTGTGACGGTTTTGAATTTGTGACAGTTCTGAAACCTTCACCAAAAAATCATTTTCTGTGACGGTTTCAGGAAACCATCGCCAAAGATAGACGAGAAATGATTATACGTTCGAACTATATTAATGTTTCGTTCGAACATAACTTAGACGATGTCATTTTCAAACGAGTACATGCGAAAGAATAAAATGTTACGTTTGAACGGTTCATGTACGTTCAAGCATTAAGCCCACTTACGTGCGAACGTCTAAGTTATTCATTCGAACATTCAAACGATAGTCAGTAACGTTCGAACGTGAATTATTTTAAAATTAGAAAAGATTGAGAATTGAAATACAAAAATATTAGATATATTAAATGATATTGTTCATCACATAAAGTATAAAAAAAGAAATATATTAAAATATAAATAAAAAATATGATAAAAGTACAAAATACTCCGATGAATTGTTTATGAATATATGAAATTCCTCAGTCAATGTGTTGACTTTTTCGTTTAGGATATCTATATTCTAAACGATGGCCAACCTTGGTGACACTCTGCTGTACTGACGCGATTTGTCAGTTGATGTGCGCAGTAATATATGAGACTATCGCATCAACCCAAGCATGGCGCACATCGAGCTAAGTAGGGTGCGCATCCCTTGCAGATGTATCCATTGGCTGCTGACTATTACTCCCAATATGGGGAGCAATAGCAGCCCTAGACTGGGTTGGACGAACAAGAACTGGTGTAGGCCTAGGCTCATGCCGAGCACGCCCCATTCTTTGTCTAATGCTTCGATGATGTGAGGTGATGTCTAGGGGGTTCATCTTATCAATCAACCACTACTCCACTTGGGGTGGCACTCTTTGGTCTAGTAATAGCAGAGTAAGGATCACCCCACATGGGAGGTTGTTAGTGGAGATGATACTCGCTTCGTAATTGTTCTACTCAAATATCTGCAGTGCCACTCGTATGAGGAACTGCGGGTGAGTTCGACTGAAGGTGGCTTTATGTGCCACATGATCTACATTTGTTACAACTATAAGATGCAACATGCGAAAAAATGGTAGCAACAATGTCTGGGAGAACGTGTTCTTCTTATTGAACGGTGTGCGGTATCTCCTAGTGAGGACAAAGAAATCCTCATCGCAGTCATCATCCTGGGGCTGATCAGTCCCCTTGCCCTCCGACTAGTCTTCATCTTTGGCCATAGACTCGACTGAGCCAGTAGATGGTGTAGATGTGCCTACATCTGGTGCGTTCTCAACCTGAGCATCCACTGTAGACGATGCCTCATATATGCGACAGTCCTTGAGTTGCTCAGTGATTACATTCGCCGAAATCTCGAACTAAACACCGTGCACATTTATGGTGTGAGATGATGCATCTTGAGGCATGGAGAACATCTCCACGTAAAACTCACCTACCATGGAGAGGTATATCCTCCCCCTTAGTGTGTAGATGTTGGTCCAACCTCTGGAAATAAAGATAGACTTCAGACTCTTATCTTCCCATGTCAGCTCGTCAAACTTGTAGATATACACTTCGCATTCAGCCAAAACAGTTCTATTGCTTATCTGAGAAGTGATCTGGGTTCCTTTCCTCCCCCGTTTCCTAGTTGTTGAAGGGTGAACCATATTCTGCACAAAATAAATAAATAAATAAATAAAGTAGTATACATATATAAGGGGAACAAATTAAATCTATTTTGAAATACGTTCGAATGTAGGAATGTTAGGAGTTAAAATACCCACAAAACGTTATATTCAAGCATTTCATGTAAATACGTTTGAACGTGCAAGTACATTTGAATGTATTTAACTTAACGTTTTAACTTATGTAAGTATACGGTCGAACGTTTGGACTAAAACGACCCATGAGACCTTACATTCGAATGTTTGATGTACAATTCGAACATAAACATAAACGTTCAAATTATAGAAATATTACATTCGAATATTAGGATTCAAACGGTCAGAAAAACGTTTCATTTGAACATTTTAGTGTATAAACATTCAAACGTAATAGTACATTCGAAGGTAGATTAACATACAAAGTACAGATGATCGTTTGAATGTTGCTAGTGGGACGTTCGGATGTTTAAACCCAGAAATGGTTGAGTCGATAATTAATTATACTTGAATGCTTGGGGGGATTGGTTTTAATAATTTTAAATATATTAGCTGATGCCTTGTCACATTGTGCTCGTGCCTTAACACGTGGCTTGGCTCTAGAAAAAAATAGAAAGTACGGAAAAATCAAGGTCAACATCTCTAATAACTCCACTGGGGGTGTGAATGATAGTGCGATATTGCTTTCTTGCTATGTCGGAACACTAAATTGAGCTTATGCGCTATTTTATGTGCGGTCATGGTGAGATGTTCCAAATGAGGTTAAGAATTACATTCGGAGTCGTGTATTAGTGAGTTTATATACCGTAGCTTTTTTAGAGATGTTTTAATTTCATATTTTTGATGCAATTCACTTCTTAAGATGAATTCGACCTAAATTTTAACCATAGCGAGAAAGTACAAACTGTGAATGAGTTGATGACTACATGATTATTTCGGCATCATAAGGGACGATATCATAACCACTTCAAGTAATTTGAGATGGTGGAAGAGATTGCCTAGTCCTATTTTCAAAAAATGAAGTTAAACGATTGAAGAAAATGTTGTGATCTTTTCGCAAGCCTAGATTATCAGGTATTCTAGATTTCTCCCCTATAACTTATTTACATATATATTGGTTTTATATGTTATATTTAACATTGTTAATTTCTCCTGCAACAGTTATGTTCTATCAATGCACATAATAGAATGTCATTAACAATTCACCATTGTGCTGGTTCAAGGTCATTCTAACGCTTTGTTGATAAAATGGTAATCACTTATTAAAATTCAGTCATTTTTATTATATTTTTTTATTTATTTAAGTACTAACATTATTTTTAAAATTACTACGGTGGCTTTGTTAGAAACATGATGATCCTAAAAAATTTATCCCTCATTCATGTCTATGTTGCAACTCACATCGATGCATACAATGAGAGGATTGGTCTTGTCGCCAAAGATAATTATGTAAATAAGGTCATTTTGTGTGAATAAATTATGCTAACATGTGAATGAATATTATGTTTTCTTCTTAATTGTAAGAAAAAATGATTGAGATGCAGTCAACCTCTGATGAATCTTCTCCTATTGACATAGACATATTAATGCAGGTCCTTAGGACCAAGTCTGGTTTGGTAAGAGGTTTGAGACGTTCTTTCAAGCGTGTCAGTTCATCTTCCATAGCCTCGACTTCAAAAGTTAATAACCTTATTAAGGATTTGGAAGCTGCACGTCAAGAAATTGAGTAGATGAAGTTGAGATAGCAGGAGTTGGAAGCTCTCTTATCGCGATAGTCAGATTTAGAGACACGTTTGCAGGAGCGATAAAGAGACTAGGAGGAAAAAATACGCATTGAAGTTCAATAACAAGTACATATGGAGATGCTGGTCCAGATGAAACGTGTTATGTCACTGTAGCAAGATCGCAGTGGGCGAGGAAAGAATAAGAAATAAACCCTATCATTTTTCAAAACTTTTGTCGTCTAATTTTGCAACTCTCTTAAACATTTTCATGAGATAATACTATTTGTGGTGTAATATGATAAAATTTGTATGCTTTTTAATTTTATAAAATTATTAGTTCTGATCAGTACATTCGAATCTAAACAATGAAAGTTCGAACATGGCTTTATGTTCAAATTAAAGTTCGAACATAATTACACAGACGTGCGATATATATGTTCGAATGTAATACTTAACACTTGAATGTATATACTCCGCAAACATTCGAACTTATTATGTTACGATCGAACGCTTATTTCTTAATGTTTGAATGATTAAAAAAGATGCGTTCGAACATATTTATTAACCATCAGAACGTTTAGTCTTTGACGTTCGAACAATTGTCGAATAACGTGTGAATGCAAAATTCAAACATCATATCGCAAACGTTTGAATGTAAAAACCAAACGTTCGAATAAAAAATATCGGACATTAGATATTTATCGTTCGAATGCTAATTGGTCGGATAAATGTTTGAACGTACTTTCTATGACGAAATTCGTTTGTCACAAAATCTCTTCACGTTCGAATATTGCATCTCATGGCAGATTTCCAACCGTCACAAACAAAATTTTTAGTGATGGTCGTATAGTAAACCGTCACAAAATACTTTATGTGATGCATTTTTTGTGATGGTTGTAGGGATGGTTTCAAGTCGTCATGAAAAAATTTTTGTGATAGGTTTCTTATTTTTTGTGACAGTTCCATCCATCACAATAAATGAAATATGTTGTAGTGTATATGCTGGCCTAGTAGTATTGCACCCATGCATGCATATTGCTTAACCAATATATATCCAAAGAAAATGATAGGATTACTATTCTCTTACTATGTATCTATTTACTACTCTTTTTATATTTAATTTTTTTTTAATTTTTTATTTTACTTAATGGTTAAAGAAGTGACTATTAGTAAAATTATATATTTTTTTAATGATTAAGAATGTTAAAAAAATACTTAAAAGAAAATAATAAAAAAATAAAAACTTTTCAAATACATGTAAGTGGTAAATGGGTAGGTAACCCTATTATTACCCTATATCCAAATCATGTGTTAACCAATATAAATCCAAATCATGTCTAGAATGGCTAGGTAGCGTGCAAACACGACAATACATGTGGGTTTCTATTGTTGGAAAAGCTCCCTGCAGACCACGTACATGATGATCATGTTGACATGTTCCGAACCCTTTTTGATCGATCGAAGTAGTACTGATTCCCCCTGACTTGGTCAAAACCGAAGCAGATCAATCTAAATAAACACGATTAGATCATAAAAATTACATAACATGAGTAGTACTGATCTTAAAACTGAAGAATTAAGAGAAAAAAAATTAAGAAAATTATCTAGCAATTTCTGTTGGATCTCTCATGCATGCGAACAAACTCCATGCATGTCGCACTTTCACAGCAGCTTTGAGCTAACCATGCATGCAGCTTCTTATATAATATTAATCTAGCTAGCTAGTCACCTTGTTACAGTGCTAATTTGAATTAAGCAGGTAATTAATTATAAGGACGATGCTGCATGCATGAACAATAATATGGATCACGCATGCATGCATGCCGTTGGTTGAAGTATCATGCATGATGTGTTAGTGTGAGAGAGAACATTAGTCCACGTCGATCATATAACAGCCAGAAGTATATATATAATTTAGTCATATTTAAATACAATATAATTCGTGGTCGACCAAATTAATGATAATTTTTTTTTTAACTTTAATTACATTTTACAATATTCTAGGGTTTGTCGAAGACTCCGCCAAAGACTGCCACAAAGCAAACCTACATAAAAGCTAGCATATATGTGTGTATATATATATATATATATATATATATCATGTAGTACTCGAGGGTCTATTGCAACTACCATCTTCATTTGGCTTTATATATTGGGACAAAAGTCACTGACGACTGATTTGATGCCCCTCGTACACTTGCAATTACCTCCATTGGTCCCAAATGTCTGCATTTGTAAAGGAAAAGAAAAAGGAAAATAATAGGCAAAGTCATACCGATCCCTACTTTTATATATAATGTCCTAATACAAATATACATACGTACATGTATACATGCATGTTTTTATATATATATATGTATAATTTTAAGAGATATGATCATCAAACGGTATATCCTTTGAAATGACACATTCTTCATGGTGATGATTCCTATAAGGTGATGGTTGAAGAAGTGTCAAGAGACATAACCTTTTGATTTAGTCAAAATGTCGTGTAACTTGTTAATAACTGTGTCATTTGTCAACCATTGTATTACTAATGACATGTGCCCCTTGCCAACCGGTGTCTTATGGCCTATAAATAGTGGTCATTGGTGCACAATGAAGGTACTTAATTCCTTTTGTCCATTACCAACTTATGAGACAAATACCATCACGAGAGTGTCACTATATTGTCAAGTTTTCATTTGATATTCCTCTATTTTTGTTTTTCATTTTTTTACAGTGGTATGAGAGCCTGGTCATGATAGAGGGGATATTTTCTCGCATTGAGAAGACGATTAATAGGCAAGTACTTGGTTTGACAACCACACTTGCATATTATAATCATCTTCGGAGGAGTTCAAATCTAAAAGAAAAACTCTTCCAAATTTGGGAGACTTAGAGTATACTGTGAATCTTCAAAATCTTGTTTAATATTTATGGCATCGAAGAAAAGTAATATTGATCCCTCTTAGATAAACAAATTGATTAATGAAAGAAATTTTCGGACTTGGAAAATGCATATAACTTTTCTTTCTAACCCATAAAAAGACTTTATATACATTGACAACTACAAAACCATTAGAAAGTATAGAAAATGGGTTGAGTGGAAGTAGCGTATGAAGCAAAGATAAATGAGAAGAACTCTATTAGATATGATGAGATTGTAGAGAAAAAGAAAATAAATAAACCATTACTCAACTAAACTAAAAGAAAAATAAAACATATTTAGCTAATTAATTAAGCAACCATTTCATTATAAATAACAAACTTATAAGGCCGCGAGATACATAAGAATGGGGTCGAATTTTCTAACAAATAATCCATTACAAACTAATTATATAGCGCATAAGAAAATAAAGAAAAAGGGTTATGAGACCAATAAATTATTCGATTTTCGAAATATCAATGAGCGATGAATATGTAATATGTATGCCTTAAATTGCGGTTTTAAAACCATGGCGAGATATCATGTGGCGCTACATTTTGGAAACCATTACAAACGGCCATACACTTCCTCCTACTCAACATCATCTCCAAAGTAGTGACATAAATATATACATTTATATATATATATATATATATATATTGAGTTTTATATGTTGTTCAAGATGGCTTGAGTTGGTGATGATCATGGCCAGATCAAACACTCTTCTAGCTGCAACTAATTCCACGTACGTGCATGCTTGCGGGTTTGGGGTGGGTCAGGCCTAGCTGATCTGAAGGTGTTGATTCGATGCATCAGTGTGGCTCGGCCCGTGACGCCGACGTTAGAGATGCAAATAGAGGCGCGCCCACATGCATGCATGCCATCTCAATTTTGAGCAGTTTTGTCTCGTGTCTGATCTGTACGTAGTTTCATCAGTTACCGGAAAATAATAGATCATGCATGCCTTTGCAGAGCTGGAGATAAACAAAAAATAAAAGAAAAAGAAAGAACTTATGGACAGGACAGAGATGTAGCTGGCCTGAGGAGCCTTGTCCTCTCCGGTGAGAAAATGAAAAAAAGAAAAAAGAAAAAGAAAATAAAACTGTTTATTCGTAGTCAGTTATTTATTATAAAAATGACTATTTCTTATCAAAATAAATTTATTTTCATTACAAATAGTTATAATTATCACAATATTTTTTTTGATTTTTTTTTTTTATAGTGAAAGAAGGAAGATTTGGAGTGTTTAGTATGTAAAATCAGACAAATTTAGGAGATTTCCGGTGGGGACGTAGCTTTGGGCCTAAGGTACTGATGATGATCATGTGAAAACAGTACTCATGCACGTAAATTACATATAAATGGGCCGGCTGAATGGACCTGATGCTAGCTAGCTAGGTTAATTGCTATAATATCTTATAATATTGCTTTTTCAGTAAATATTAATGGATATTACGGCCATTCGTAAGTGAAATGGAAATAATTATTTTCCAAGTCCCTTACCCGGCCGGCTGTCTCCACAATCGTATATAAAGCTAGGGGTGAGATTCGGCCGGTCTAGACCGGAGAAACCGATTGGATCAGATCAATCTAAAACTGGGTCTAGTCTATCTCGATCTAAATTGTATAGGAATGAAAATTTTCTCACTAGTCCCGATCTAGGGGCTTTTCAGCCTAGACCGAACCTGATCGGACCGAATAAAAATAAAAAATTATATATATATTTTATTATTTATATATATTATTTATACTAATACTAATAGTCTAATATAGACTATAGTTATATTTATACTAATATAGTTATACACCTATACTAAATCACTATAAGTAATATTACTAATATAGAGCTATACTAATAGTCTAATACTAATACTAATATACTATTATATAGTTATACTAATCATAATATCTAAATCACTATAAGTCTATAACTAATAAACTATATATATTTAGTATCAATGTATTATTATATTCTTTAATGTATAGCTATAATATATAGTACTAGTATATATTAATATATTAACATATTATAAGATATTAAGAGTTATAGTATAAATTATAATATATACTATAACTTTGTAATAGTATGGATAATTAAATTGTTTATGCATATTGCTTCATATACAAAATGTAAAAAGTTGTATATGTCTCATTATGCATTAACTTAGAACTATCATAATACATTGACATATTCTAAATTAATAACAAAGTAACAATTAACATCATCAATATAATTATAACTAAACTAAATCACTATTAATATAATTATAACTAAAGTAATATAAGTCTATAACTATAAGTCTACTGTCTATATATAGTATTAATATCACTAGCTATGAGTCTATGACTAATGACTATATCACTATGAGTCTATGACCATATATTATTATATAGTATTAATATCACTATTAGTATAATATATAGTATTAGACTATTAATAATAATTTAGTATCAATGTATCATTATATAATATATAATATATAATATATATTCGTAACACTATAATAGTATAATATATAGTATTAGTACAAATTAATATATTATAAGAGTTATAGGCTTATAGCATAATATATGTATAATAGTATAGTATTAATATCACTATAACTATATATAGTAGTAATATCACTGTTAGTATAGTATATAGTATTGGTTTGGTATAATCTATACTTATTTAGTATTATAATATATATTAATTTTGATAAATACATTTCTATACATTTTTATTAGAGAAAGTTTTGTAAAATACCTAAGTTGCAACTTGCAAGTGAGTATAAAACAATTACAAATATTAATGTATTAACTAATCTATGATATGAATATCAATTAAAGAACTTATCTCCAATTCACCATTAACTAATTACTAACATTTAACATTATAAATATAAATATAATTATCATTAATTATTTTTTAATGAGTTAATTAAATAATCTAAATTAAATAGTTTACTTAATTTTAATTTTACTAATTTAAATATTTTTTTTATTAATTTATGTGCGAAAAAGATAAAAGAATCACAAGTAGAAAACACACCTAATTTGCCAAAAGAGCTAGAAACGACACCATTTAAGTCCTTGCAAAATTGAATTCTAAAATTGGGTTGCCAACCCAGTTATTTTTTTTTTCAAATTAACGTTCTTGAAACGATGTCATTTGGGTCCAATTTCAATCTAAATGGCGCCGTTTCGTTCCAACCCCCCTCCCCAAAATCATTTTCCAATTCCCCCCCTCTCGTAGGAAAACCCTAGGTCCCTAGCGCATCCCCCCTTCGTCGTTGCGTCGCATCCCCACCCCTCTCCAGCCCCTCTGTAGCAGCACCGTCGCACTGTACTCTCTCTCTCTCTCTCTGGGTCTTTTGCGATTCATGTCTTTATTTTGTTGGCATTTATTATTTAGCTTCTATGAGTTTATGCCTTTCGAAATGTGTTTATTGGTGTCAATGCCGACCTTGTTCTGTATCCAATGTCTTTTGTGAGACTTGTGATCAGTTTGTAATTTTGTTTCGTGTTTGTCTTGGCTGGTTGCAATTATTGTGCTCTCAATAGTAGAGTGTAATCTGTTGTTGGATTTGAACATGTTTTTGTGTTTCAATTATCGTGTGCTCAATAGTTGGGTGTGTTTGTGCCTAATGAGACTTTGTAGAGAGAGAGCAATGGTTTCTAACTAGCGTCAGGGCCCAACGGTTTCTAGCCTCTAACTTTGTAATTGCATCTTTTTGGAAACTCGATCAATAGTTAATGATTTTGCTTATGAAATATGTACTTCTCAAGAGCATTATTCCCTTCGTTTTTTGCTTATGAAATATGCCTTCAATTTGATATGCCCTTGGTTGAATATTCTACCCAGTAAACTTGTCAGCCTTTCATTTTAAATTATGCTGGATAACATGGACCTTTCTCAAAGATCAATGAAGTTCTGTTTTCTCTGGCATGCATCATGCCTGTAGAATAAAGTTCCATTTTTCTATATGTTATTAAAACTAATCCTGGGTATTTATATTAGACGTTTGGTGACAAACCATCAGATACTATGGCCAACATTTTAGCACATCAGAATTCAATTTTGTTTAGTATGCTGATGCAAGTAGTTTAATGAAATTTAATCAAGCACTTTAGGCATGCATGCAAAGCAACAATTTTCATTACTTGCACGCACTCTTCCAAAGAGGAAATTTTGTTTTATGTTAGGGACATCTTGCTTAAAGTGCAATCTATGTTGCTTAAAGTGTAATCTAAAGTTTATTTCTAAGTATGTGGGATTTGTTTTAACGCTGGACAATGGGTAATAAATCGCTTGCCTCCACCCCCACCCCTTCTTAGTAAATGCTTGATTGTTTATTTTTCTAGATGAAGTCTTCTACAAATGATGTGTAAGAGTCAACACAAAGTCAACATATGCCTCCACCTAGGGTTGTGTAAAATTCTAAAATTTCCGACTCCGCCTGATATTGGCTCCGATTCCAACTACGACGGAGTCGGAGTGGTCGGAATTCAGAGTCGGAGTTTGGAGTAGCTCCGAATAGGGAGTTGGAGTAGGAGTCGGAGTCGGAATCGAAACTCCAAGAAGCTCCAAACTCCGATTCTGAATTTTTTAAAAAACATCTGGGTTTAAAAAAAAAAAAATTAAACGACGCTGTTCCACTTAATGTGGAACGACGTCATTTCATCACATGGGGGGTCCAAAACGCAGGACCCCCTTCCCTTCTTCCTTCTTCCTTCTTCCATCCTCTCTTTCTTCCTTCATCATTCTTCCCTTCTCTGAACCACAAAACCCTACCAGCATACGCACTGAATGGTGAACCTCTCGCCGCCTCTCTATTGCCGTCGTTTCTCTTTGCACCTCCGTAGTGCACAACACTCCGTTCCCCTTCACTTTCACAGCAGCTTTGAGCTGCTAGCTAGCGATGGTCAAACAGGCGCAAACTCTTGAAAATATTATTATATATCATGATAGCTAACCATGCATGCAGCTTCTTATATATGATTAATCTAGCTAGCTAGTCACCTTGTTACTGTGCTAATTTGAATTAAGCAGGTAATTAATTATAAGGACGACGTTGCTGCATGCAGCATGAACAATATGGATCACGTTGGTTGAAGTATCACGCATGATGTGTTAGTGTGAGAGAGAACATTAATCCACGTCGATCATATAACAGCCAGAAGCATATAATTAGTCATATTTAAATACAATATAATTAGTGGTCGACCAAATTAACGATATTTTTTGAACTTTGATTACATTTTACATTCTAGGGTTTGTCGAAGACTCCAAAGACTACCTCAAAGCAATCCTACCTAAAAGCTAGCTCTTATTTATACATACATATATACATACATACATATATACATACATATATATATATATATATATATTTATATATTATCATGCGGTGGGTCTATCGCAACTACCATCTTCATTTGGCTTTATATATTGGGACAAAAGCTGTCACTAACAACTGATTTGATGGCCCCTCGTACACTTGCAATTACCTCCCTTGGTCCCAAATGTCTGCATTTGTAAACGAAAAGAAAAAGGAAAATAATAGGAAAAGTTGTACCGAACCCTTTTATATATAATTTCCTAATATATATACAAATATACATACATATATATATATATATATATATATATGTGTTTGAGTGTAATTCTAAAGGATGTGATGTAACACCATATAATTTAATATATTTTTATTGAAAGATTATTATTTATTTATTCTCTTGTTTTAAGATTGGTTGGATTTTTAGTGGATTTATTTTTATGATTTTAATTTTATAAAAATTACTTTTGAAGTGCTTTCGTATTATTAATTATTGTTATACGTTTAAATTTCTCTTTATTCTAAATTAATTTACTTTTGGATTTAATTATTTTATTTTCATTTTATCATTATGTTTAAATTATTTTATTTAACTTGTTATTTTAAAATCATTTCCGTTGGATCATTTTTTGTGACCCAAGATGTGAGGATTGGACTTCATTTATTTCCCTCCATTTTCTCTTTCCTCTTTTTTTCTTTCTTTTCTTTTCTTTTCTTCTTTTTCTTCTTTCTTCCTTTGCTTTCCTGCGCGATACCCCTCTCCTTCTCTCTTCCCGTGCATTTTCTTCCTCTCCACCCAGCCACCGCCACGCGCTGCCGTGCGTGACACCGCCCCTCCCATAAGCTTCCCCATAGGCCGGCGACACCACCCCTCCAATCTCAGGCCCTAACTCGTCGCCGATAGCCCCCACGCACCACATCAAGCCGTGGCCCTCTCTTCACTCCAGCGCTGCCGTCGCGCCACCTCCGGCCACCATTTCTTCACCACTTCATCCTCCACCTCTTAGCAACCCAATGAACCCAACCCCAGCCCCGATTCGTCACCGGTGAAGCACATCCAACCCCATTTTCTATTTGGGTATTTTTGATCTTCAACCACCCATTGCGCCGCCACTCACGGCCAACCACCACCACTACTAGCTTCACTAACATCCCTATGCCCTACCCTATCAATCTTGGGTTTTCGTTTGTTCCCGTTTAAAAGTGGGTTTTTGAGACCCATGGCCACAGTGCCTTTTACACTGTTACGTTGCCGAGACGTCACTTTTTGCACTTCTGTGATCATTCGGAAATTATTATATAACACTCCAAAGAACTTTCATGATTTAAATGTATTTTTGCACTAACTCATTTCACTGTGATTTGATTGGTTTTGCCGGACTGAGTCCGAGGAATATGGGGGTCAGATGGATTAGTGGAGGAAGTTTGTTTGTGTGTTTTGGGCTGTGCTAAATTGTTGGTTGGGATTTGTGTGGTACATGTACATTGCATAATTGCACGCATGATCATGTTTGTAAAGGAAACTGGGTTTTCGTGTGTTGCATTCATGTTCATGTGTTTATTGAAAAATGGATTTTCATGTGAAAGGATTTTTGGGTGCGTGTGTATCAAGACCCCAAGCCGAGATGGAGCATTATCTCGGTGGAGCTCCTCTGGTCACTCGGGAGTAGAATATACTGAGTGACGTCTCCTGGATTGTCGCTGGGCCACAATGGGATCGGACGAGATGGTCTCGTGCCGACTTCGTGGCCCTTCTGCTGGCAGGGGCTAGAGGATGTTTGGCCACGAATGCGGGGAATCAGAACTGGGCATCGCTATGAAGCCAGGATATGCAGATGGTCCATAGGGGAGATCATGGTGCATATGGTAATAATGGATTAATGGACTATTTTATGGAAAAATAGTGTGTTGGAATTTTGTGGAAAAATGTTTTACAGATATTTTTGGGCCAAATGAGATTTTGGCGTGTTGGAAAATATATCATTTTCGAAAAAAATGATGTTTTGAGAATAATGCATATTTCATTATATGCATGCATGTTGGTTGCATTAATGCATTTATATCTCGTGGTTGTTTGGTTTATACTTACTTGCGGTACTATTTTGTGGTAACGCAGATTTTAATGCAGACGAAGGTAAGGGTGAGCCTGGGGATTTGGCTTCGCCCGAGGAGTGATTTGGTATCACTCGTTTTATTTGAGACTTGTAAAATATTTATTTAGATGACTGTATAACTTTTTAAACCTTTTTATAGATTATTTAAATTGTGTTTAAATTCTGGTACTTAGTCGACTTAATAATCTACTGCGTTGTTATTGTACACTATTGCATGTACACACACTTGGCACTATCGTTGGGATGTGTGACCGTGTTGTCATCATCCTGGCGTCTCGATTCTCGTGTTTCCTTACATGGGGGTCGGGGGCGCCACATGTGATCACCAAACGGTATACCCATTAGAATGACACACTCTCTATAGTGATGATTCCCATGGGATGATGGTTGAGGAAGTGTCAAGAGACAACCTTTTAATTTAGTCAAAATGTTGTGTCACTTGTTAATAGTTGTGTTCTTTGTCAACCATTGTATTATCAATGGTTGTGCCCATTGCCAACCAGTGTCTCATGGCCTATAAATATGGGTCATTGGTGTACAATGAAGGTACTTAATTCCCTTTATTCATCCCAATTTGTGCGACAAATACTCTCACGGGAGTGTTACCATATTGTCAAGTTTCCATTCGATTTTCATCCATTTTTATTTTATTTTTCTACAATGGTATCAAAACTTGGTCATGATAGATGGGATCTTTTCGCGCATTGAGAAGACAATCAATATGCAAATGATTGGTTTGACAACCACACTTGCATATTATAATCATCTTCTGAGGCTATCAAATCCAAAAGAAAAATTTTTCCAAATTAAAGTAGGAGGAATCTTCAAGGTCTTGTTTAATATTTATGGTACCGAAGAAAAGTATTAATCCCTCGGGGTTAAAAAAACTTTGGAAGAAATTTTCGGGTTTGGAAAAGGCATATAACTTTTCTTATAATCCATGAAAAGATCTTATATACATTGATAACATCAAAGTCATCAGAAAGTGTAGAAAATGGGTTGAATTGAAGTAGCATACGAAGCAAAGATAAATGTGAAGAACATAATGCATAGGCAAAAGCTTTAATTTTGCATTGTATGAATGATCATATCATTCCTCTCTTTGAAGACTATGAAACTGCTAAAAAAATTATGGATGCAGTTGATGCATAGTATGGTTTAAGGTCGGAAACTTATATATAATTATTATTGGATAAGTATAACCGAACTTGTATGAAAGAGAATGATGACATCGACAATCATGTACTTCAAATGGAGTTGATTGTAAAAGAATTATATGATGCTGATCATTCTTTCACTGATAAAATTGCACGTTACAACCATATAAATAGTTTTCCTTCATCTTGGGATCACATTGTTACTTCTTTAACACATTGTGAAAAAGAAATAATAATAATAATGTTGCTTCTAGTACTTTTAGTACTTTGAAGGAGAAAGAGTGGAGAAGAGGAATAGAGATAGTGAATCATCTAATTTATTGATGACTCAGGATAAGCGTTCTTCACTGAATAAGATGAAGTCAAAACAGTTTAAGAAAAATAAATGGTTGAATAAGAAATAAAGTAAACCTTTTACTGGAAACTGTTTTAAGTGTGAGAAGAAGGGGCATTACAAATCACAATATCCTAATAAGGGAAAAACACAAAAAAATAAGGAAATTGTGATGACAGTCTCATAAGTAATGCTTGTGGAACCAGCGTCAGATTCATGGTGGGTTAACTTTACAGCAATAAGACATATATACAGGAACATAGATCTGTTTGTCAAACTTGAAGAAAAACAAGCAGGAGAGCACATAGTGTATGTGGGCAACAACACATACTGCAATGTCTTGGGGCAAGGTATATGCAAATTTAAAGCAAATGATTATGTTATTTTATTTAGTGATGTATTTATATGTACCTAGTATTCGTAAGAATTTAGTATTAGTACCTGTACTAGATCAAATAGGCTATATAGTTGAGTTTAAGTCTGAAATCATTGTAATAAGTAAGGGCAATGTATCAATGAAAGACATGAAAGATCACGATATGTATGTATTGAATGCTGATATTAATAAAGTATTTATTTATGATTATTTGAATGTGTCTACTGATTGTGTATATTTATGACATTTAAGATTAGGTCATATAAATAAAAATAAAATGATAAGAATGTATAAAAGTGGATTAATATACCACAAATAAACTCAGATAATTTTGATATATGTGAACCATGTATAAAAGGAAAAATGAGAAGTAAATCTTTTTCCAAGAGTTGGATTTCCATAAATTTGCTTGAAATTACACATTCTAATTTTATGGACCTTTTAAAACTAAAACCCATAAAGGAATGAAGTACTTTATTACTTTCACTGATGACTTGTCAGTTATCAGAGAGATTAGAGAGATAATGTAATTCTCAGTTATTTTGAGAACCTGATTGAGAGTTCCAACTCGAGGGGTTCTACTGATTTTTTGGAGACTCTAGCTGGCATAGTGACATGCTCCTTGAATGAGAATCTGAGTAAGGTATACATTGAAGATGAAGTAGTGGCATCTTTGAAGCAGATGCACCCATCCAAAGCTCCTTGCCCAGATAGGATGTCACCTGTTTTTTACCAAAAGTATTGGCATGTGGTGGGCAAGTCTGTCACTTCAGTAGTATTGGAAGCCTTGAATTCAGGTGAATTCTCATACCTTCTTAATCATACACATATTACCCTTATCCCTAAGAAGAAGTCCACTGAAACAGTTGCAGATTATAAGCTCATTAGCTTGTGTAATGTGGCTTATAAGATGATTGCCAAGGTACTTACCAATATATTGAAATCTGTTTTACCTAGCATTATTGAGGAGAGTCCAAGTGCCTTTGTGCCTGGTCGTTTAATCACTAACAATGTATTAATTGCCTATGAATTGGTACATTTCTTAAAGCACAAGAAAAAATGGAAAATAGGGTACATGTCTTTGAAATTGGATATGAGTAAGGCTTATGATATGGTTGAGTGGAGTTTTATCCAAACCGTGATGGAAGTTATGGGGTTTGACCAAGCTTTTATTGGCTTGATTTTGTATTGTGTAGAATCTATCTCTTTATTGGTGTTAATCAATGGGGAACCAAAAGGGCCAATTAGACCAAGTAGGGGATTGAGATAAAGGGACTCTCTGTCCCCTTATCTATTTTTACTTTGCATAGGGGGATTGATAGCTTTGCTGAAGGTAGCAGGTTTGAGGAAAGAAATTTCAGGTGTACAAATTTATAGGGGAGCCCCAAACATTAATCATCTGCTTTTTCCAGATGATAGTGTGATTTTTTGTAAGGCAGAAGCGGAGGAAAACATATGGGTGCAAGCTGTGTTGGGAACTTATGAGAGGGTCTCGAGTCAGAAGATTAACAAGGAGAAAACAACAATGGTCTTCACTGGCAATGTGGAAAGAGAGACTAGAAATATCTTGGGCTTCCTCTAGTTGTGGGCAGATCAAAGACTAGAGCTTTTCAAGCAATAAAGCAAAAGGTGTGGCAAAAACTTCAATGTTGGAAGGATAAGCTCTTGTCACAAGGTGGTAATGAGGTCTTATTAAAAGTTGTTGCTCTTTCCATACCAACATATTCTATGAGCTATTTTCTATTTCCTACTGGTTTTTGTGCTAAGTTGGAAGGGTTGATATCTAAATTCTGGTGGGGCCTAAAGAATTATGAGAGAAGAATATACTGGATAAGTTGGAGTAGAATGTGTGAAAGGAAATCAAGAGGGGAGATGGGTTTCAAAGATTTGAGGACTTTCAACATTGCTCTTATAGCAAAGCAAGGCTGGAGACTTTTGCAAGATGATAGTTCTTTGCTGCATAGGCTTTTCAAGGCAAGATATTTCTCAAAAACTACTTTTTTTTAAGCTGGTTTGGGCTATTGCCCTTCATACACATAGAGGGGTATTGGGGAAGCAAAGAAATGGCTAAAAGAAGGGTGTAGATGGAGGATTGGGGATGAGAAATGTGTCATTTGTGGGCTGATTAGTGGGTTCCAAGCCATAAGTCTTTGGAGAAGGAAGGAGTCTCCATTAAAGAGGGCACTCGAGAAGATTCAATGGCATCCATTATTGATGACTTTACAAGATGGTGGAACATTGACAAAATAAGATCTCTCTTCAATCCAAATGTGGTAATAGACATTTTGACAGTTGTGATATACCTTGGTTCAAGTGCAGATAAGTGGACTTGGGTGCACGATAGAAGTGTCAAGCTTACTGTTAGAAGTTGTTATTGGTTCATCACAGATCACAAGAAGAGTTTTATGGCAGAATCTTCTAATATTAAGAGACAGTAGCTTTGGTGGAAATTGTTGTGGAAATTACAAGTTCCTAATAAAATTAAAGTCTTTGCATGGCGTGCTTGTAAAGAAGGGCTACCTACTAAGGAGAATTTGATGAAGAAGTAGGTGATTTCAGAGGGAAAATGTAGCTTCTGTTCTCATCCAGTTGAAGATCTAAATCATGCCCTTATTAGCTGCAGTCATCTTAGAGAGTTATGGCAGCAATATCTCCCTTCTCTAGATAGGAATGCAAGCTTAAAACTCTAAGATGTAGCTCTACATATTGTTGAGGGGAAGGACAAGGAAAAGTTGGCACTGTTCTTTTCTTTAGCTCGGGGATTCTGGTATAAAAGGAATAAGCTGGAGTTTGAAAAGATCAATTTGAGCCCTCAACAGGTTGCAGGAAAAGCCTTGGCACTTATGAGTAGTCATAAGGAAGTGAAGTTAATACCAAAAGCTTCTCTTAAACATCATTTAAGCTAGAAACCACTACCAGTGGAGACTTTGAAACTTAATGTAGATGGTGCTATTTTTTGTGATCTACATAAGACAAGTATAGGGGTGATTTTAAGAGATGATAAGGGGCATGTGGTTATGGTAGCAAGCATGGCGGAACAGGAAGTGGAGGAGCTTGAGGCTATTAAGCTGTTAACAATATTTCGAGGTATACAATTGTGTGCTAGCATGGGGATCTCAAAGTTAATAATGGAGAGTGATTGATTGATGCTTGTTGAAGTCTTACAGCAGAATACCATGGCAGATTCCATTCTTGGTGTGTTATTTGGAGAAATCATAAAGATTTCAAAATGTTTTGGTTCATACTCTTTTATTCATGTTTATAGGGAGGGTAATATGGCAGCTCATTGTCTTACCAGTAATGCTTGGAATGTTGAAAACATTGAGATGTGGTGAGATTGTATTCCAGATTTTCTTTCTCAAGCCATTTGATTTGATAAATGTTTGTAAACTTTATCATTAATGATATTTTTAGTTTCCTATAAAAAAAATATGAGGCAATTGAAAAATTTAATAAATATAAAGTAGAAGTAGAAATCTAGTTGGGTAGGCCCATTAAAGATTTGAATAGTGATAGAGGAGGTGAACTTGAAGCTTTGGATAATTTCTACAAATTGAATGATATAAGACACATTTATACTATGCCATATAAGCCTTAAGAAAATGGCATTGCAGAAAGAAGAAATAGAACTCTATTGGATATGACGAGATCAATGATGTCATATGCTGATCTACTAACACATTTTTTGGGTGAAGCATTATCGACTGCGGCATATATATTAAATAGAGTTGAAACCAAAGTAAAACCTCTTACACCTTATGAGATATGAACGAGACATAAATCATACTTAAGTAAACGCAAAGTGTGGGGTTGTAAGGTACAAATGCTTATCCCAAGGCCACAAAGAGATAAATTGAAAAGTAAAACCTAGGAATACAGGTTTATTGAGTATGTAGAAAAATGAAGTGCTTACAGATCATATTATTCTGATAAATGATTGATAGAAAGTAGAGATATCATTTTCTTAAAAAATAAAAACCTTATTACTCCAGTTGATCAGATAGATTTATTAAATAATCTAGAGAATCAACAGATCTCCACAGGGTCTGACAATAAAAATTCTGATATTATTTAGATACAAAATAATAAAAATAAAAGAAAATCAGATGAAAATCAATTTTTAGATATTGATGTTGGAGACAGTGAGAATAAAAGAACCAGATGACCATCAATATTATTTCAAGATCATTATATTCTAAATACCAGTTTGGAAAATTTAGAAAATGATCCTGAAAATTTTTCTGAGACAATCATTAATATCAATTCAGATAAATGACTTGAGGCTATGAAAGATGAAATATAATCGATAAATAAAAATTAAAAATAATGTTTGGAACTTAATAGATTTTCTAAAATATAGAAAAGCTATTGGTTGTAAATGGGTTCTCAAAAGAAAATTTAAAATTGATGGCAGTCTGAAAAGTTATAAAGCAAGGTCAGTGGCCAAAGGATATACCCAACAACCAGGTGTAGACTTTGTAGATACATATTCGCATGTGGCGAAATTCACATTCGTAAGGATTAAAACAACCAAGTCTATTGTTGCCAGGATGAATTTGGAATTACAACACTTAGATGTAAAGACAACTTTTCTTAATAGTGAATTAAAAGATGATGTTTTTGTGATTCAACCAAAATGATTCCAAATTAAAGGACATGAAGAAAACATCTACAGGTTGAAGAGGTCACTGTATGTACTTAAGCAATCATCAAGACAGTGGTGCTTAAAGTTTTACCAAGCCATTTTAGAAATGAGATATGAAGTGAGTACACTAGATTACTGTGTATACATATGAAAAAATGATAATAAATTAATATTATTATCATTATATGTTGATGATATATTACTGGTAAGTAATTGTCTAGATATGATGAATGAAACAAAAGAGTTCTTGAAATCTAAATTTGAAATGAAAGATATGGGTGAAACCGCCTATGTTCTTGGTATAAGAATTTCTAGAGATAGAAATTTAAAGATGTTGTATTTAGACTAAGAAAAATATCTAGAAAGAGTACTTAAAATATTTTGTATGGAAAATTGTAAATCCTTAAATACACCTGTTTGCAAAGGTCATGCTTTAAATAAAAGTATGTATCCAAAAGATGAGGAGAAAATAAGCGAAATGCTTAAAGTTCCATATGCTCAAGCTGTGGGATGCCTCATATATGCAATGACAAGTATGAGACCAGATATTTGTCATGTAGTAGGATTAGTAAGCAGATACCAATCCAATCCAGGTAAAGAACATTGACAAGCAGTAAGACGTATATTAAGATATTTACAAGATACCAAGATTATGAAATTGTGATTGAGAATTAATAAGGTATAGTGATGCTGATTTTTGAAATGATGTAGATGATAGAAAATCACAATGTGTTTTGTGATAATTAGTCAACCATCTCATTAATAAAAAGTGGAACACAGAGATCCAAGGGAAAACACATTGATGTCCATTATCACTATATTTTAAATACAGTGGAAAGAGGTAAGGTCAATGTTAATTTTATTTCCTCAACCGAGATTGTAGCAGATCCGATGACCAAAGAATTATCTCTGGAGAAATTCAAAATATTTGACTAGAATGGAGTTGAGAGAAACCTAGGTAAAGCAACCTTATGTTCGACATGCATATATAACTTAGGAAATTTTGGGGACGCCTAGAAAATTGGAGTTATAGTGATACCCAAATGGAAATTTTGATAATTTGTAAAGTTGTTGATAAGGTAATTAAGGAAAACCTCAGGAATGTCCTTAGGGTGAGTACTTAATAAAATTTTAGTGTAGGTTGATAAGCCAAATAATTGGTTGATCATTTGTAAAGTAGCTGATAAGGTGATTATGGAAAGCCTCAGAAATAGCCTCTAGAGGAAGTACTTAATGAAAATCCATTGTAGGTCATATGTTACGTATTCGGCTGAAGTCGTCAATTGTGACATGGATATTGATTATTGATTTAGTCGTGGAGAATTGATGCCGTTCAATAATTTTTTTTTAGTGAAATGAAGTCACCCTTTATATATGGTTAGTGGGAGCACATATGGTGGAGGGTGCGGTCAGAAAAGGTAATGACAAAAGTGTGTGCACGTACATGCTTGTCATGCTCTGACGTTGATCTGCAAGAGTACATAGATGAGAGTTGTGTAGTCGAAAGCTTATATTGGTACCAAAGTAAAATACTCCATTGGATCATCACTGTTTTATGTGATCAAGTGTAAGATGTAATTCTAAAGAGTGTGATCACCAAACGGTGTACCCCTTAGAATGACACCCTCTCCATGGTGATAGTTTCTATGGGGTGATGGTTGAGGAAGTGTCCAGAAACACAACCTTTTGATTTAGTCAAAATGTTGTGTCACTTATTAATGGTTGTGTCTTTTGTCAACCATTGTATTATCAATGGTTGTGCCCCTTGCCAACCATTGTCTCATGGCCTATAAATAGGTGTTATTGGTGCACAATGAAGGTACTTAATTTCAGTGTTGTGAATTTCGTACCGTACCAGCTGGTACGGTCGAAATTTTTCGTACCAGCCATCCTACCGGTACATGTACTATATCTATTTCGTACCAATCAAAATACCGGCCTCAATTTCGGCTTGTACCGACCTCAATTTCGGCCAGTTTTTTTTTTCAAACTACAAGCTTATTTTTTAACCTCCAATTTAGATTAGACTATTTATAATTTATATATATATGTATTTATATATAATTTATTTATATATAGACTATTATTTTGGAATATAATTTTGAAATATAATTTATTTATATATCGACTATCCCGAAATGTTATCCCGAAACGCTATTCCGAAACGGTACCGATATCGAAATATTTCGTTCCAATGCCTTGACCGGTACGACGTCCGGTACGGTATTCAAAACATTACTTAATTCCTTTTATCCATACCAACTTATGGGATAAATACCCTTACGAGAGTGTCACCATATTCTCAAGTTTCCATTCGATTTTCGTCCAGTTTTATTCTTTCATTTTTCTAGCTAGTGTGTGTATACCGACAGTGTACTAAGTTTGAGTTGAACATATACAGTAATATTATATCTTGGCCAACAGCGGAAAGTAAAAAAAGTTCTAAGCAGTAATAAACTCAACGAATAAAAGAAAAATTTTAAACAACTTTAAGTAGCGGTTTCTTCGCCCGTGAAATATTGGCTCTAGAACCACTTTAGATGCTCGACAATGCATGCCCATGTGTAGGTCACTCGATCTGATCTGCATCAATAGTGAGATCTGCGTCAATAGTGAGAAATATTCTACAACATAAATGACACTATGAATTCATGCTATACAAACAGGGATAATCTTATATATTTATAACTTGCCATACACAAGTACTTATTATATAATATAGATCAGGAATGTATATTATATATATATATATATTATCTCTTAAAAGGAAAATTCTGAGGAAGAAACATTCTCGAACTGATCTCTATGCATGTTACAATGCATGATGAATTGCATGCATGTGAAATCAAACTCAGATATTCATGTTATCTAAAAATGGAAAATCTTAGCATGTAGACTTGACCAGTACTCGTGGCAGCTGTTCAATCCTGATATAGTTACTAATAATGGCAGCTGCAAACTTAAGCGCTAGCTTGACGTTGTAATGGTTAGTATCTCCACGAATTATAATAACATGCATTATTAATGATTGTCCACACATGTATACACGCTTGATGTAATTCATGTAAGGGTATACATACATGTACATATATATATATATATATATATATATATGCATGCACCTTTGTACGTACGTACGTATATATATATTTTCTTTCTGAAATTAATCTGCGACCAAATTTCTCGTCCAAGTAAAATATATCTTCTCGATCTTCGTTATGATTCTCAACGTACAGAAAAGCAACGACAAATTAGCTAGCTAGGTGCTATATATAAAATCCAGCATAGATTTTCTTGCCTTGGATTGATTATATATCCAGCATCGACCATATGACAGTCATAGACTTTCTTACCTCGCAATGTTCATGTTTGGGTAGTGCATGACTGATTAAGGGGTACCCCACATGTCGATCGAAGCTGCTCCAAATCCTGATCCAACTCATGTGTGCCACATGTCGATCGAAGCTGCTCCAAATCCTGATCCAACTCATGTGTGCCACATGTCGATCGAAGCTGCTCCATATCCTGATCTAACTCATGTGTATATAAAAGATCAACAAAACGGAGATCAGACCATGGAGAGACGTGGAGAAACTATATATTAACCAACGATAGCTATCTATCTCAAGCTTTGTTAATTCGAGGCGTGATCATCCATGGCTCCGGTTTCATACAAGCAATTATTTGCTGTCACAGTTGCATTTCTTCTCTTCTCCATTATCTTAATTGCCATGGCGGGTATAATATAATAATAATTATTATTATTGTTGTTGTTGTTGTTTTGATAGTTTTTGTTTATTTTATTTTCGATCTGTCATTATAAATTTCTTAAAATAGTTCGAAGAATCTGTTTTCTATATATAAATGGAAAGTAAATGTCCAACTGAGTTTTTTTTTTTGTCTCACTTCTTCAGATAATATGGCGGCTGGGCTTACTAAATACAGTACTGAGGAAAGGGCTGGCGACGTTCCTCGTGTTCACGAGTTCGAAACTAGCGATGGAGATTTCTTGAAGAGAAATAAAGAATATGATCATCATCTCAGGGGATCATCATCAGCAGAGTTTGATGTGATGGATTATACTCCAGCAACGAAGAAGCCACCTATTCATAACTAATTATATGCATGCATGCATGGCTTGAGTACTTATAATTATAAATATAATATATATATATATATATATATATATATATATTATATGAGTACTTGCGTATGTGTATATGTCTAGCTATCACGAATGATCTCGTTCGAAATGCATGCCGAATTGGAACAAAACTTCAACATCCTAGGCATGGCCGATTAATGGAGCTAGTGAAGGCATGAATATGATTCCCATGTACAAGGATTTGAAACTTTTATCAGTTGGTTTTTGTATTTAATTATGCAAGGATAATCAGATCTTCTGTTATTTTTTTACTAATTTATTTCCCAGCTACTATATATATATATATATATATATATATATATATATATATATAATTATATCATGTGTGTGTGTGTGTGAGGCCTAATATTGTCACTGAATTAATCTTGCGCCTTAATTTTCCAAGTGGCCAGGTAATTAATTATATATGAGACTTGCTACAGACATAAAGAGATTGCACAAAAGTAAACTCACAAATTGACATGACTTTATGGGATTTGTTAGATTTACTTTACAGTAAGAGTAATTTTACAATCTGACGTAAGATATCAAACCACGTCAGTTTGTAGATTTATTTTTGTATAATCTCTTTGTGGCTAAAGTATTTCCTATTAATTATACCACGGTGTTGCATGTCGCCGCGCACCTAGCTAATTCTCTATCGACTATATATCTAGATAACTAGGATCGTTCCAAATTAAAACTATGGTGCATGTTTCTTATTAATTCACTGAATATTTGTTCTTTCACTTCTTTAATTATACCTAATTAATTAGTTTATATGTCACCGTAAATAATTATTACTAACTCAACAAGTTTTATTTTTTGAGAAGAAGGCTTTCATGCATTTTGATACATTTGCAAGCAGCTAGCGCAGGTCGATCTAATGTGATGTTGATAAACGCCGTAATTAATTAGGCACTATATATACATATATATATATATATATATATATATATATATATATATATACACTTTAATCAGATATTGATCAAGTAGTAGTAGAACAATTTAGTGTATTAATCTTATGGTATATTTCTTAAGGAGAAAAAAGGGGATATGTTTGAAGACTCATGACAAGAAGCTGATCAGAGCTGATCATGAGTTATATATGATCCATATTATATTTTAATTTGAGTAATGATAAATATAATTTTAGGGTGTGCATTAATAAATCCCACACACTTCCTTTATAAAACTGGAACTCACTATTAAAATAGAGTTTAAATTTATCTATATTTTTTAAAAAAAATATACGAAACTTGTACATCCTAATTAATTAACAACTCAATTTATCTCACTACTATTTATTATTATTCACAAATTTTAACTCCAAATCTCATTACTATTTATAAATTATCTCAATTCACCTCTCTAAATCCAAACAGGCCAGTTGATTTTCCTTTTAGTTAAGTTTGATCATGTGCGTGCACAGTAGTACTTATAAGGGAACACGACTATATATATATATATATATATATATATATATATATATATAAATTCTTCGTCAAAGTCTAGGATAATCATGTGATTCACTCCTAATTTCTCCATGAATATGCATCTCATCATCACCTCCTTCTACCTACTTTCTTCTTTCTCGATCGATCGTATATATATTATAGATATATGTATGTCTTTCCCTCTCTTCTTGTGGTCTCAACCTTAATTATAATATTCTGTGTTGTTAATCTTGCGTACTGTAATATATACGAGTGAGAGAGAGAGAGAGTGAGTGAGTATTTTTTAATAATATTTATTTCTTACTGTTGCTCGCCTTTGCTTTTTGGTCTTTTACGTTGTGTTTAATGAGGGATGGTAATAAAGTTGCCGTTACTTTGGGTATTAATTCGGCTTGAAGAATTGTTAGTTGTTTACGTTCGCCCTTTAATTCTGAGTCCGTTAATGTTTTTACGTTTAAACTTTTTCTCTTAATTAATTCTATCTTACCGGATCTTTATTAATGGTTCAATATATAATTTATGCAGATCGGTTTATTTTTACCTTTTAAGTTGGTAATCAAGAATGTTTTTGTACCATTTCTTAGTATTAACGTCTACCTTCCTTTTTAAATTGCATGGAGGTTGGCGTCCGTCAAGGGTACATCTTTTCATTCCAGTCATGTGGTGTTGTTTTTCTCCGTACAATATTATAGAAAAAATTAGTAGAAGTGTACATAGATATTTTTTTAGAGTATTTCTAGATAAAAGAAATGTGTTCTTTGAGTGGAGTTTTGAGGTCAACCGCTTGTGCAGAATTGATTCAGGCTATACGAGTTGGGCTGTTATATCCTGGAAGAGTCAAGTCAAGAAAAGTTCTGCTGCACCGGTTAATTTGAGATTTTGTACATTGCAGAGAGCTTGAATCTCCTCAAAGAAAGCGATATTTTCATGCCTCAGTTTAAACTGACTTCGTTTTAATATTAATTTAATTATAATTTTTATTATATTATTGTGTATATCACCAACAGAGAGATCATGAGGGTGATGTTGTGATTTTTCTTGTGCTGTGTTTTTCTGCTGATCTTCCATGTATCCTTTGGTATTAAGGTATTCAGGTGCGTATGTGTGCGGCCATGTGTGTGTATATTAATATAGATGCAACAAATTAACCTTCTAATTAATAACATAGGATCATTGCTCTCCTCAAAGCCATAGCTTCAGCTGTAGTACAGTAGTAGGCTTTAACGTCAAGGCATCAATGCTGGAGCTAAGAGAAGCCAAAACATGGCCAAGACCTGTCTTCTTTGCATTTACATCAACAACAACATTCCAATTTGTCTTCACTTGATGATTTTCACCAGGCTTTTCGCATCTAATCACACTCTTGTCCTCTCTTTCAACCTGTTGTGGTTGTTTATGGAGTTAGTTCTGTGCTAACTAAAATTCTTCCTAATAACCAAAGCTAGGCTTTCAAATTTATTGTAAAAAACCAGAGCATTCCTCCTTATCCATAGTCTTCTCATGATGAATGCTACTAGTTCTATCTCCTCTATCTTCAAATTTACAGTCAAAATTTTCCACAAATCCCAAAAAACCACTGCTGAACTCGACCACTACCTAAGCGGGTTGTAGGATTCACCCCAAACATCACAGGCAGTAGTGCAACTCCAAATATCATGAATTGTTGTTTCCACTTTCCTTTCACAGATTGGACACTGAGGTCTTTCAATTACCTTTCTTTTTACAAGATTTTGCCTTGTTGAGAGCAGATCATGACAAGCCTTTCAGAGAAATGTTTAATAGTACCAAGTACTTAGAGCTTCCATAACAGTATCAATCTGGTAAATAAGGCTTCTATTCCAGTCACCAGTATTTGCATCAATTAGTAGTTATTGCACCTTTGCTTCTCTATCTAAAAAATTGACAGGGAATTGGACTCTTAAAAGAGGTAGGTACGTATGGGGATCCATTTATTCCCCCAAATACGAACCTTGGTTCCCTCCAAAACATGCTACCTTTGATAAAATCAATGGAAGACTAAAAGACTCCTCCAGATGAAAGAAGGTCTAGGGCTGACGCTGCACATAATTGAGATAATTCTAACAGCTAGTTCCAACAGATAATCGAAACAGAGAATACAAGAAATTTGTCCAAAACACAAAGAAAACTCTGAATAATATTGATTAATAGTAAAATTCAATATTATTTTATGAAGCCTACAAGTTGGACTTAAATAGCTCAAAATTTGAAATTATGAAAATGGAAAAATCTAAATTATTGTATGAGAAATAAATACATAAATAAACTAGAATCCTACAAAAACTTTAGTCAAAATCGAAATCAAAATCACTTCCAAACTTGAAACCAAATATTTACTAACATGACAAGAATGAGTACAAATATATGATTTGGGAGAAAAGAACTAATATCGTAAATCTATATGATTTAGGAGAAAATAACTAATATTATTCTGAAGTGATTTGGGAGAAAATAACTCATACCCCATATCAATTTGTGTTTGCACCAAGGGCCCAGTTTTGCCTCAAGAAAATTCCCGTCTTTGAAGTATTTCTCTATCATTATACATGCAACTTAAGTCAATTATGGTATCTAATTGTGGAGGTTGGTGTTATATATATATATATATAAATATATATTTTAAACCAACTAGTTATGGTTAATTAAAAAATTAAGAGAGTTTCTTTTTAAGTTGAATTGGACCTAAATTTAAACTTACAGAAATTATCGAGTCTAAGTGTGGTTTTGGTGTTAAGTTTAGTAGGAGATCTGATTCGTAGTTGGATCCAATTATTCTAAGGAAGATAACTCCTACGAGAGTACCACCCAGTTAGTAAGGGATCATTAAGGATTTGTACATGAGAAGGGTAATCAGAGTCAGTTGCCATCACGCCACGTTCATATCCTTCTATAAATAATCCGCGAGAGGTAACAAACATTTTACTTCATCTTTATATATGCTTATTCTCATATTGTGTTACTAACTTGAGCATCGGGCAACCTGTGCCGCCCATTTGTTGTTGTAGGTCATCCGTACGGTTGGTGGTGTGAAGCACGTCCTTTACATTGGCGTCGTCTATGGGATCTTCTTACAGACATTAAACATAATTTTTACATGCCAACCATCATGCCATCACACGTACACCGGGATCTAGAAACAAGCATGACAGAAGTAGAGATGAGGTTAGCAGAAACAAGAGAGAGGCTGAAACAAGTGATTGCAGTTGTTGAGCAACTGCAAAAGGAGAACGAGGAGTAAAACTGCAGAAGGATAATCCTCCAGCCCAGAACGGGCAAGCTGAAGGAGATGCACATTGTGCAAAGGAGGTAATTAGCGAAGAGATGGAAAATAAAAGATGCACAATGAGCTACGTAGTCTGGTTGACAAGTACGAGGAGATGGCAAAGAGGATGGGTAGTTCCTCTTCCGTGGAGCAGCTCCTTACGTGTACAGACCTCCCTTACAGCGAGGAGGTCATGGCAGTTCCACTACTGCCCAAATTTAAGGTACCACAGATCGACCTATATGATGGATCCAAAGATCCTGTTGATCACCTCGAAAATTTTAAAGCACATATGACCCTCCACGGCTTCCTCGAGGAGGTGGCTTGTCGCGCATTCCCATTAACATTAAAGGGAATAGCACATGGCTGGTTTGGAGCCCTACGACCTAGATCCATTGGCAGTTTGAGGAGCTAGCAAAATAGTTCCTTATGCAGTTCATGCCAAGTAGAAGGCGTTGGAAGCCAGCTGCCTATCTACTGACCATAAAAAAAAAGGAGAGCGAGAACCTAAAAACCTACCTAACGCGCTTCGACAAAGAGGGGCTCACCATAGACAACCAAAATGAAAAGATCACATTGGCTACCCTCTTGGGAGGAATCTAGCCTCGAAGCCCATTCATGGTTGAGCTAGCTAGAAGGACTCCGTCCACCTTAAGGGAATTCATGGACCGAGCAGACGACTTTGTTAATGCAGATGACACATTATGAGCTCTCTTGGAGCCACAGAAGCAGGAAACCAAAACAATTCCAAAGATAAAGACAAAAGGGCCAATGGCCAAGGGCGCCAGGATGATAAACGCAATAAATACAGCAATCAACAAGACCAAGGGCGTTACCTAATTCACAACAACCACAAAGTGCAAGAGAACAATAGGGCCATGAGAAAGGAAGAACATTCACCAAGCAGGGGCTAGCGCCACTACACGTATCACCAAATCAACTCCCACTGGACCGAAGATTGCATCACCCTAAAGAAGAGAGTTGACGAGCTGTCCGGGAGTGGGGAGATGGAAAGGATGCTAGCTGATTACATCAGGCCATAGAGGGAGGAAAATCGCCAACAAGAGCAAAGGTGAAGTAAAAGCCCTAAGCACCAGAGGCAGGAAAGGCCAGGAAGGAATAACTCTCCTCAGCCAAGAAGGGCACCAAGAATAGGCCCCCCTTGGAGAAATCCGCACGATGGCAGGTAGTTTCACTGGGGGCAGCGCCATGGTTTCTAGCAAAAAAGTCCATGCTCGCAGGGCAAGGTATCACGAAGTATAAATGGCAAACAGGCCATGCAAATACCCCAGGACGAGGGCAACCTTGGCCATCTCGTTCGGGAATAAGGATTGTGAGGGGATCATGTAACCACATGATGACGCTCTGGTGGTCACGCTGCTAGTTGCCAACTACACGACCAGGCGGATCTTAGTGGACAATAGGAGTTCAGTCGACATCCTGTTTTTGGATGCGTTCACTAGAATGGGTATTAACCCCGATAGACTACGACCATCACCTTCTCTGCTCAAAGGGTTTGTGGGAGAAGCCATTCAACACATTTGCGCCATCATGCTTTCGGTTAAGATAGGGCAAGGCACTCATATGGTCACCAGCATGATGGACTTCTTGGTGGTCAAAGCTCCGTAGTCCTATAAAGCCCGCCATATTAGGGCACTCGACCCTCAACAACCTGAAGGTGGTGACCTCCACCTACCACCTTAAAATGAAGTTCACAATAGAAGCAGGAGTCGACGAAGTTCGAGGCAAATGTATACTGGCTCGAGAATGTTACGTTCAAGAGTTGAAGGCGGGAGCTCCAGCAGTCTATTCAGTGGGTAACTCAGGGGAGCAGCTGCCGCCACCACCGTCTTGGGTAGAGGAGGAACTAGACATAGAAGCCATGGATGAAAGCAACCTGCTCCAAGCAGAGGCCAACGAGCCCTTACAGATAGTGAAGCTGCACCTAGAATGCCTGACCACCACCACAAGGGTTGGTACGAAACTCCCATCAGAGTACTGAGAGGTCCTAAAACAGTTGCTGATCGAACATAGAGACGTATTCGCCTAGAGGCATGAAGACATGCCAGGGATTGAAAATACGATCATAGAGCACTTTGTATCTATCCAGAGGCCAAGGAATTTTTGTAGAAGAGAAGGTCATTCAGCACAAAGAAGTTCACGATAATAGTTGAAGAGATTGACATGCTCTTAGCTGCGGGTTTCATACGGGAGGCGAACTATCCTGAATGATTCTCTAATGTAGTGCTTGTAAAAAAAGCCAACAGTAAATGGAGGATGTGTGTGGATTTCATTGACCTCAACAAAGCTTGTCTCAAGGACAATTTCCCACTCGCTCGGATTGACATTATTGTGGACGCCACAACCGGGCACAAAGTTTTAAGCTTCATGGAAGCCTACTTTAGGTGTAACCAAATCATGATGAATAAGGTGGATGAGGAGAAGACGACATTCATAACTGACAGAGGGCTCTACTGCTATAGAGTAATGCCTTTTGGGTTGAAGAACACTGGGGCGACATACCAAAGGCTGGTCAATCAAATGTTCAAGCACCAAATTGGGAAGACCATGGAGGTGTATGTAGACGATTTACTGGTGAAGAGCAAGGAGGTTGCCCAACACTTAGTAGACCTCAGGGATTCCGTCGCAGTGTTAAGTGAGTACAAGATGAAGCTGAATCTAGCTAAAAGCGCGTTCAAAGTGAACTCGGGCAAATTCTTGGGATTCATAGTCTCAAAAAGAGGAATAGAAGCCAACACTGAAAAGATAGAAGCAATCTTGAACATGGAGCTACCATGAATTATCAACGATGCCCAATGACTAGCAAGAAAGGTGGCAGCCTTGAACAAGTTTGTGTCGAGGTCCACGAATAAATGCCTCCCCTTTTTTTGAGTCCTAAGGAAAGTACACTCTTGGAATGAAGCGTGTCACCAAGCCTTTCAAGAACTGAAGTGGTACCTGATCAATCTGCCCTTGTTGAGGCAGCGTAGTCAAGGGGACACCTTGTATGTGTACTTGGTGATATCCCCCTAAGCCATGTCCATCATCCTAGTAAAGGAAGAAGAAGGAAATCAAGCACTAGTCTACTACACGAGTCGTGCCCTAAGGGGCGCCGAAGTCAGATACCCACAGATGAAGATGCTAGAGTTTGAGCTCGTGGCAGCTGCTAGAAGGCTACGACCATACTTCCAGGCTCATCCAATAAAGGTATTAATAGAACATCCTCTTGTGAGAGTGCTACAAAAATCGGACTCCTCAAGACGGCTGGTCGTGTGGTCAATTGAGCTCAGTGAGTTCGAAATCAGCTATGCACCTAGAAATGCAATTAAGGGCCAAGCCCTCACCCATTTTGTAGTCGAGTTCAACGGCTTCCCAGCAGAGATCGCAACGCCACCCCCCGGCCGACCCTGGACAGATTTTGTCGATGGGTTTGTTTGTCGAATGGGAGGTGGCATCGGGATCCACATTATCACTAAAGCGGGTCGGGAGCATCACTATATGGCAACGCTCACATTCAGGACCACCAATAATGAGCCAGAGTATGAGGCGCCGATAGATTCTAAATATTTATTTTCCTTCCAATATTTTATTTCAATAGTATGTTCCTTGTTTTGAACGGATATTTAAATTTCAAATTTTAGTAGTGTAATCACGATCAACATTCGAACTTTACGCACATGCGTTCGCATAGCAGTGCATATTGTGCGCACTAGAAGAAAATACGTGCGCACCATAGAGTAGGTGCTTTCACATATTGCTCGTTATGTCTGTTTAGCCAAACAATATAGTTATAATTTCAAAATTTTACGTTCGCACGTAAAGCTATTGAAGTTCGAATCTATTCCAACACTATTCATACGTATAAATATGTTCCAGCGTATGTTCAATGTTTGAACTTTTAATGAGATACGTTCGAACGTATTAAACTCTAAAACAATGACATATCATTGACGTGTGATTAAAATACCATTTATGTGTGCAACTGTTATGTGTAGTTTTAACATAATTTGTATACAAGCGAACATTTTTTAGATAATATTTCGACTTTAGTGGTAGCTTCATAGCCATCACAAATTCTAAATCGATACAAAATGTCAAATCTGTTGCTGTGATTTGAAGGCATGAAGAAAATATACATTGATTTGATTTCAAAAGGGATGCGTGAAACTTACACACCCTAACCAATAGGGCTGTAATCGAGCCGAGTCGAGCCAAGCAAGTCTTTGGATTGTTGAGGTCGTGTTCAAGATTTTTATTTATTTTTTGTTCAACCTCAACTCAGTAAGCTAAATTCCCAACTTGAGCTTGAGCTCAAGTCGAGCCGAGCTCCAATATTGTTTATTCTTTTTATTTTTTGAATAAGATTTAATAATTAATAAATTAGATAAATAAAAAAATAAAAAATCTAATATTAAATTTGTACAACAAACAAGTAGAACATCTATAGAATTATCAGATTTTAAAAATTTATAAATAATTAATATCTAACTAGTTGATATTTATCCATAATAACAATATATTATTTTTTTATAGAAATTATTAATACATACACATAATATGATAACATATCTTTATTTCATATATTGTTCTCACATACTAGTATATGAAATTATTAAATCTTATCAACTAATTATTGTACAAATTATAATATATAGTTATGAACTATATTTAATATATAAACATAAGTAATTAGGTTACATATTATATATTTAATTATAAAAGTGTTATGTTTATATTATTAGCTAATACATACATATATATATATATATACACATAGGTGTATGTATATATTTATCAATATATGAATGACTTTTAATCGAGTTTAGCTAACAAGTCGACTCGAGCATAAACGAGCGGGTATTTACGAGTCTTAGTTGAGTCAAGTTGAATTTTCTCGGGTATGTGTCATTTACTAATCGAGCAGATATCTGTTTTCATATGCAAGTTTTTTTATTCACGAGTTGAGTTCAATTTGAGTTTAACTGGGCAAGTATTGTGCGACCTATTGAACAGACTGGTTCATTTACAATCCTACTAACCAAGAGCGTATATCTCATTTTCCTTTTAATTAATTAAGGCCATGTTTGGAAAGTGAGTGGAATTGAGAGCATAATTAATTAAGAACATCTTATCTCATCTAAAAATTCTTCGTAATTTCCTTCACAAACATCACTAAAATATAAAATAATTTTCAATTTTAAATTTTTAATTTTTTCATCTAATCATTACAACTTTCTCAAACTTTCATATAAAATATAAAAAATAATACAACTTTTTTAAGTTTCAAAATGAAAATAATATTAACCAATTATATTCAAATAATTGTTTAATTTTTAATATTTTTATTCAACTTTTTCTTTTTCATTTCTCAAAATTTAATAAAATATCTTAACTCAAATTATTTCATTACTATAAATATTCATCAACCGTTTGATTGTTATTCACAAAATTTTTATTTCATCCTATTATCCAAACATGCATTGGCACGTTTCAAACAGTACGTGATCAACGGTGAAACGTAAGGACCGGTTTGAATATTTTAGATTGGTTTTCCTTCTTGTCTTAAAACGTCTTAATTTTAAATTGCCACAACTTTGACTTATAAAAACAGATTCTTCGTCAAAGTCTAGGGTAATATATTTAATTCACTCCTAATTTCTCCATTAATATGCAGGCACCTCATCACGACCTCCATTAAAGTCTAGCACCTTCTTCTTTCTCAATCGTATATATATTTTATAAATTATAGATATATGTATGTCTTTGCCTCTCATCTTGTAACATCTGTCTTTGTGGTGAGACATTTTATAAAATAATTTTAAAAAAGACAATGAGAATTACCGTTCATTTTAAAATTTTTTACTTCTATACCCAAGATACAAGACTCTATGTTATAAAATAAAATGTGCTTTGAGAATAGAAGATGTTTACAATGGAAAACATCAATTTTAAAATAAAAGGCCCCTCATATAGTTAAAACTCTCATGCCTAGACTTCCGTGCTCTTCCACTTGGGCCGTGTCCGTCCTGACGCGTACTGCTCATTTAGTTCCTGTGGGGGAGGAGCATACATAAAAACTAAAATGAGTCGATGACTCATAAGCATTACTTCATACAGTTAAAATATAATAACATAAGTTTTCATTTATGCATTCATCACTCCATAGATACTATACATACATGAGACATGCATTCATTTTGGAAACATTACTATGCGAGGTTTTTCTTAAAAAAAGATTTTCTTTTCGCAAAACATATCTTCCGTCAATGCTTTCATTTCTTAAAGAATTCGATGCATCCATATATTCATACATTCTTTCTTATCACTTTCTTTGGTTGGTATACACTGTTACGCCCCGTGTATTAGGGTTAGCGGTCTTCCTTTGGACCTGGATTTCGTCCGTGGCTAAGGGTTGGGGACTCCTTACAGTCAAGAGCAGCACTGGGTGCACTTTCAGTACTACTTACCCAGCATTGCAATTTGCCCAGTTTTTTGGTACCATTTTCATTCATTCATATGACCGTTACGTATTTTCATACATTAAACGTTTAGTCCTTTCCTTTTTAGTCATTTTCATTTAACAGTTCGTTCATGAAAAAACGTTATTTAAAAGTATGGGCTTAAACATCATCTTTTATAGCATCCATAAAACATCAGCTCATGGGGACATCTAAACACTTCTCGTCATTTAAGGCATCGCTTAAAGCACAAGGCATATGCCTCAACATTTCTTTTCATAAAATTTACATATAATAGATACTGCGTATAGTCAGAAATTCACATGCATATAATTAATACTTTGGTTAAATAAAAAGGGGCTTTTCGTATACCTTTGAACACTTAGCATACTTTTCATAAAACGTCCTTTCATTTCGTTTCGTAAGGCATCGTAAAGAGAAACATTTCCTATTTCTTCATTTTCATATCTTTTAGAAAACTCTAGAAGAGTATGAACATAATACTTACCTGGACTCCATCCTGTTTTCATATCATGCAGTTCATTCATGTGAGTGTCAAATGGCAACCTACATGTATACACATAACCTTAGTTCTATCTAGTACATAAGCAACTAAACTAGAAATATAATTACACTTCACTTGGAAGACTTTGTTTCTATCTCGTACTCTTACGTGTCCTTTACTATGTTAAAACTTTCGGGAATCCACTTATGGTCACTACCTCTTCCAACCTCAACAGTCTACTTTGAGTGGTTATCCACTAGAGTGAACCCATGATTCACCTTAGGATTAAGATACTAAGACCTTCATCATACTCTTCCTATTGATCACATTCTGACGCATGATTCCGACCGACGAAGTCATACATCCCAATCTTAGACAATACACTCGTCACTACCTTCATGTATCTTAGCTCACACTAAATCCTCATTCCTATCCATACATGTCACTCGGCTCTAAACCAACTTTGAGGCTTAAGCACCGTGTAACCATGCTTAGGACGGATTACCTATTACATATGGTGAATCCGTCCAGCACATGTATCTAACTAGATTACACACATATCTTACCCCTTTATCACCTAAGACCAACACATAATCCATTGATCACATGCTTGTAGGGACAAATGCCATACTCTGATACCAACCTTCTCTTAACCCGGCTAGCATGACTCTTCATGCTATCCGTCCTTCTTGACAGTTCATTCCAACACTTAACACGACAAGACTTCTTTCACAACTAGGCCCTACGTCATGTCATATAGCTCGAGACTACTCACAAGCTACACCTTGACATTGTCACGTCACCTGACATCCCGCTACATCATTTCTATGCCAACTCCTAACTCATCACGGGTATGGTCTCTCACATACTCCTGTCATATCGAGACATCTTTTCATGTTCCCGTTGCGCCATTATTACATTAACTTCTCACCCATCACAAGCATGACTTCTTGTTTAACCATGTCACTTTGTGACATTCCCCCGTCATGCTTCCACTGTGTTACTCTTACACTTGTTCTGTCACTTCACACATACTCATAGTCACAAGTCAACTGCACGGTGACACCCATCACCTCAGACTACAGGTCACATCATAACTACTTTGGGACACTGTTCCACAATTCTTAACACTACTCATCACACCATACGCCCATCAACTACGCAACCATCCTTATCTTTACGACACGCCAAACTGTGTATCGCTTCACCTCATGGAGTACACTCCATGTGTACTCCCTTCACACATGCTACGCCACATCACCATTGCGGCATACACGCAATATGGTGCATCACTCCATCACATGGAGTACACTCTGCTTGTACTCCCTTCACAACACTACGCCACATCACTACTACAACACACACTTCACACCCACACTTTACAATACAGTTCCCAACTACGCCCAACACTTCACGTACATAACACATCATATCAGCACACTACACAACGAACTTCACAATTACTAACAACACAGTCTACAACCTAAGCAACCCATTAACATATAACATAAATAATGAGGGAGAGAGGGTTATGTCATCGATGGGATAACCCATGCGTTGCTCGCTGTCCAGCATGGCTAGTGGCGTCGGAAGCCACTAGCTTGGGCGGTAGCAGTCACTACTGTGACCATACGACAGGACTATCTCGGAGATCGGATCTAGGATTTTGGCTACTAGATATAGGATGTGCGAGGGTAGCCGACATGGTGGGGAGTTCGTGGGTGGCGGCTAAGGCCGTGTACAGTGGTTTTCCACCATGTATGGTGGTTGTTCACCACGTAAAGTGGCAATTTGGGCTTAGGGCTAGGCTAGGGGAGGTCAAGGGAGGCTGAGGGTGGTCTCATGGTGGCTGAGGTGGCGGAGCACGGCGGAGTCGTGGATTTCCAAGGGGGATCCGTGTGCCTCAAATAGGGAAAATAGAGGGGGAGCTTAGATGGTCGTTGGCTGGCCATGGAGGGGTTGAGAGGGGTACGGTGGAGCTATGGTGGTGAGGTGGAGGCGGCAGGGCGACCCACGGGGGTGGATCTGGGTCAAAGGGTGGAGGAATACCCCGTGAGAGAGTGAGAGGGCGTGTGGGAGGAGGGAGGCTCGGTTGGGCATGGTGGTGGGTAGGGGAGGTCGTTGGTGGAAGAAAGAGCATCTGGTGGTGGTGCGGTGGCCGTGGGAGGCAGAGCTCAGCCGTGGGTATGGTGAACCTGTGCATTGGAGGAGTTGTGTGCATGTGAGGGAGGGGCTACTGGCTTCAGTTCGAGAGGAGGAGGAAGAGGGAGGTCAAGGGGTGCTTGGTGGCGGCCCTGGCTAACGATGGCGGCGCTAGGAGGAGATAAATGGGTGAAACCCATTTTTTATGGGCTACCGTAGGAGGAGAGAGAGGGCTACGTGGGGTTCACCGGTGGTGGGAAGGTGCTTGCCGGCGTGAGAGGGAGTCGCTAGTGGTGGCGATGAGGCTGAGTGGCGCACGGCCGTGCCTGGCTGAGCTGAAGGGACGAATTGGGTGAAAGGGAGAGGAGACGTGCGGCATAAGCTGAAGGGAGAGGAGAGAGAGAGGGAAAGGGAAAGTGAGGGAGAAAGAAAGAGGGCTTTGGTATTTAATCCTAACTCTTTATCTTGGAAACTTCAAAACGATCAAATGGTGGGCAATTAAAACACTTATTTAAAATGCATAAATATTAACTTAACTAAAAGTACTGAAAGGAATTAAGATAGAATATTATTTAAACTAAACTTTAGTTTATAAAATAATATTCCTTCATCATTAATAAATGATGAAGTCTTATTTAATATCTTTAAGAGAATAAAACCATCTAATTAATTAGAGTTTTTAACATAATTTAAATTTCATAATATTTTAAATAACTAAAATCATTTAGATCAAATGATTTTATACAATTATAATATTTTTAGAGTTCTTTAAAAATATTATAATTGTCTTACTTAAAATTAAGTTTAGTCAAATAACACTAGGAACATCCCATTTAAAATACTCGTGGCTTTAAAACACTGAGCTAGCTTTAGAAATCACATAATATCTTTAAAAACACACCATCGAGATTTGGCAAGCATAACAAGACTCGCAGTCGTCGAATTTGCTTACGTTAGGAGAAGGAGTGGGATGTTACACATCTTGTAATCTCAACCTTATAATATTTTGTGTTGTTCTTGCATACTGTAATACGAGAGAGAGAGAGAGAGAGAGAGAGAGAGAGAGAGAGAGAGAGAGAGAGAGAGAGAGTGAGTGAGTGAGTGAGAGAGAGATAGAGATAGAGAGAGAGAGAGAGAGAGAGAGAGAGAGAGAGAGAGAGAGAGAGAGATCATTAGGGTGATTATTTTTTTGATAATAACGGACCACATTCCATTCATAATAAAAGACATACAACTTTGACTTTCTATCTCTGACAGAGTTAACAGTAACTGGGTGATAAAACCCATACCCCGACTAAGCAGAGTAGGATGCACCAACCCCATACACCGCCTAAGCGGAGAGGGGGGATTACACCGTTCGGACTGAGGTCCAAAGGGACAAATTTTTGGATTTTTATTTTTCTAAAAAGTAAAGACGGGACATGAAATGAAATACAACTGAAAACATTGTGAAAGCCAGAAAAGAACAATCCTCCAAGAGGCTGTTGTGGCACGTGCAGTACACGCGCCGCTTTGGGAGGAGACCGACAATCGATCTTGAAGACTCCGGACTCACAGACCCCATAGGCGGCGCATGTGGCATCGGCAGAAGGCCTCCCGGTGGAGCTTGAGAGCCATTCGCCGAATGTCTCTGAGAGCTCTAGGCCGCACGTGCGAGTGACTCGCCGCTCCGTTTGGCGCTGCAGTCGATGGTCTTGAAGATAGGTGGCTGGGCAACACCATGCATGGGCGCGTGCTGGTCTATGGTCGCCGGAGATTCCAGATCCGATATTCTCCCTTATTTAGCCTGAAAACACACAAAAAACACAAAAAAATGGAGCACTGCACAGAGGAGAAGGGAGTGGGGAGCGAGGGGGGATGTTGTGGTTTCTTGTACGCTTGTGCTAGATAAAGCAAGATCAGTCAAATTTATTTTTCTAAAAATAAGTAAACAATTCATGCAATCAAAGAAGATTTATAAGGTGCTATATGCACAAAGGTAATACACATAAGATAAAATCAAATGATTGTTAATTTGTTTTTTTTTTTAAAAAAAGAATAATAAATAAACACTCTTTGAACGAAGGAAAATTCTATTTATAAGCGGACATAGATAACACACTTAGGTAAAGTGTTTATATGCCATAATTGTATTTGAAAGAAAAATTTAAAATTTGAATATTACAAATCAAATTTTACCATTTAAATGATGTAAATGATGAGAATATAATAACTCTCTTAACCAAAGTGTGAAATTATGGAATTTCTTACTGTTATACGCGCACATGTCAACTACAAAACGTTTGCATGCAAGAAAAGTGAACACATTCGTACTTAAAGAACTTGAAAGTCCAACATTCACACATTCATTTGCGCTGAAGGAAGTTGAGAAGACACACATGGTTTTAATATACCGTTCAAATGTTACGTGTCAATATGTACAACATCCTAATGTGAAACCTCATTTTAACTCAAACACCAAATCTGCCTCCTCTACCATTCAACGCAACCAACGCTGCTGTTAAGCCACCAAATATGGTCGAAATCAACCCAAACAGGTTTGTGTCCCTATCCCTTTTATTTTTATTGGGTTTTGTTGCATTTTTTTAGTGGGTTTCGATTCACACTGAAACCTAGACAACCACCATCATAGGAAGGTTACCCGCGATGTATCCTGTTAATGTCAAAAATTGCACAACAGACCGGAAGGGAAGAAATAGTCATCCTTGACCCATGAGATGATTCGGGCTTTGATATGATACTCTTTGCATTTATCCATAACATAAATAATAAATAAGTGAATAAAAGTAAATAAAGAGAGACACAATGCTTTATGTGGTTAGGCATAATGCTTACGACTACAGGTTGTTCGGGAGTGAAATCCATTATAATAGGTATTTTTACAATCTCTCATGGCCTCACACATCTCAAATACAAAAGGGGAATTTAGGAAAGACCCTTGGGCGTAGGGAGCTTCTGTGTAGAGAGCTTGTAGAGAGTCTATGGAGAGTTCATCCGTTTTGTGGGGGATCCCCTCATATATATAGATGTCCAACTTGCCTGGTGAAGTCTTTTCCCGTTAGAAGTCTAAGTCCTTTTCTTTTAAGGAGTCTATGTGTCTTTCCTCTTTGGAGTTTGTGTGTCTTTCCACTTAAGAGTCTGAGTCTATTTCCTCTTAAAAGTCTGAGTTAGCTTGTCCTATCCTTTCATGGCTTTATCTCTTCTCTTAATATTCGGTCTTATCTCTAGGCTAAATTATAGGTTACTGATTTGACCCATACAGATGCCCATGATTCTTAAGGACAATTTATTGTACAAGAAGGTCTTGAGAATCTTCAAATCAATAATCTTGTAAAGTCTTTTCCTGTTTGGTCCCTGGTTTGCTATTCGCTTTATGCTAAGCAGTGAGGGGCTCAACTTGGAGAGATAGACAGGAGGTGTACTCAACCACATTAGTGGCGAGCACATGGCTCAACTTTGAGTTTGTTTATTTGTGTTGATGTTTGCTTCAGAGATTTGTTTATTGTCACGACGAAGAGTGTATATTTCCATGATTGATTTTTGTGTGTATTTTTGCAATCCTTTTTACTTTTTGTTGGTAGTTGTTGATTTTTTGCCCCTTGGTGTAAATTGTTGTTGGTGTTCTCGTTTTGTTGTTTGTTTGAAGTAACTTGTGCTTAAGTGGTTAGGGTGCCCATTGACCCCTTGGATCCATTTTAGGCAGTAACTAAGCTCGTCGACTTGTTCTAGAAGGACACCTGCACGAGGTGATTGTAGATCTTGGTGGCTCATTCCCGAAGGTAACCCGCTCGAGGCGGTTGTGGCACGGTACCGGTTTTATTTTTTTTACAACTGGTCAAAATCGTTCCAGTTCTGATTTTTCATTTTTTAAAACTAGACCGGACCAGATTGGACCGGTTCATATATATATATTTTAATTTTTTATATTGTATATACTTTTTATATAGAATTATATATAAAATAGTTTTGTATTAATTGATAAATTACTAATTAATATAGTATGAAATTTTAAAATCTTATATCATTATAGTTTATTGTATTAATAATTTAATAGTTATACTAATACTATATCACTATATTATATATTATAATATATCACTATAATCTATAATACAATTATAATATACTACAATATATTATCACTATATTATTATATACTATACTATAATATATTATATATATTATATAATATAATATATTAAAATTAGAAAACTGGACCGAACCGGTTAGGGGGTAATGGGTACATAATTGGTTCTTAAAAATGTAAAACCAGACCAAACCGAACCGGTTATACCCCTAATTGGACCTCTCAGCATCATTAAAGGACAAGATATCTTCACTTGGCCATCGTGTAGATATCCTAAACGGTAAGGTCAATACGTTGCAGATGAGTTTCATGACTTTATATACTAGCAGCAACTATTGATCTGCACGTCCTTATTTTCGGCTTTCGTGTGTGTATGTGTGTATATAATATTGTTATGTCCTAAAATGTTTTGCTCTTTAATGTAATGGATAGTATCAGTTATATACATCGTGTTTATATATTTTGTTCCTCTATAAATTATAAATATTTATTTTCCTTCCAATATTATATTTCAATATATAGTATGTTCCTTGTTTTGAATGGATATTTAAATTTCAAATTTTAGTAGTGTAATCACGATCATACATTCGAACATTATGCACGTGTTTGCACAGTAGTGCATATTATGCGCACTAGAATAAAATACGTAGGCACCATAGAGCAAGTACTTTCGCATATTGCTAGTTACGTCTGTTTAGCCAAACAATATAGATAAAATTTCAAAAAGTTATGTTCGCACGTAAAACTATTAATGTTCGAATCTATTCCAACACTGTTCCATCATATAAGTATGTTCTAGCATATGTTCAATGTTCAAACTTTTAATGAGATACGTTCGAACGTATTAAACTCTGAAACAACGGCATATCATTGATGTGTGAATAAAATACCATTTACGTGTGCAACTGTTATGTGTAGTTTTAATGTAATTTGTATACAAGCAACTTTTTTAGATAATATTCCGACTTTAGTGACTGCTTCATAGCCATCACAGATTCTAAATCGACACAAAATATCAAATCTGTTGTAGTGATTTGAAGGCATGAAGAAAACATACATTGATTTGATTTTGAAAGGGATGTACGAAACTTACACACCCTAACCAATATGGTTGTAATCGAGCCAAACCAAGTCGGTCTTTGGTTTGCTGAGTTCGGCTCGACTCAAAATACTAGAGCTCGAGTTTTAGCTCGTCTAAGAAATGAGCTCGACTCAATAAGCTAAATTCCCAATTCGAGCTTGAGCTCGTCTAAAAAATGAGCTCAAGTCGAGCCAAATTCGAATATTGTTTTTTTTTAATAAATTTAATAATTAATAAATTAGATAAATAAAAAAATAAAAAATCTAATATTTAATTTGTACAACTAACAAGTAGAACCTCTATTGAAGTATAAGATTTTAAAAATTCATAAATAATTAATATCTAACTAGTTAATATTTATCTATAATAACAATATATTATGTGCTTACAGAAATTATTAATACATACACATAATATGATAGCATATATCTATTTCCTATATGGTTCCCACATATTAGTATATGAAATTATTAATTCTTATTGACTAATTATTGTACAAATTAAAAAATATAACTATGTATATTCAATATATAAACATAAGTAATTAGGTTACATATTATATATTTAATTATAAAAGTGTTATGCTTATATTATTAGCTAATACATATATATATATATACACATACGTGTATGTATATATTTATCAATATATGAATGAACTTTAATCGAGTCGAGCTACGAGTCGACTCGGACACAAATTAGCGGGCCTTTACGAGTCTTAGCCGAGTCAAATCGAGTTTTGTAAAATATATGTTATTTACTAATCGAGCAGGTATCTACTTTCACAGGTGAGTTTTTTTATTCACAAGTCGAGTTCAATTCGAGTTTAACCGGGCGAGTACCTAGCGAGTTATCGAACAGACTGGTTCATTTACAGCCCTATTAACCAAGAGCGTATATCTCATTTTCCTTTTAATTAATTAAGGCCATGTTTGGAAAGTGAGATGAATTGAGAGCATAATTAAGAACATCTCATCTCATCTCAAAATTTCTCGTAATTTCCTTCATAAACATCACTCAAATATAAAATACTTTTCAATTTCAAATGATCAGTTTTTTTTTCATCTAATCATTACAAATTTCTCAAGCTTCCAAATAAAATATAAAAAATAATACAACTTTTTTAAATTTCAAAACAAAAATAATATTAAACAATTATATTCAAATAATTGTTTAATTTTATAATATTTTTATTCAACTTTTTCTCTCTCATTTTCTAAAATCTAATAAAATATATTAACTTAAACTATTTGACTACTATAAATATTCATAAACCATTTGACTGCTATTCACATAAATTTTATTTCATCTTATTATCCAAACATACCCTAACAAGTTTCAAACAACGTGAAACGTACGGCTTTGAATATTATTAGCTTGGTTTTCCTTCTTTTCTTTTAATATTTGTCCTAAAACGTCTTAATTATAAATTGCCACGACTTTGACTTATAAAATTAAACAGATTCTTCGTCAAAGTCTAGGGTAATGTAATTCACTCCTAATTTCTCCATTAATATGCATCTCATCACCGCCTTCTTCCTACGTACTTTCTTCTTTCTCGATCGATCGTATATATATTATATATATATATATATATATATTATAGATATATGTATGTCTTTCCCTCTCATCTTGTGATCTCAACCTTAAATATTCTGTGCTGTTCTTGCGTACTGTATAAATACGAGAGAGAGAGAGAGAGAGAGAGAGAGAGATCATGATGAGGGTCATGTTGTGGTTTCTTGTACGCTTGTGCTGTGTTTTTCTGCTCTTCCATGCATCCTTTGGTACTTGGAGCAGGTGCGTGCGTGTGTGTGTGTCTATATATATATATATATATATATATATATATATATATATATATATATATATATATATATCCCTTTATATATATATATATATATATATATATATGAATGGATCCCAATTATTATTTTTACATCAACGTGCACTTCCGAATTAATGTCATAATTAATGATTAACTGATTTTAACAAAGTACTGCTGCCATCCATGTACACGTACAATTAGCCCTTTTATAAATTCGAATATTGCCTATATGTCAAACTTAACGTTTGTTTTCATTGATCTGTAGGTCTGTTGATCAACTTCATTCTGCTAATCCCGCTCCATTAGGCCGCGACGATGGCGAGATCATAGGTCTTTCTCCACCCTTCGGAAAGCCCCCCGGAGCCGGCCATCCATGATCATCAATCATACCTACCTAGCTAGTTCAATAAATCAAGCTGCATACCAAATATATAATATATATATATATATATATATTTATATAGATGTTTAATAAAGAGATGATGAAACAGTAGATGATCATATATATAGCCTATATGCAGGCTGAGATCATTTCTTGTATGAAGCTTAATTTGCTTCGTTCTCTAGTGAGTTAATTAGTTCCGTCTGCTACTTCTATGAATCGATCGATCTCTTAGAATTCGTATCATTTTTACATGATTAATCTATATTAATTATTGTTAATATTAATTAATTATTCCCATGCGTAGTTTGAAAACCATGGAGTTATTTATTGAAAAGAGAATAATCAGTCAAACCTCAGTGGATAGCAAATAACTCAGGAAATCTCTCAGAAAAGTACTGATCAATTACTTACAACCTGTCAATGGAAATTAACCCAAAATCTAGATAGCCAAGCTAGCTGGTAATGCCAACAAGAAAAATAATGGAACACTACAAGAAAACTGCTTATTTAGTTATTTCTTACGAAAATGATTATTTCCTGCTAAAATGAGTATGTTTTCATCGCAAATAGTTATTCTCGTCGCAAATAATCCGTCACAAATACCTATTTTTCTTGTAGTGGAAATAGCAAGCAATATTAATACACTGCATGCCTAGCTAAGAGCTAGCAACCAAGGATGGAGTCAACTATGATCAGGAACATCATCTTGCAACAAGTAGTACTGATCATCATCATATGCTCAATTTGCAGAACAAAATTAAAATTAAAGAAAACGAGTTCTAAAATGCAAGCTCTACATCGGTCGAGATTGTGTATTCTTATGGAGGCAATTTGCTTTAATTCGGCCTAGCTAACCCAACCCCTTAATTAATTCAACAGTATTTGCAAAGTTGGTTAATGATGACATCTACAGATCAGAACACAACACAAAAATGGGCAGATCAAAAGCATCAAGATCACTAGCTATAGCTACATGAGCTAGCTAGCTAGCTAAAGAGCATGAGTAATTGGCATCTGCATGCAGTTGATCATCGGTTCTAATTTGTTGAAATCGTTTTTAATTAAATCGAGTAACGTCCTCTTACGTACGTCTAGATCGGCCATATATTTCAAAGTTAGACTTAAAACTAATTGGCACGTAGGACTTTGACTTCAGAATCAAATAAAAAATTCATTGTGAGAGTCCCTTGTACTTTCTTTCTCGTATATTATATCTAATACACACACACTGATGAAGAAACGAAAACAGGGCCCGACACCTATTCTAAGAAATGATTCAAAGAACGTAAAGGCTGTGTGAGAATCATCTCTGTATTGGTATTTCTTTCTTAACGAATACCAGCAGCAACAGTACAGTATTTATAGGCATATTTGGCCTATATTTCAGACGTAATTACATAAAGAAAATATTGACAAAATCCAGTATTTTGTTACAAATATATTCGAGAGTCTTCCATCTTTTCAGCACGTTCAATGTGTAAATTAGTTAAGAATCCAGTACTGCAGAACCTTCTAGAGATGCTGAGTCATTTGCTGAGTCACTATTTGCTCCTTTATCCCCCGGCCCCTCGATTGAAGCGGCATAGGCAGTATGATTAAGCTTGATCATAATGAGGAGAAGCGAGTAGTAGACAGTGGTTTAGTAAGAATGTTAGCCAGCTGGTCATTACTGGAGACAAATGCCACATGCAGAGTCTTGGCAGCAACACGGTCCCTCACAAAATGAAAATCAAGATCCACATACTTGGTTCTAGAGTGCAAAACAGGATTTACAGAAAGATAAGTAGCACCCAAATTATCACATAGCAGAGTGGGAGGATCAACAAGACAAATTCCTAATTCTTTAAGAAGAGATTGTAACCATAATAATTCACAAGCAGTATTGGCAACGGACTTGTATTCAGCTTTAGTTGAAGAACGAGCAATCGTGGGTTGCTTCTTGAAGCCATAAGAAATTAAATGAGAACCGAAAAAAATACCGAATCCACCGGTGGACTTCAAGTCATCAGGGCAACCAACCCAATCAGCATCGGAGAAGGCTAGAAGTTTAAGGGAGGAAACTGGAGAAAAATGTAGAGCAAAGGAAGTAGTTAGACGAAGATACCGAAGTATTCATTTAACAGCTTGCCAATGAGGAATGTAGGGGCAATGCATAAACTGGCAAACTTTGTTGACAGCAAAAGAAATATCAGGCCGAGTAAAGGGAAGATATTGAAGACTCCCTACGACACTACGATAAAGTTGCGGATCCTTAAAGGTGGATCCGTCAAGAGCACTAAGCTTGGTCGAGGTTGACATGAGAGTAGACACTAACTTAGAGTTTTGCATATCAGTTCGTGACAGTAAGTTAGAAATATATCAGGACTGAGACAGGAATAAACCAGTAGGGTTACGGGTCACTTGGATTCCTAGGAAATAATTTAAGGTGCTAAGGTCTTTGACAGGGAAGGTACTTCAAAGAGTAGTAATGAAATCAGTTACAAGCATAGGATCAGATGCAGTAACTATGATATCATCTACGTAAACGAATACATAGACAGATGCAGAACCAGAATTAAAAATGAACAAGGAAGAATCAGCGACAGATGCATAAAACCCAAAGCAATTAATTTTGAACTTAGTTTGGAAAACCAAGCCCGTGGGGCATGCTTAAGCCAATAAATGAATTTTTTGAGTTTACATACATATTGAGGAAAGTCAGGATTGACACACCCTATTGGCTACTGCATGAAGACGTCCTCCTCTAAATCGCCATGAAGGAAGGCGTTCTGAACAACGAGCTGATGCAAAGGCTAGTGCCGAGAAACCGCAATGGAGAGCAACAAATGGATGGTGACAGATTTCACCACCGGGCTAAAGGTTTCAGAGTAGTCAAGACCAGGCTGCTAATGGAATCCTTTAACAACCAGACGAGCTTTTCGGCGCTCTAGGGTGCCATCAGCATGTCTCTTGGTCTTGATAACCCATTTCAAACCAAGAACATTTTGAGTGGGATGAGGAGGAACCAGAATCCATGTTTGGTTGTGGAGGAGAACCTCAAATTCACTAGCCATGGCAACATGCCAGGCACTAAATTTCAAGACCTCAGTGCATGTGGAGGGTTCCTCAGGAATGGATTTAGCTTCGGTGAGGTGCAAATAAGGGTGAGCAGAGAACCAGGTTATAGTTCCATTAGATCAATGTAATGGTCGAATGGTTTTTATCTTGGATCGAGTAAGCATATGATGGATATTGGAGGGATTTTGAGAAAGAGGTAAGGAGGAGTCCAGGGACGGTACAATTTGAGGCCGTGAATCAACAGGGGAAGATGACGGCGCTATCTGTGGAGAGGAAGAATTAGGGTTTGTGGAGGAGGATGACGATGCTATCTCAGGAGAGGGAGAGTTAGGGTTTCTGGAGGAACGAGGCGATACTGATGTGGGTGTGAGAGAATCAAGCGAAATGAAAGGCTTAGTTGGGATATTGGGTAAGGAGAGATTGGGTTGGTGGGCTTAGGTTGGGCCAGATGATGATGAAGAGACATATTGTGGGTGAGATGAGTTAGATGGGCTATCGGGCCGAACGGGTAGAGTCTGTAGAAAATCAGGAAAGGCATGGGCAAAGGAATGGGCCGAGGTCACAGATGCAGGGGAACCAGTGCTGTGGGAAAATGGAAAATTTGTTTCGTTAAAGTGCACATCAGGGGAAATATAAATTCGACCAGATGGAATATGAAAACAATTATATCCTTTATGATCAGATGTGTAACCAAGAAAGACACAAAGTTGAGAGCGCATATCCATTTTGTGTTTATTAAAGGGACGTAAATTAGACCAGCAAGCTGAGCTAAAAACATGTAAAAAAGAATAATCAGGAGATTGATTAAAGAGAATTTGAAGTGGTGACTGATTTTGTAAAACTGGAGTGGGCATGTGATTAATAAGAAAAACCGCGGTTTGAAAACCGTCAACCCAAAATTTAGTAGGAACAGAGGACTAAGCTAATAAGGACAGTCCAGTTCCTATAATATGGCAGTGACGCCGTTCAATACTACTGTTTTGAGGATGTGAATATGGACATGTTATTCGATGAGAAATACCAAAATGTTGTAAAATTTTTGGAAGGGGACGGAATTCACCTTCCCAATTCGTTTGTATTGTAATAATTTTAGAAGAAAATGTATTAGCTATATATTTAACAAACGCCAAGAAAATAGTAGTTACATCAGATTTAGCATGAAGAGAGAAAAACCAGATGTACTTACTAAAATCATCTACAATAGACAAATAGTAATGAAAACCACTAGAGGAGAGCACAGGTGCTGGTCTCCAAACATCTAAAAATAAAAGTTGAAATAGTTGGGAGGATCAAGATGGTGAGGGAGGGTGTGGGAGGGCATGGGCTTTTGCTTGGAGACAGGCAACACATGGTGTCACATTATTTCTAGTAGTAGTAACTGGAAGTTGAAAATGCCAAATAGTAAAGGCAGTAATACGTGAAGACGAATGACTGAGACCATAGTGCCAAATTTGAAGGGAGGTGCGTTCACCAATAAGAGCATGCTTGGAAGGTGTAGACATGGCCTGAGCATCAGTGGGAAGCAAATATAAACCATCCTTAACGGGTCCATGAAGGAGAACATTATTGTCAAGACAAAATTGACGAACATATAATAGATTGCGTGAAATAGTCGGAACATGAAATAAATGGCGAAAAAGAAATTTGCCATTTGGAGTGGGAAGAATTCCAATGCCAGAGTGATGAATTGGGAAAGATGAACCATCTCTGATGCATACTTGGTCAATACCTTGATACTGGTGGGAGTCCAAATTTAAGTTGGAGAAACGGGCTATAAAATGATTTGTAGCCGCTGTATCAGGGAACTAACTATTCGGATTAGTGGGTGTTTGAGTATAGGTTGTGGTATTGGCCGAGAAGGATTGTGGGGGAGGTGCCTGATAGGCATGATCAAAGCGATAGTGGTAGACCATAGCAGTGTGACCAATTTTATGACAGACTTGACAGATAGGGCGATTAGAGGAAGCAGTAGAGAAATAATTTAGAGATTGAGGGGCTCAACCTCCACCTCGTCCACACCGAGAGCACGACCACGACCTCGGTTTGGTGAGGAAGGTGGTTGAACAGAAGTGGAATTAGCGGAAAAAGAAGTTATAGAGAGCACAGACTGAGTTGATGAGCGATATGTGACTCATGATTAAGAAGGTAATTGAAGATTTGAGAAGAAGATAATGGATCGGGCTTAGTGAAAATGGACATGACCAAGGATTCGTAGTCTGATCCAAGGCCAGCCAAGAGATAGACATTGAACTCAATGGAGGAGAGGGGACAACCAGCAGCGGAGAGAGAAGAAGATTGAGCTTTGACTTTGTTAAAATACTCAGTAATGGAGTCACTACCCTTTTTAAGAGTAGCTAATTGAAGGTGAGTTTGCATAAGATGAGCATTAGAGTGGGCAAAGAAGAGGCCTTGGAGAGTTGTCCAAACCTTATGCAAGGTTGAACAATCTGTGACCTGTGCGAGAACGCCATTAGTGGGAGTGGTGGAAAGAGCATAAATAAGTAATTGATCATGAAGAATCCACTTATCATGCTTGGGATTTGGGGCATCATTGATAGTGAGCGGAGGTTTTGGGCAGGAACCATCGACAAAGGCAAATAATTGATTGCCTCTGAGAAATGGTACTACCTGGGATTTCCAGAGGAGATAGTTGGTAGATGAAAGTTTGATAGTGATGGTGTGGGCAGCGGAGGTAGTGAGATTGGGGTTGGGAGGAGGGAGTTTTGCCATGGAGGATTGAAGTTTGGAAAGGGACAGAGGTCCTAAGGGCTCTGTGATACCATGATGAAGAAACGAAAACAGGGCACGACACTTTTTCTAAGAAATTTTTCTAAGAAATGATTCAAAGAAGGTAATGACTGTGTGAGAATCATCTATGTATTGGTATTTCTTTCTTAATGAATACCAGCAGCAACAGTACAGTATTTATAGGCATATTTGGCCTATATTTCAAACGTAATTACATAAATAAAATATTGACAAAATCCAATATTCTATTACAAATATATTCAAGAGTCTTCCATCTTTTCAGCACGTTCAATGTGTGAATTAGTTACGAATACAGTGCAGAACCTTCCAGAGATGCTGAGTCATTTTTAGAGTCACTATTTGCTCCTTTACACACACATATAAATATTGGGTATATGTGTGTATTCCCCTTTCATTTAGTCTCAACCTTAATTGATCTCATGTGCTAGCAGTTCTTGCCTGTAATATGAGAGAGAGAGAGAGAGAGAGAGAGGTGTTGTTGTTTATTGTACGCTTGTGCTGTGTTTTTCTGCTCTTCTGTGCATCCTTTGGTGGGAGCAGGTACGTATACATATATATATGTATATGTATATGTATGTATGTATTTATACCTTAATTCATATATGATGTAATGTTTTGTGTATATGAGCTCAAACTACATGCGTGATTCTTGCATTTCTATCCTCAACACAAATTAAGGTCTACGGCGAAATTTAAGTGAGTCATACGTAATAATAATACAATAAAATATAAATTATTATACGAAATATTTTCAAAATTTTCAATAAAATAAAATTTTATTAAAATTCTTTAAATAATTTTTTTTTTTTTGAATTTGTATTTAACACAACAACTTAAAATGAGTCCTCAATTTAGCATGATCTTAAAAAAGTTATTTAAAATATATAAATAATCATTATATTACATATTAAATTTAGCATTATGGAGCCTTGCACAAAAAATATAAAAATTATTTAAAATTTAATTTAATGAAATGGTTTTTATTTATTTTTTAAAAAAATTTAAAAATAAAAAAATAAAAATAAAAATAAAAAATAAAACACCTCACTTTCACTTTTGGAGGCCTTGGATAGGGTGGGGGCCTTAAGCAATAGCCTAAATGGCCGGAGCCGGCCTGATTTCTATATAGATACATCATGTATACGGTTAGAGTTTTGCAGCTTAGAATCCACTTCATTTGTTATGGAATTCATTATATATATATATATATATATATATATATATATAGTTATAACAAAAGTTATAAAACTAATAGTAATTTTAACTATATAGCATGTTAAGTGTGTACAAGAAAACACACGTAAAAACCCGCGATTGAGAAATAAAGAAACGGAGCTGGGATTTTAGAGAACATTATTGTCATTAAGACTGTTCATTTGAGCCGGATTTTTTCTCAACCCGATTCGAACCTGGTTATCCAGTTCCAGTTACGGGTTTTGGTCCGGATTGAATCTGAGCCGATACCCGCATGACTAAACTCGGGTACATCCTGGTCGGATACTAGATTTTAAACCCAGAACCAAGGTTTTTAAAAAAAAAAATATCAGAGAATCAAAATAAACCGAAACAGCATCTTTTTGGTGATAGTGTTCAAAACCCTTTCTCCTCTGGACTTCATCTCCTCTGCGTTGCAGCTCTCAACCTCTCTCTCTGTCATCTCCTTTGTGCCGCCAACACTCTCAACCTCTCTCTCTCTCTCTCTCTCTCAAGTCTCACTCAGGCACAATAGCACAACAATATCGAGAGGTTAGGGTCTGTAACGTCGTCCAAAACTGCATATAAGACTTTCTTCCGTCAACTACTTTTGTTTTCGTTAATTGTGTTCGGGGGAATTGTCAGTTATTGGCTGAAATAGCTTGATTTTGTTCAATATTTCTGGGTTTGGCATTGCTTGTTTGGTTTCGTGATTTGACGGCATGTTGGGATAAAATAAATATGCATGTTTGAACAAGCATATCTTTCATCATTCTTAGATACCAATTATTGTATCAATTTACCTGTCGAAAAGGTCACTTTTTAAAAAAAAAAAAAAATTGTGAAGGACCCGAAACTGTTTTTCTATAATTGTTGTATATATAATTTTTGTTTTAGTAGCTGTTTCTTTAATCAATCTTGGTTTGGTACTGGAACTGCTTGTATATTGGAGTGAGCGCATTAATTAGAGCATTGAGACAGCAACATATTAAATTGTACTTTATCCATAGGTTAAATTTCACCTTTTGATATTTATTTTACTTCATTTCGAGCTCCCCCAATAGAAATTTATTAAATCCCTGTGAGCCACTGAAATTTTTTATGGTGAAACAGAGCTTGTGGGTCTTTCTTTCTTTGAGGTGGGACAAAGAAAAATCATAAAATTTTAAATGAAAATTCTAAAACAAGAAGATTGAAAGCATATATATATATATATATATATATATAAGAGATCCGTATTCCAGTTTACCATCAGCTTTATATATCGAACAAAGATGGATTTGGAGATCACGGGTGGGGACGTGGGGTTACTGTTGTATAGTCTACTATGACATTTCTTCAAGGGGAAAAAGGGAAAAAGACTGATTTATCAGGGTGAAGTATCTAATTTTATAATGGAAAAAGACTTTTTTGGCATATAAACTCTTAAGACTATGAAACCAAACAGATAATTCATAATTAATACTGTATGGAGATATGAATGATGAATCAAATGATGTGATTAGTATGTTTCATATTGTGGGAGCTAATTAAAGATCATCGAGAAGAAGATAGAAAGTTGAAATAATTGGAGAATGGGACCAAAACTCAGCTAAATCCCATGTCTTTTGATGCCAGAACACTGCCATCCTCAATCATGCATACAACATTTTCAGAAAATAAAAACGATATGAGTATTTTCTGGTCTTAGAATTGATCATCATAAACTTTTAGATGCTAAGTGGGTGTCAGTTGGAAATTAAATGCACATTACTGGATATGGACATTAATGGAGACATGCATTAAAGGATCGATAGACAGCAAGGTACGGACTACTTCGAAAAGTTGACATGCATTTAAGATCACATTTCAAGCTTTTCTCACAGACAACAAGAATCTAACAATATAAGGTTGCCATGTTGCATATTAATGGAGTCTTTAGACTTGTTAGAAGCTTTATCAAAGCATTATAGATCCTAATAAGATTACTGCATACCAATAGGATTACTGCATACCAACAGGAACATTGCATACCATGTTGAATATAATCATGTAATACACTTATACATCCTAATAAAATTATTGCATACCAAGTTACCAACAGGAACACTGCAGCATATTTGATATGAACCCGCGGGAATAAAATCTCTTGAACCCACAGTCAATTTGAAAACTCCCCAAGAAAGCCAAAATCAAGTCTATGGATGAAGAATCTAGACCCGATGAAAACTCGTTTCAAGAACCTAGATTATATTAAAATCTAGACCCGTTGAAGAACCCGTCTCAAGAACCCAGATTACAAAGGAGGAACGCCACAAAGGTTGTGATTTACCTTTAATAAGTTCAAAAGTTCAATTAAGAACAAGAGGAGTAAAACTCAACTCACAATGAATAAATTCATCAAATTTTATAAATTTCATAATCTGATTAGAATGAGGCTACATAGAGTATTTAAAACAAAACCTAATGAAACCCTAGCCAAAATAAACCCCCATCTTCCAAAAGTGCCCCTGGATGAACAGTGCCGCGCTACAGTAACTCGGCTACAGTAACCCTAACCCTAGTTTAATAAAATAATAACTTTCCCAACATGCCCTTGCATAGGCCCCCTTAAGTGCTTTCCATAATAAACTCAATTATTCTAAACTAATAACATAAGTTCTTTAAATGAATTAAATAAGTAAAAACCCCTCAAGAGCTCAAAGCCTTTAAGTCTTGTCGTTGTCCTCTTTCGTAGCTAATCAAATGAATTTAAACTGGATCTTCATCCTTCAAAGCCCCATCTTGAATGTTGGGCTCTTGCTAAACTTGTCCCAAGTGGATTGCATAAATCTTTGCATTGTCCCATTGATCTTCTTGGCCCATCTGGAAATTGCCAATGATCTTTACGACTAGGCCCATCTTGGTTCCCATCAATTTACCTTCTTCTTTTTTGTCGATTTTGTTTCTTTATATGTGTGTTTCTTTATATGTTTGCATAATCCTAATAAGAGTCCACAATTAGATTAGTGTTTGATTATTTATTATATTGTGTTTGGTGTTCTTTATTACTCAATAACAAATAGAAGAAGATTCTGTGAGTTGTAATGTCGATACAATCCAGGGGCTGGTGGTGACTCTTTGTCTATTCTAGTGGATATGGAGGAGCATGGGAGTCTTCCAACCCCTTCATCTACGTATTCACAACACCCTACTCATTTCATCCCACCTTTACCCAAGAAATAAAAAACAAGAACACCTAGTAACCAATCGGTGGTTTGGGAACACTTTACTAAAGTGCAACCTATTGACGACGATAATCCAAAAACTCAGTGCAATTATTGCGCTAAGCTATATTGTTGCTACTACAAGAATGACACTTCATCTATGATACATCACCTCTAAAATACATGTGAAACTTCCCCTCTTATACTTAAAGGAGTTGGAAAAAATCAATCCTCTAGTGTTAAAAGGAATGTGAATAGAAGAGTGTGTAGCCCACAAGGTATAGTAAAGTATGCTGCAGAAAAATTTAGGGTGTCAACTACTAAGTTTTTTTTAGATGTGAATTGCCTTTTAGGCCAGTGGAGCACAAAGGGTTTGTTGAGTTCGTGGCTGATTAAGAGTCTCGATTTATTTTACCATCCCGAATCACTTTAAAAAGATATTGTATTAAACTATATAACAAAGGGAAGATACAGTTAAAGAAATTGTTTGATGGTCAAAGAATATTGTTTGATGGTCAGAGAATCTATCTTACAACCGATACCTAGATGTCAGTGCAAAATATGAACTACATGTATATTACCACACATTATATTGATTGCAATTGAAGATTGCATAAAAAAATACTTAAGTTTTGCCAAATTCCTGACCATAAGGGCGAAACTATTGGGAGGGTATTAGACTTGAGATTGCATGAATTGAGTGTTAATAAAATTTTGACCATCACAGTTGACAATGTCTCCTCAAATGATGTTGTTGATTACATGAGAAGGAAAATAAAAGATAATGATTGTACTATATTGGATGATGAATTTCTTCACATGCGGTGTACTACCCATATATTGAATCTGATTGTTATGGGTGGTTTGAAGGATGTTTATGAATTTGTAACAAATATTAGAGATGCCATCAGGTATATGAAATTTTTGCCATCAAGATTTTCCAAGTTCAAGTCTTGTGTGTCAAAGGAAAAGATAAGTGGGAGAATGACTTGCTTGGATGTTCCTACTAGATAGAACTCCACATAATTGGTGTTCAGTATCGTTGAAAAATATAAATAAGCATTTGAACAATATGTTTTTATAGATGAACAATTTGTGAACCCCATTAGTGATGATTGGAAAAATGCACGGATTTTTAAATAGTTGCTGAGAATTTTTTATGATGTTACACTGAACATTTCTGGTTCCTTATATGTGACAGCTAATGTATATTTTGAGCAACTTTGCACAATTGAAGATGCATTAAATAATATGTGCTTGAGTAATGATATTATCACCAGTACTGTAGGCATAAATATGAAAAAGTAAGTATGACAAATATTGGGGTATCACAAATGGATTCAACTTGATGATATATGTTGCTTTTTATATTGCTTTTGTGCTTGATCCACGATACAAAATTATGGCAATGAAGTTTTGGTTGTAAAAGTGCAAAGGGTATGAGTTGGAGGATAAGATAGAGGATAGGGTTAAAGTCCTTTTAGGCCGCTTGATCGAGCAGTATAACACATTTTGTGTGGCTAGTGGAGGAAGTTCTAATGTGCCGACACCGCCTCCGACTAAATTTCGGATCATGTTCAACAAATACCTTGAAAAGTAGGGTGTTATGGAGTTTAGATCGGAGCTACAGAGGTATTTGTCTGAAGCATGTGTAAATGACTCGCTGTTTTGATATTCTAGATTGATGGAGAGTTAATGATGCTAATTATCTTGTCATTGCTGAGGTAGCACGTGTTGTGTTAGCCACCCCCATTTCCACTATGGCCTCGAAGTTTGCATTCAGTATTGGATGACGCATATTGGATCTTTTTAGGAGTTCAGTGTCTCCAGAAACTGTCGAAACCCTCATTTGCATCCAAAATTGATTAAGGACCAAACCTGTTGACATCCGGGAGTTGGAAGAATATGTACAGTCAATGGACCTTGAAGGTAAGTTTGAAACTTGAAATATTTTTATAATATCTATCTAACTCATTTTATTATCTATCTAACTCAATTTTTAATATTGTTTTAGAAGATCATCTAGCTTTATGTTCAATAGAGGTTGCTATGAGTCTCTCTTCCCATTCATGCTGAAAAAAGTCTAGAGTAGGTGCTTTCTTTTTGAATAATCAGTCAGCTCTTTTATTTGTGTGATCAACATATATATGTGTGATCAACATATATACAGAAATTTCAGATTTCAGGGTTGTAAAAATCTAGATTCATCCAGGATCCTGCCCAGGTTATAACCCGGGTATACCCAAGCCGAAACTTGGTCTGGATTTTGGCTAGGGTATACCCGGGTGCCCGATCCGAAACTTGGATGAACATTCTTAACCGTCATTTGGTCTATATATGCTTATTCAAGATCATGAAAACTCCACATGATCAACCTCAAATTTCAACAAAACTTTGACTGCAATATTAAAAATCAAAATTAAAAAGATCATAGAATCAGAAGAAAAAATTGTCCAATAAAAAAAGAAAACCAAATGTAAATCTAAAATAGTAAGGCCTGGTTTGGATAGATGTCTCAATCTATTTCATTCCATCTTATCTAATGTTATTTCATTCATAAACATCACTTAAATACAAATACTTTTGAATTTCAAATTTTTAATTTTTTTATCTAATCATTACAACTTTTTAAAATTTGTAATCAAAACACAAAAATTTTCAAACTCAAAATAAAAATTATATTATAACAATATTATAACTTTATAATATTTTTATTTAATTCTTTTTCTTTCATTTCCAAAAACTTAATAAAACATTGATCTTAACTCAAATCATTTTACTATTATTCATAAATTCTTCATCTTATCTTAACATCTAAATGAGGCCTAAGAGCCTAAGAGTCCTCTATATTATTTTAGTTTTATTTAAAGTACCGATAATCTTTTTTTAGAAATATTTAAGTACCAAAATATCTCATTAAAGTAAACTGACAAACTGACGTGCATTGAAGTGGTATTGTCTCAGATTGTAAAGTTGCTATAAGAAATATTACATTTTGCAACGACAGGATTCACCGCAAAATGCACTAAAAATCGCCGCAATTAACTTTCCCCCGTGGTTTTCCTTTAATTTGCCCCCAAGTCGTGGTAATCATGTTGTCTTAATTGAGATTTTGCCACAGAAAACAAAAATGAGCTGTAAATAATAGATTGTTGCAGCGATTTCTTTTGTCGGAAAAAGTAAAAAAACTTCGCCAAAAAAAATATTAACCATGGTTAGTCGTCGTTGAGAGTAGTTTTTCGATGCTTTTTTATTCCAAAAATATTTATTTTTCGTGCCACTAAGAGCTAGAAAAAAGTATGGCGAGTTCTACCATCGGGAAATTGAGAATTGATCACCGAAAAATATGTTGTATCACAAAAATTATTTTAGGCAAGTTTTGGTCGCTGCAAAAGATCTCCCTTATAAAGAAAATACACTAAACAAGATACCTAAACTGGAATAGATTCACTATGAAACCAAAAAAAAACACACACACACATAGATACATATATATATATATATATATTTCTTTTTCGGCGAATTAAACACAATGTTAAATCCTTCAATTTAATATTTTTTTTATAAGTAATCAAGAACTTTATTCATAAGAAAATGAGGCATAGCCCAACTGCCCAAGTACAAATCCTTCACATTCATATATAAGCATCTCACCTGAATGAATTCAAAAATCAGGTTATGCCTGATTTCAAAAATCATGTTACACCTCCTTGGACATTTTGAGCCATAGATAAATGCACATCAATTACCATACACTAATTGGCTTAAAAAAAATTCTTGAAAATCAACTGCCAGGAATAAAACCTTAAATTGGTATCTATCTACAAACTTATAATTCTTAACTTGTGTCCAAACTGGAATAACAAGATCATACATTTCCAAGTTTCACAATTTCACCTTACCTTCTTGAATAATCCAAACCAATAGCAAATCCAAAATCCCAATAGCTTGATGTAAAAGATGTAATTTTTTAGGGTGATGCTCAAACGTTGATCAAGACCTTACGAGAGATAGTGAGGACAAATGGTCATGAATGGGTCAGCTGATGGATGACATAAGACATGTTTTCTCTCAAAGATCAAATTGTGACTCATAGTTTGTCCAATCATGATAATCATTTTAGAGAAGTAAACAATGTGACTCATAGTTTGTCTACGAGGGCTTTACAGTTAGAAGGAGAACAATGTTAGATTTAGGGGTGTAACCGGTCCGGTCCGGTCCGGTTTTGGATAAAATCTAGGACCGAACCGGTATGTACCGGCTTTGTATTTTTCAAAACCGATTACGCACCAGTTACCCTCCTAAACCAGTACTTCCGGTTTTACCGGTTTCTGGTCCGGTTTTTCGGTTTTTTTAAAATGTAAATTTCACAATTTGTCATAAAAAATTTGTTTATAAAAAAAAAATTGATTTAAAAAAAAACTGTTTTATATTTTTATTAATATATTAGATTATATAATAGTATTAATATTAGACTATTAGTATAGTTATAAGTGATATATTAGTATTAGTTATAAACTTTTAGTGATTTAGTATTAACATTTTATGTAATTATTTATAAATTATAATAAGAAATTATTTCATATATGAATATATATGTTATATATAAAATTTCAAATACAAATTTATAATTATACATTATATATAAAACTTATATATATTAATATTTAATATATATATATATAATATTTTGTATAAAACTTATATATAAAAATATTATTTTTTATTTTTTTTAATGAACATGTTCGGTCCGGTCCAAAAACTCCTAAAACAGGAATCGGACCGGAATCGGCCGGTTTTTACATTTTAAAAACCGGTTCCGGACCGGACCGGTTCAAAACCGGTAAAATCGGTCCGGTCCAGTTTTCCAATTTTTCGATTTGAGTTTATACCCCTAGTTAGATTCAAGATGGACCAACTAAGATTTTTCTATTGTAATGAAACACATGGCTTGTAATAATTAATTATTTTATTGTTAATGAATGAGAAGAGTTTTGATTTTCAAAAATAAATAAATGAATGTACAGTAAGAAAAGCACAGTAAAAAACGTAACGGAAAAAATACACAATAAAAGCCAAAAAATAAAAACCAAAGAAATGTGAAAAGCGCACTAAAAAAAAAAAAAAAAAAAAACAGAGAAACAAAAAAAAAAAATCAAAAAAATGCAAAAAAAAATGCCTAGCCAAGAAAAATTCAAACAAAAACGCCAAGAAAGAAATGCCAAAAAAAGCAAAAAAAAATTCTCCAAAAAAAAAGGCCAAGAAAGAAACTCCAAAATAAGGCCCTATAAAAAGGCCCAGAAAAAACGCCCATAAAAAAAGAAACGCCAAAAAATGCCGTACAAAAACGCCAGAAAAAAACGTCCGAAAAATGCCAAAAAAAAAAACGCCGAAAAAACAACACCCCAAAAAATGCCTAAAAAAACTCCAGAAAAAACGTCCAAAAAAATGCCCAAAAAAAACTCTTAAAAAAAGGCCCAGGAAAAATGCCACAAAAATGCACAAATATTATTATGCCATAAAGTTGTATTTTGGATCATAATATATTCTATATTGATCGACCATCCAACATGAGACAAATGATGCTTTAAGGCCCCTAGAAGTCAAGGTGTACATGTCATCTTTGACACCTTTTGTGTCCTGCATGCATGCTTTTCACGGCTGTCCCGGATTATCGAATTCTCTCATGCTTGGGAAAGTTTTTAACCTGTCGTTTGTTGAGCTTTTTATTGATACCTTAGACAGGTGTTTATAATTCAATTTTATTAACAATCATTTCTATCTAAAAAATACCCTAAATTGGTATCCATCTATAGACTTATAATTCTTAACTTGTGCCCAAATTAGAACTACAAGATTGTACCATTTCAAGTTTTGCAGGCTTCATAATTTTTTACTTTATCTTCTTGAATAATCCAAAGCAATAGCAATCCCAAATTTCAAAAAAAGTAACACATCAAAAGGAGACAAGCAAGAATTATATAATTTCATACTAAACTCTATACATTATGTTAATTTACCAATGCATCAAGTGCTATGGCAAATGGTTAATTTGAGGAAGTTCCGAGAAAGAAGCAGACTTCCCTAACATATATATATGTAAAACCTAGACTATCATGCCAGATTCCATTCTTTGAAAGGAATATTCCCCCATATGCTAGTTTAGTCGGATAGGAGTTGTTTGTACTCCGCCAACAATTTGGGAATATCATCCATTCGCAAAAATAACCAAGATGTGATCAATGTGAAGCGAGAAAATCACGAAACTTTAGGATAAGTTGAAATTTACTTCTCAATTTTGACTCATCATGGAGTCTGCAGAAGAATCCAATCCATTGTGCTGGGATATGCATAATAACAGTTTAGAATAATCTTGCACAATATGGAATAGGGATAATATGAATGTTTTTTTTTTCCAGCTTTTCTTAGCTCTTAGCTACTAGTTCCTAGCTTGTATTTACGTGTTTTATCTTGTGTACTTCCTACATTTCAATTTTAAATATTGTAGCTTTGCTAAAATGGCTCTCATAGAAATAAATATATACATAATTTTAACCAGATGTTCATATGTATGTGTGAACACAAACATAAGAGGGTGTAAACTCCACTCCTTCAACCTAAGGTTAGCACCTTCCCTAAGTTATTATTCCTTCCCAGATGTTCATTTGTCTAGTTTCAATGTACATCTACTGTTGCTATAGCAGAATCCTTTGACATGTTAACATCTTGTTATTCAATATACAAGATTCAAGAACATAGGCATATATACCAGGTTAGAATAGTACTCATACAGATTGATTGACAAACCCACCATGCCTTGACATTCCAAAACACAGACAACAGAATCTAGAAAATATAGATTATATACCTCACTGGGGAAGATAGCCAAATTTATTTGTTTGGTGTCTGTTTATTGAGCACATAGGTACCCAAGTCCTCAAGTTTTAAGGTTACCATCTCATTATGAAACATAAGCACAAACACAAGTTAGAAAAATCATGATGCCTTTCAAAAGAATAATCCATTTCTTTTTCTTTTTTGATAATTAATAAGAGATTTTATTACTAAGAATAGACATATTCCAAGTACACAAAAATAACCCCTTTCTAAAAACCAATAAGTTGTTCTCACCCCATAGTCCACATCAAAACCATCAATTTCGACGTTTTCGCCATATTCTTGTGCACGAGACAATCAAAATCACAATGCTCATGGGTGCTTATTGTCATGACAGAACAAACTATCATAAGCTGATGAATGATAACAAAGAATTAAAATAAAACTTTCATGTACTCTGCCATATTTAACAGGAACAATTCATATCAAACAATTCATAGATATTATATACCATTACAATAAAACCTATATACCAATAACCCATCCTCCTGCACATAGAACTGTTTTCACATTAATTATTAGTAGACTCATTATCTCAATCGCACATGTGAGAATATGAGACAAGTTTGGACTCTAATCAAGCTATACTTTTCTTGTAACAAAATCTATAAATTCTAATTTTTAACTACCTAAAACTTCACCATGAAATCTCAACCATCACAAGAAACTTAAGCTTTAAAGCATTAAAGGTGAAATCGAGAGAATGAGAGTGAGATAAACGGATGGAGAGAGAGAGAGAGAGAGAGAGAGAGAGAGAAGAGAGGGAGATCGGAGTTTACTAAAATGGAGACCTAGTGGAGGAGGTGGCGAAATACCTTAGGCTGCGGCAGCATGATTGTGGGTCAGAGGCCCATTGTCTAGACAGAGTGAGCAAGAGGAGTGTGAGAGAGTGACAGGGAACAGACAATGAGAGAGATAGAGAGAGAGAGAGAGAGAGAGAGAGAGAGAGAGAGAGAGAGAGAGAGAGAGAGATGATTAAGAGCAGTGGCAACACGAGGCGATAATGGCATTGTAGCGAGCACGGTTTGGGGAGAGGCAACGAAAAAATCATAGAGAAGAGATAAAGTAATGAGCTGGAGGAAGATAAAAGGGGGAAAAAAGTTAAATATAACTATCAAAATTACCAGCATAACAATATCGCCGTACAAAGCATTAAAATTGAGTGTTTCCGATGATTTTATTTGCGACTACAAAAAAATTGCAGTAAAAATTCACTTTTGCGTCAAAATAATAGTTGCAGCAAAAAAGATAGTCACAAAAACTATTTAGAGACAAATTTATGTCATCGTAAAATATTTGAAACTAATCAGCCGCATGTTTGCATATATTTGCTACGATATATTTTCGCCGTAAAAGCTAGGATTTTGTGGTGAGTTTCAACATCGCCAGAACCAAAACATGGAAATAGTAATACTGATGCTTTTGCATCAAAATATCAATCGTTGCAAATATTTTTAGCTGCAAAAACACTTATTTCTTGTAGTGCTTTTACAAATTAAAAAATTAGCTTGCTTCGATGTCCTACGAATTAAATGAAGATGTTTGTTTTACTTAATCTACAAGCTTGTCCCTCCTCTCCTCCCATGAACAAGTATCCAGGAGGCCGCGAGGATGGTATGGCAAATCGTCCTCCTCCATCACCCGTCGGAGGGCCCCCCAGCAATCCATGATCAATTACACCTACTTGTAGCCTAGCTACATACTGAATACATGATCAAGACGAACGTATATACGTACATTAATGTTAAATCTTTCTGCATGCATGCTTGATTGTCTACAATACATGACACCATCTACATGGTATGATTTGATTTGTAAGATTCAAATTTTAAAATTTATTTTCAAAATCAAATCTACTATGTGTGCTGTAAAAGAATTCAAATAGAATTATTCTTGAAGTATATACTTCTGCATGCATGTAAGATTGATTTAAGATATATGTAGCCTATATATATACATGCTGATGATCGATCTATCGAGGTGATCATTTCTCATGTATATGAAGAAGCTTGATTTGCTTCCAAAATCTTTTAGTGTGTTTGATTTGCCTATATATATTATCTGATAATCTGTACGTACTATAACAAGTCATTTTCGTCATTAATTACTAATACTAATATATATAATAGTACTAAAGTCGCACTTTGTTACGTACTTTTCTTAATATGTCCGATCTATTTAGTTCGATCATATCAACTTTCCAATCTATTTTTAAGTGTTAATTATTGAAATATACTAATTAATTTGTTAGTAAATATACAGATATACTTATAATTGCACGTTGTACGTTTTTCATCATCAAAACTAATAATAGTACCTCAATTCATTTGTGTTAATTATAGGCTAAAACCTTTGCTTCTTGGGCTTGGGACCCCGGATACATGTGTACTTATGTATATGAAAAATTCTACTCATCATTTTCACACCACATACCACATATAATTTTTATTTTTATTTTTCTTTTTTCTTTTTTTCCTTATCAAATAAGTGATGTATGGATAATGAGAAGAAGAATTCAATTAATTTAAGATGAATAAAACAAAAAAAGTTAAAAATAAGTGTAGTATGTGGTATGTGGTGTGTGGAATGATGAGTAACAAAGCTCATGTGTGTGTGTGTGTGTTTATATATATAATATATATATATATATATATATATATTTGAGATCAATTGTGTGTCAATTCTTTAACTCTAATACATTTGAAAAAGAGAAATATTTTAACCGCAAAGTGATTTCATAAAAATAAACTCACAAACTAACGTGAATTAATGTGATGTGTCAAATTGTAAATTTATTTTGAAAACTAATCGATCTATGATCCCAGCAAAAAATCTAAATCCATAAATTTTTAATCTGATCTTCAGCCCCTTCCTTGTTTTCTTTAAGACCATAATTTCAAAAATGTCGAGCTATTTATTGAAAAGCAGAGAATCGAATAAGAATCAAAGACAGAGAAATATTTTAGTCACAAAGAGATCCCAAAAAAATAAACCTACAAATTGACACTGCTTGATATAACACACGTATGTTAGATTGTAAAATTACTTTTATTATAAAGTAGATCTAACATGATATCATATGAAGCCATGCAAGTTAATGTATGAATTTATACAAATTAACATACCACATCAATTTGTGAGTTTACTTTTATGGAATTTCTTTGTGGCAGCATGTAGCACTTCTTATACACTACAACATATAAGGTTTTTTGGGACGACAATTTTTTGTCCCAAAAAATTGGAATTTCATCCCAAAATACTTCTTGGAACAAAAAAAAAAAAGTCTCAAGATCGTTCAATAACAGTGTCCCGAAAGGTATTTTGGAACAAAAATATCAATTTCATCCCAAAAAATATATTTTGGGGCAAAATTGAGAAGAACCATTCACTCACATTCGAACGGAATATTTTTTTCCTAATGCTTGAATTTCGTCTCAGAATCACGTTCAAAAGTTACAAAATTTACTTTCAAACGTATTTTATGTTCGAACGCGTCCTTCGTGAGTGTTCGATCAATACCAATCTGTTTGACCAAATAGGCATGAGGAAACGTTCGAACAAACAATTTGATGGTCGAACAATAAGACGTTTGAACAAACCATGATAGGATCGAACAATTTCATATCAGTAGACATTCGAACGTTTAGTTCACGTTCGATGATTTGTTCAAACGGTTTCATGTATTGTTTGAACGTTTAATTTTGATTTCATTCGAATGTTTTGTATCAATGTTCGAATGGTTTTACTTATCATGTTTGAATGGTTTTTTTCGTTCGAACGGTACAATTTTATTTTATCCAATAATTAAAAATCAAATAGACGTATATAATATTTAAAAAAAGACGTTACATTTTGTTCAATACCCATAAAACTAGTCTAATAAGTGCAAACTAAATAAATAAAATAGTAGTAGTACTAGCATTCTTTATACATAAATAGATCCCAAAATCTGTACAGATAATGTAAATCAGTTACTTGGAGGCCTAAACTGTTACATAAGCATTTGCATTTGGAGTTGCACATCTCTCCTAAACTCTTTTTGTTATTTCATGCGCATCTCCATGTCTATTTGTTTCACCAATTGAACATTTAACTCATGTTGCCTTGCAGTCAATTTTTTTTATCTTGGAATTCACTTTTTCTAATGCTATAGAGGTATTATAGGCAAACTCGGACAATGAGGAAGAGCTAGAAGGTTTTACACATTAACCCAAACTCCTTAGATATCCTGAACGTTGACCCAAAACTTGTGTAAAAATTCAACATCACTTATTAAGGAATTTTGTTCTGATGCAGATTCAACACGTATGACAACCATTTTATCCTACACGCCAGAGAAAGAATTAATATTATCTCAAGTATTCAAATATATTTAATTAAAACAGATTATAATACATATATAATTTTCATGAGCATCGGGATGAGTCCACTCTTTATTACAATCAGTATTTGATACAACATATAATTTTGTTAGATCATAATTAGTATCTAACACTTGTTACAAGAGACATTTGTTGAGATATAAAGTCATTAGGATACCTCCAAATAATAAATTATATACAATAAAAAAATAACTATACCAATTTCTTAGAGAGGCGATGGAAAGATCTTGAGTTTGCATGAAGATGAGTCTTCAACTTCGATTTATTTGTTTTGTTTATAGAACTTCGCTCCTACATAGAAGTTGTAAATATTAGGAAGTGAAAATTATAAATAGGACACGTAAAAAAATTTATTTAATTTACCTTACATGATAGATCCTCAAATATGTCACAAGACTTTTCCCAATCAGAAGGTTGGACATTTTGAATAGGATGCTCGCGTGCATCTTCCTTGTTCTCAAACTTATTATAATACTCATTACACTTCACCTTATATTTGCGGAATGCATTACACATAAGTTCATCGACAATCTTACGCATATCTCTCCAACCAAAATTTAGTTCAAGGTCATCATTCAAAAAATATATACACAAAGATATTATCACCTAGAATAGTTTATATTTTGCATATATACTAAACAATATTAATATAAATCAATTTTTTAAAAATTACCAAACAACACTTCTTGATAAACTCTTTCACATCTTTAGAGACTTTCTTGATAAGCTCTTTAACTATTTATACTATTTTCTTTAACTATTAATTATTATTATGTTAACTATTATTATGTTAACTAGTATTTTTTAACTATTAAAAATTATTATGTTAACTATTATTATGTTAACTATTAATTAGTTTTAACTATGTATACTATTATTTTTTAACTATTAATTATTATTATGTAACCTGTATTCAATGCAAGTTAATGTTTGAACTTAAAAAACGTATATTCGAACGAAACAGTACTATTTGAATGGTAACATATATACATTTGAACGGATTCAACACAAATTCCAGACGCAAACCCAGAACAATATCAAGAACTACCATCCTTAAACACAATCTCACAAATCATGTACAGTATCAACAAACACACAAATACATCGATTATAATGAATAAACTATAAACTATAAAACACAAAATTACCTTCAATGCAATTCCAAACAATTCAACCCACAATAAAACACCTACACAACATGTAAACAAACAATAAAATTAGTGAACATAAACTAACTCACTCTATTTCAGTGAACAAAGAACATACCTTTGAAAAATTCGTGTGTAACCCTCTTTGCAATGTCAATTCAATCTAACTCACTCTATTTCTATCTCTATGTCACTCTTTGTCTCTCTCTAATCGAAATGGAAGAAGATGAAGTAGTATGGGGGGAAGAATGAAGGAATGTGGGCGAGAAAATGAGGCAACGGCACTGTGTTGAAGGAGAATAGGATATGAACAATAATAAGGAGTGTTGTGGGGTATTTAAGTTTGTGTAGAATTTTTGAAATTATTATGACAGAAAATGTTGTTGTAATAAGTTCAAAGTGCACGAAACGTCGTCGTCCAACTTAAAACTTCTCTTATTAAGGCGAAAAAAAGTTGTCACATACGCACCTTGTTAAGTTGTTTACCTTTCGAACTTAAATATTATATGTTCAAATGTGAAAATTAATTCAGTGCGAATGTTGTCCCCCTTGACAAATTTTCAAGCCCACATCCGAACGGTAATAAAGTACCATTCGAACACTACTCCACTGCTCAGGGATTGGCGGGAGATATTCCCCCCATTATTTTAGACACGCCAAAAACCCTAGGTAATGTTCAAGCGTTCTTCTTCATGGCTAAAATCGTTCAATCACTGATTAAGCATTCAAACGGTATGCCATAGCATTCAAACATATATTATTAAATGTTTTATTATAGTCTAATATCTACATTATACGTTTTAATTTATTACTATATATAATTTTTTTTTTTTTACAAACATTACTATATATAGTTATATAAATATATGGTGATTAGCATATGCTAATATATGGTATAGTATACTATAGTATCATATATATAGTATAGTTATTATATATAACAAGTTATATAGTGTATATATCATATAGTGATATATACTACATATTACATAGTGATATACTATACATATATATACTATAATATATACTATCATATATGATAGTGATATAAAATTATCATATACTATATAACATGTACTATATAATACTAATATTATGTACCATATTGATATATATTATAGTGATATATGATATATATATGTACTATACTGATATACTGATATATATATATATATATCATATAGTGGTATATACTATGGTATATATGATATACTATACATACATACATATACTATGATATACATATACTAATATACTGATAATATACTATATTATAATTAGCATATACTAATACCATATATTATAGTAATTATATATGAAATCACTATATAATATACTATACATATAATATCATATAGTATATAATATATTAAACGAAAGAAAATCCATCGTAGGTTGTTTACCCATCATTGTGTAATTGATATTTGTGGAAGAAACGAAAGGAATCGGTGGATTCCTTTCATTTCCATGGCAGCTGAGTTGACTCAGCCATGGCTAAGTTTGATCTAGAAACCGTTCAAACGAATGTTGTATTTGTTCAAACGGTAGGAACTCAAACGTTGAACGTTTGATCGGTTCACCATACGTTCTAACAGAATTTAATATCCCCATTCAAACGTATATAAGAGACGTTCAAACAAGGATGTAAAAATTTATACATTCGAACGGTTATGAATTCAATCGAACGATATAACAGAAAACAATTTCTAATTGTTTTAATTAGTATATAATTTTGTGAATATTTATGTATTATATTTTATACCTAATATTGCATATATATGGGTTATTTTTTAAATATCAGGCTGATAATGTCTTACAGGGGATGTAAGCATGGCAGACCAGGTCAACCTTCCATCGAAACGGTTCGAGAGATGACTATTTTATTTGAGCATCGGGTGAAGATTTCTGACTTTCTTTGACATTAGTCTTCAATGATCATGGTTGGACACCAATTATCGATCAGAAGGATGAAGCATGGGACCTCGTGTCTTATATTGACATTATTTTCGAGTTCTATAAAGAGCTCGATGGTACCAGCCCAAATGACGAAGGGGCATACACGATCTCTATCCGAAGAGCTTCAGTACTATTTTCAGCAGACAGACTCGCTGATTTTATTGGTATTCCCAGACTGCACACTGCATATTCGAGCGTGGTGCCTAGAGAGTCTCCAATTTCGAGTGATGGGCATGAGGTGAGGGAGTTGGTTGTTGGTCTAGATGCTCCTCTGTATGATAGACGAAAAGTATCAAGCAAGCAGATCTATATGCTTTCTTCAAGATCATGAACTTGATCATTGCCAACAATATTGATCATCGGCAATACAAGACAGAGGTTGGCATGGATTAGGCGAAGTTTATGATACGCGTCGCTCGTGGTATTCTTATCGACCTAATGGGTTATATATTCGATATGATTCAATCAGAGGCTTGGTACATTATGATGGATATATTGCCATTCAGGATCCTAATCACCTAATTTCTGCTACATGTCATGGTCCTGCCAGATATTGCTGAGCGTGTCAGGGAGCCGATGGGACCAATCAACAACTCCACCATGTCATGAAGCACGAAACACTCGAGACTTTGTCTTTGTGGTCCTATTCCAAACCCAGTCGATACTCAAAGAGATGGAGACCCAGGAGATCATGGAGTATCGATCGATGAGACATCCACGCAGGCCGAGGCATCACACACAGCTAGTCGTGAGGACATGGCTAATATAGTGCATGCAAAGATCAGCGGATAGGCATAGGTGGTGATTGATGCAGTGCATACGGAGATCCGTACTGCCATGTCTGACTTACGCATAGATATTAATGCTAGCATATCTGAACTTACGTATAGAGATTAATGCTAGCATCTCTGAGTTACGTATAGAGATTGATGACATATCTATGACTCAGTTCTCGATCAGCATTCGACTGACATAGCTAGAAACACGCCTAGCTGCAGTCAAGGATGTGTGTAGGGAGTTGGGATCATAGTAGTTTCTTTTTTTTTATTTACATTTTTTTTGTTTTTGGTATGAATAATATTTGGTGTTTTGTAAATTTAATTTAATTATGAATTAAATATTTTTTGTCTTTTCTAAGTTAATTATTGATTTATATTATTTAATTGCTAAATTTTATATAAATTAAATATTTATACATAATTAAGTAAGATATTTTGTTGCCACCAAGAAATGTAAAAATTCTGTAACCATTCAAACGGAATATGTCACGTTCGAACGTTTCTAGTCTTAGTTCAAACACTTTATTATAACATTGATAACTTAATAGTTCGAGTGGTATAGTAATAATATGTTTGAACGGTAAGTCAATGTCCCGCTAACTTTATTGACTTAAACCACCAATTTCTCGTTTGATCATATATAATATGTGTTTAAACTTTGATTATCATTAATGTTCGAACGTTTTGTATGTCGTTCGAACAGTAAGTCAATGTCTCGCTAAATTTATTCACTTAACCCGTCAATTTCCCATTGATCATATATAATATATGTTCGAATATTAATTAACCTTGACGTTCGAACGTTGTTTTATGTTGTTCAAACGGTAAGTCAATGTCCAGCTAAATTTTGTCACTTAACGCGCCAAATTGTCATTCGACCATATATAATTTACATTTGAATGCTTATTTTATTTTGTTCGAACGTTTTTTTCTAGATGTTCGAATGTTTATTTTATTATGGAAGAGATTTTTCATCCCTACATATACCGTTCGAATGTGTTCAACGGTAAACACCTCTCGTCAGTTTTTAGGAATGAAATTTGAATTTATTGAATCGTTCCAAAAATGAATTTTTTGTTGTAGTGATACATACATAATATCGTCCATTCTCGGGACTTTCACGATCAATGAGAAAAATCTTAAAATAAATTGGCATTAACGCCGAATTGGCACATTCAGTGGCACATTAATGGGCATGTTGCCATATATGATCCGCTCTAAGAATTAATATGCGCACAGTATTTCATGATATTCTCTAGTACCATTAACAAGTTCTACTTTTTTATTTTTTGAATCAAAACCATTCACTTTTTCATTCATTCATTGAACTCAGAGTCATTACAGAACTTTTTAGCCATTACATAACTGTGTACTTGAATAGGGACTTCTTCTATCCAAACTCGATCCTCATTTAATGACAAAGCTAACTTTGCTAACATTTGTGCTATAGAATTAGCTTCTCTATAGGTAAAACAAATGCTCCTTGGAGGCCTCTCAAACATCAAGCTTCGAATGTTTGCAATGATATTGCCATAGCTGGTATCTATCTCCTCCGTACAATTGACATGTTTAACCACCAATTGACAATCCCCTTCTAAGATAACTTGTGACATCCCAAATCAACATAAAATTCACAAGCTTTCCTCAAAGCCAGAGCCTCTGCAATTACTGGTTGTATCAAACCCTTCAAAGTTGAGCATAACACAGCCAGACAATCCCCTTCACTATTCCTGACTATGATCCCCAAGCCAATCTTCTTTCCTTGTAAATCCAATGCCACATCCCAATTGGGCTTACACATGAAACCATTTGGTGTTTTCCACTGATTGGCAGCTTGAGCAAATGCATGTTGGTACCTTTTAGCATTGAATTGTTCATGTGTAGCACTAAAATCTTGTTGACATTTTCTGGCATTTTGCATAAATATTCTTGGATGCTCAAATCTGTCTTCAAAGAGGAGTGAATTTCTTCTCAACCAGAGTAGTTTCATACCATATGCCACGACACCTAGATCTGCTAGACATAATAGCTCATTTAGCTTTTGCCACAAGTCCATAAATTTGACTTCATGACACCCCTATTTCTGTACTGGACTACCAATTTCAGACCACACATCTGATGCTGCAGGGCAACTCCATACAATGTGCACAGACATATCATCTTCCCTTCCACATATTGGACATAGTCTATCCACATTGATATGCTTCTTAACCAGATTCACCCTAGTAGGCAGTATGTCTTGGCGTAACTTCCATAGAAATATTTTAACTTTCCCTTCAATATTCAGTTTCCAGATTTGTTTCCAATCAGCTGTGAGGTCAGTGGAATCTAAAGGCTCTCCTTGACACATTCTCCTCTTTGATAGTTCTAAATGGTATGCACTCTTTACGGAAAACTTCTCATCTTTTTCATATAACCAAATTTGTTGGTTTTCAAGACTCGATCTGCTTAGTGGTATGCTCAAAATGGCCTCCGCTTCATTATTACTGAATGTATCAGTAATCAATTGAGTCTTTCGTTCCCCTTGCTCTTGGTCTATAATGTCATACACAGTGGCTTCTCTATTCAAAGTAATCACTGGAGATTGTACCTGGTATGTAGTAGGAACAAGCAATCATCTATCTTTCCAAACTTTGATCTTATCCCCCCTGCCAACTCTCCATAGCAAACCATCTTTAAGTAAATCCATAGCTGACAGCAGGCTTCTGCAAATAAAAGAAGGTCCACTCTCAATCCTTGCATTCAGAAAATCCCCATGCTTAAAATACTTATATGTCATGACTTTAGACACCAAAGAAAAAGGATGTTTGAGAAGTCTCGAACACTGTTTTGCTAGCATAGCCTTATTAAAAGACTCTATATCTCTAAAACCCAAGCCCCCTCTTTCTTTTGATTCCCCATTCTAACCCAGCTCCTCCACTGAATCTTACTCATATTCTCCTTATGACCCCACCAAAATTTAGACATAATAGAAGTAATTTCCATACACAACTTCCTTGGTAATTTGAATAAGCTAATAGGAAAGGTTGGCATAGCTTGAATCACAGCTTTAAGCAACACTTCCTTCCCTGCTTGTGTTTGGAATTTATTTTTCTAGTTTTGCACTCTCCCCCATATTTTGTCTATTAATTGTCTAAAAACGTTATACTTTGATCTCCCCACCATAGGTGGTAAACCTAAGGAGATGTTTGGATTCGAAGATGACTTGAGATGACTTGAGATGAGCTAAGATGAGTTGAGATGGATTATGAATAGTAATGAGATGAGTTGTGAATAGTAGTGAGATTTGTGAGTTAAAGTTACTGAATAGTAATGAATAGTAGTGAGATGAATTGAGACGAGTTGAGATGAGCTGAGATGACTTACGAATCCAAACAAGCCAGTGTTTTTCATAGGAACCACATTCCCTAACCCCTGCTGCACTAATAATCTGACTTCTAACAGCCCTGCAAGTGTTAAGAGCTGAAATGAATTGTGGTCTTATTTTTGTTGAGCAGTTGGCCTGAAGCTTGTTCATATGAGTGTAAAAGTGCCTGAAAATTATACCATTCTATCTGATTGGCCCTGCCAAAGATAATGCAATCATCAGCAAATAATAAATGGTTGACCCTTATTCCTCCTCTTGAGACATCCACCCCTCGAGTTAAACCCTTTCTTTCAGATGAGTTTATAAGGGCACTTAAGCCTTCAGCACACAAAATCAACAGGTAAGGGGAAATGGGATCCCCTTGCCTTAAGCCTCTAGTTGGATGAATAATATCTCCTGGCTACACATTAACAAGTATTGAATATGTGACTGATGTTACACAAGTCATAATGAACCTGATCCACCTTTCTGGAAACTCCATCTTTCTCATTATTGCTTCAAGAAAATTCCATTCCAGTCGATCCTAAGCCTTTGCTATATCTAACTTTAATGCCATGCTTGCTGATTTGCATTTCTGTCTTGTCTTCATAGTGTGCATTGTTTCATAGGCTATTATAACATTATTAGTAAGAAGGCGCCCAAGAATGAAAACACTTTGATTGTTGGAGATTAGGCCATTCAACACATTTTTCAACCTGTTAGCTAGAACTTTGGAGACAAGTTTATATAGAACATTACAGAGGCTAATAGGTAGAAATTCACTTATTGAATTAGGAGAATTAACCTTTGGAATTAGAGCTATATAAGTATAATTGAGGCAAGAATCCAATGGTCCACCATTTAAAAAGTTTAAGACAGCTTTACAAACCTCTTCCCCAACAATATCCCAATATGTTTAGTAGAAGTAAGCTCTAAACCCATCAGGGCCTGGAGATTTAAGGGAACCCATATGCTTCAAGACTTCATGAACTTCTTCTTGAGTATACTCCAAGAGCAGCTCTTCATTTATTTCAACAGACAACCTAGGCTCAATAACACTAGTGCAACTATCAATATTCTCCAATGATGGATTAGAAGAAGTACAAATTGCTGTAAAATTAAATATATAATTAAAACTTATATATATAAATATTTTGTGTAATATATAAAATTAATTTATATATATATTTTTTTCAACTGATCCGGTCCGGTCTCAAAAATTATGGAACTGAAACCGAACCGAATCCAGCCGATTTTCATAATATAGGAACCGGTTCCAGACTGGACCGGTTCAAAATCGGACCAACCAATCCAATTCGATTCAATCCGATCTAATCCGAATGAATTTTCCGATTTCCTGATTTAAATTTACACTCTACTGGTTGCATTGCTGGACATTTATGATTAATCTCACGTAGCATTTGTCAGTTTTATCAATGAGTACTATTGGAGCTACCACTGGCTCTAGCATGTGTTTTTTTATGTGTTTTTTTTCAATTATTTTTATAGAATTTTTTTAATACTTTTTAATATTTTAAAAAAATAAAATAAATTCAGAATATTATTAAAAAATACTTCATTAATCATAAAGTAAAAAAAATTATTAAAAAATACTTTCTTAATCACTCGTGATTAAGAAAGTATTTTTTAATAATATTATGATTTTTTTTATTTTTTTAAAATATTTATATAAAAAAAAATTTAAAATATATAAAAAAACACATTCTATGCAAGTGGTAGCTCCGAGCTCCACTAGGAGCGAGACGTTTAGCATTTTCGTTTATCAATATCGGTACTGAGATACTCTTTCATGATTAATCTGTAGCATTTGTCCTCATGTAGCTGGATCGCTTGTTCTTGCAGAACTAATACATGACACGTGTTGGAATCTCCTTTGTATATTCTTCTGCGGAGTTTCCTGTATATATATCTTATATTGTCTTGCAAGTTGCATATATTTTCAGATTTTTTGTACTTTTTATTTGCATTAAAAAGGTTCAATAATTTACTTTGAATAACGAATGATTTACGATCTTAGTCAATCTTTATTGGTGTTTATTTAATAAATAATATTAGATATAATCTTAAAATATTATACAAATTACTTCTCATACTCTCTTTGAAAAATATGGATTAATCCATCATGTAAAATGTGGTTTTTTCACGTGAGACGTCTAAGATTTTTCATACTATTTTCAAATAAAATATACAAGAGTACTTACACGCTTTAAAATTGTATAATTTTTTTTTATTTAATTTTTTTGCAAGCTAGCTAATAATTAAATGTAACGATACTTACACAATATATTTTATAATATATTTCACAATACATTTTAAAGTGTAGATATTTTTATGAAGTGATGTTACTTTTGTAAAGAATTTTACTAAAATACCTTTCATTTTAAAATATGATTATGTAATATATTGTAAAAAGTTATGTGTATTTATCATTTTCAAACGGTTAATATATCATGATGTTCTATTTTGCTCATTCCAAGAGAACATGATGTTGTTCGTGTTTACTTGTTCATATTCAAATTAATGGATCGAGTACTTTATTGTTGGTCGATCTTAGTCAAATTTGAATAACCTTTTTTATTAATTAACAAGACAGTAAGTTCCTTGATTATTTAATTAAGAAAACATGATATTATGTATCTTATATATAATAAGCGTCAATGTCGACAAAGCAAGCAGCTCTTGGTTTATGTTTTTTTTTCCTTTTTTGCTCTTATTTTTATATTTATTTTCCCTCTATGTTTTAGTTCTAACATTTATACCGATTTCGCCCCTGCTTTTATATTTATTTTTCCTTTCTGTCCTTAATTTTTCTTATCTTCTATATGCATTTTTACAGTTTTACCCTTCATTTTCTTTTTTTGTCATGTCCTATAACAATTTATTTCAATTTTGCCCTCCACTTTCTATTCATTTTCCCACTCTGTCCTTGACTTCTACTACATTCTGGTTTTTTCCCGGGTTCTGCAAATTTTTTTCTCCAATTCTTATCTTCTTTATCATTGTTTGCACCAATTGCACCGACTAGTTTAAATTAAACATTTTTCTTGATTTTTCCCTCCACTTTCTCTTCATTTCCCGCTTTGTCCTTTATGTCCTTGACTTCTACTACGTTCTGGTTTACTCCTGGGTTCTGCCAATTTTTTTCTCCAGTTGTTATTTTTTTCCCACCGCTTCCGCAGCTCTTATTCTATTTTTATTTTGTTTCCACCGCTTGTGGCTTAGTATAAAAGTGATTGTCATTTTCTTTATTTTCTACCATTTGCTATCTGATAAAATTCGGTCCTCTCATTGTTCTAACTTTTCCAAATTTATTTCTTCGCTTCTAGGTTCTGAATTATTTGTGAAATTTACTTCTTCATTTGTGGATTTCGGAATCAACTCGATACGCTTCTATTTGCTTTTGTGCTCAGTTAAATATGAACTTTTCTATGCTTTCATGAAATTGTACATACACTTTTTTTTTTTAAAGAGCCGGTAGCCCCACACATAGTGGCTCCGTCCCAAGTTTATTAAGAAATCATCACCTATGGCGGAGAAATACCATGGCTACAACTTATATACTTGGGGGTTACAATATTCATCAAAAAACCAAAACCCAAGTACCCAAAAAATAGAACCACCACGCAGCCTGCTAAACCAATAAATAAATAAATAACAAGACAAAAACCACCACACAACCTGCTAAACTAGACTAACCCTGTATATAAGCCATACCTGACTTATCCAATCTATACAAGCCCCTTATTTCTATATCCAAAAGACCAACACTCCAGACGACATTATTCACACTTCGAGCCCCAGATTTCACCAGCAGATTAGCAACACTGTTAGCTTCTCTAAAACAATGACTAATAGAAAAATCGAATTCCTCTAAAAGAGCCACTAATTTGTCCCAAAAATCCCAAAGGTACCAAACATTACACTTCTTATCAACAATCCAGTTTGGAACCACCAAATAATCACATTCAATATCAATTTTACTAAAACCCAGCTGTTTGCATAAACTCAATCCTTCTAACACTGCTCTGAGCTCAGCTGCATTGTTAGAACAAAAACCAAAATATTTGGAAAAAGCAAATACCAATTTACCGGTATCATCCCTCAAGACCCCCCCTCCACCACTTTCTCCAAGATTACCAATGCTACTTCCATCAACATTCAATTTAAATCTTCCCAGACTAGACACAGACCAGCGAACAATACGTGGCCTTCTTCTATATTTTTCCACAATTTTCATATCCATCCTTTTCAAAACATCCATATCCCCCTTAGATAGCTTTTTCACCTTTTCTATTTTCTCAGCTACATTCCGAGCCCAGAATTTAACTGACCTCCAAACCACTCCCAAATTCTCATGTTTCCCCTCCATCCGAGTTGTACATCTCCTTTTCCACAATCTCCAAGTTACAATAACAGGGATTAGCCCCATTAAAGTCCCTACTTGTGATTGCCGTGATGGTCAATTAAACCAAGCATGAACCATATCACGCCACAGTTGCTGTGGCTCAAAATGAATATTCACTTCAGTCGAGACCTTGCACCACACAGATCTTGCAAACTGACCGCTTCCCAGAACATGATCTAAATCTTTAGTTTGACCCATGTTACAACAGTTGCAACATGAAGCTAGCGCTATTCCTACATTTTGAATTTTTTCATCCACACTAAGGCACTCGAACATTGCCTTCCACATACACAAAGACATATTTTTAGGAAGCAGATTATTCCAAACCCATCGAAACCAATCATTCCTAGGAGATTTAACTCCAAGGATATCCCATGCCGACTTTGTAGAGAAAGAACCACTTTTATCTGGAAGCCAAATTAACACATCCTTCTTATTATTCAAATTCCCAGTAGTTTCCATAATCTTTGTCACCAATTGAGGACCGACCATATCTTGTAACTTTCCAATATCCCAGATATCATTAATCAACAGCTCTCTAATTCTGATCTCAGGAAATTCTATCTGGTGCACAAGGTCATATAAAGGACCCTCATCTAAGAATTTGTCATACCAGAAAGATACGTCACCCTCATTCACCTTCCACTTAGAATTTTCTAGGATAAAAGGAATCCCCTCCACAACTTTATGCCAAAAACTGGAACCTGAAAATCTTCCCAAACACAAACTCAGCTGCTTATTCTTTACATACTTTGCTCAGAAAAAATTCGACCATAAACTATTTTGCGTCAACAGCTGCCACCCAAATTTATGAAATAAAGAGTGTTGAACTGACCTCAACTTCCTAATGTCAATCCCTCCTCCTTCCATCGGAACAATCATTTTATTCCACGCCTTCCACCTTCTTTTTCCTTTTCCATTTTTTTCTCCCTAGAAAAAAGTTGAAAATAAACTCTCTAATTGTTTTAGAACATTCATCAAACATCTAATTGTGCATTTTGAAGCATTCGCAAACAAAACGATGTCATTAGCATATAACAGATGAGATACCACAAGGGAATGTACCGGATGGAAGAACAATTAGATTTTCTTTTCAGTCACCTTTTCCTTTATCATCTTAAAAAGGACCTCCTCCATAATAATAAATAGATACGGCGAGAGTGGATCACCTTGCCTAAGTCCTCTCTTAGACTTGAAAAAGCCTTTGAAAGTACCATTTAACATTATTGAAAACCATGGTGTTGTAACACAATTTTTAATCAGAGCACAAAAATCAGGTGGGATACCAAAGCTGTACAAAACGTGTAACAAAAAACTCCTATTGACCCTATCATATGCCTTAGACATATCAATTTTCATAAACACATTAACACCCCGAGCATTTCGATGTAATAATTTCAGCATTTTTTGAGTGAGAGAAATGTTCTGAAAAATGCTCCGACCCTTAACAAACGCTCCATGCCCCAGCGAGATCATACTGTCCAACACTTGTGCTAATCTGTTTACAATGAGCTTAGCAAAAACTTTATAGATCACGTTGCACAAACTAATGAGCCGAAATTTATCAAAACTTGTAGGGTCCTTCACTTTGGGAATTAGAACAATAAATGAGAAAGTATAAAATCTCAGCAACACCATACCTTGAAAAAACTCAATTTCTACATTTCTAACATCCATGCGAACTATCTCCCAACATGACAAATAAAATAGAGAACTAAAACCATCTGGCACCGAACTTGAGTCCTTTGAGATAGAGAGCAATACCTCGTGAATCTCCTTATCAGTTAGAGCCAACCTCAAGCATCTTTCCTCATTATTTCCCACCACTGAAGTCATTAGGTGGGATAAATCTAGCAGCTCCAGATTTTCCTCTTCCGTCAAAAATCTTAGCCCAACTCCTCTCCATCCCTTGCTGCCCATTACACCAAAATAATTGTCTTCCTTCAATTTTCCAATCAAGCAAACCACAAGAATTAATGCATGAATTAAATTCATACATAGCATTCATTGGCCTTGGTAGTCCACCAGCACGTTCATCATCCGATCGGATAATGTTAAAATCACCACTAACTATCCACAAAATACCAACACAAGAAAAACTGCATAAATGATCCCATAGTTGTCTTCAATCCACCATTAGACATTAGCATACACGAAAATAGCCAAAAACATACACCCATTTTTCAAGAATAATCCTGTAAGAGATTGATTGGTAACACTAACCAAATCCATATTCAGATCATTCTTCCAACAGATCCATATCTTCCCACCATCTTCAATATTTGAACTACAATTAGTAAAGCCAATTCTCAGAGCCCATCTTTCCACTTTCTCGACAGATAAAAAAGGTTCCAAAATCACAAGAATAGAAATGTTATGCTTACGAATCAATTTCCCCAATCTACGTTTAGAAGTGCCCAACCCACGAACATTCCACACCAGAAGATTTCCAATCATAAGGTCAATTTATTAGGTTGGACCTTCATCCGTCTCAACTTCCTCACAGCTACATCTTTTGCATCCATACTCACATAATTCACTTGACTACCTCCCGGGTTTGAAAAATAATCCTTCTCACACTCGACCTCTACTGCCGTTTCTTCTTCAGATAGCACTTTAAAACTATTCTGACATCGAACTACTTCCTCAGGATGAACATCAAACTGCTCTCCTGCTATATTCTTTACCTCCTTTGCAATAACATTTGTCATGTTCACTACTTCAAAATCATCAGACACTGCAGTATCATCTCTAACATTTTCAACCAGCGGGACTGCATCAAGTTGTAAGTTATCATCAGGCTCGCCTCTGATGATCCTAGTATTTGGTGGACTTTCATCATTAATCACTTGTTTGCCTTTATCAATAAACTTCTCTACCGCCTATTCATCCTCCTTACTTACACCACTCTCATCCCCCACTACCTCAAATTCTCCTTCTTCTAAAGATTTATTTTTTCAGCCCATTACCTTCCAAACATTCTTATCATCCTTCTTATTCCCCTGCTTTCCTCCATTTACGTGTTCTGGTTTTTGTTTAGGCTTCATCCCCACCATGCAAAGCACAGAGGTGTGCCCCTGTCGAAAACACTTGGTACAGTAGAACCCTCTCTTCTCATAAACTACTTCCTGCCAAATCTGATGCTTTTGTCCAACAACAATCGAAAAACCATCCACCATAGCATCTTGAAGGTCCACTTCTACACATATTCTAGCCCATGTAGCACGTGTACGATACAAAGTGGCATTATCCGTCCCAAGAAATTTCCCAAATCTTGTTGAAAAACTCTGAACCTTATCCAACCGATAAAGGTGCAATGGTAATCCAGGAAGGAAAATCCATTGCGGGACAATTGACGGTTCTTTCTTGACATCAAAATCAACAGTCCAATTAAAAAGCCTAAATTGACAACCAGCCACAACTCGTCCTTCCCAAGCCCAAGCATGAACATAATCTTTCTCATTAGCCAAATGTAAAAGCACATGATAATCATCCATAAAGCTTACCATCAACACCTCACTTAATCCCCAAGCTTTAATAATATTCAAACGCAGAACATCAATGGATGGTCGTGTTGAAGAGAATTTAAGGACCAGGGAAAACTTTAGGTCTTCAACCACTCTGTCCATCTCCATATCAGAAAAAACAAAACCAAGCTCCCCATTAATTTTTTCAGGTTTCCTAAAAGGCAAACAAAACTTTGGTTGCTGCAAAGGCCTCTGTAAAGCCTTCGCAAAGATTGTCGATCTCCCACAGTCGAATCCATCCCCTCCTTCTTCTTCTCATTCCCAGCCTCAGAATCCCCTCCACACGCATCAGCTTGCACTCCCTCTACCATCCCGCCGGCACAGGGCACCGGAGGGTTTGCAAAACACCCAAAAAAAACCTTCGCGAGCCCCAAAAAATGAAACCCTAGTAGAGGACAAAACATCGCCCTGCCACGTAACTCCTCTACTTTAAAAAATAGTACTTACACGTGTATGTTAAAAGCAAATTTAAATTACAAACTAAAAAAAAAAAATTGTCCTTGAACAAAATTGTCAAAAAAATTTAGCTTAATAATTTCATGCCCAATACTTACAATCTAAAAAATTATAACGTAAAATCATAACATAATAGGCATATACGTGACAAAGAAAAAAAAATTACAACTACAAATGATAAAATAAAAACTAGAAATTGCAGCTACCAAAAAGAAAAAATAATCTAAACTGGGTTGCCAAATATTTTGCACTTCGGCTTATTAATATCTCAGATGATAACATCTCAGATTTTAGATTTAAGATAATAACAAAAAAAATAGAAATAAATCTGCACATCTGACAAACAAACAATATTAACATCTCAGACAATAACATCTCATATTTCAAATTTGAGATAATAACAAATCTAATATGTGAAGATGTGTTGAGATCTATAGGAAAAAAAAAAAAAAGCAACAGAAACCAACATCCATTCATTTATGTACAGATTCACAATAGAAGAAAAAAATAGAAATAAATCTGCACATCTGACAAACAAATAATATTAACATCTCAGACAATAACATCTCAGATTTCAAATTTGAGATAATGACAAATCTAATGTGTGAAGATGTGTTGAGATCTATAGGGAAAATAAATAAGAATGAAATCTAAACAGGTGGAGCCCGCGATACCGAATGATCTATTTTGTTGAAGATAAATTGAGATATACAAGTGGAGCCTGAGATCCGCTTCATTGTTGGTGCTTCGCGCCATGTGATTCATTTCCAGTGAATTATGTTCCCACGACATGTAGCAGCCAAGTTTCTCGTGGAACCTTGAAGAGCTTTGTGGGAAAATTCTTTCAAAAAATCAACTTCGTTAACAAAAATAAAATAACAAATTTGAAGGAGCCAAACCAGAGTAATTTGTCCTGATTGAGATCATTCGATGCTGAATGATTTTTGCATGGGAAAATTGTTCATCCTTGAGAACTTTTGTAGCAATGAAAATTCTTTGTCTTCAGCAAATTCACTTTCTAGTCAATTAGCTCCCTTTTTTTGGGGCTATCGCTGAGTAAAATTTATGCAAATGGCGTGAAAAATAATGTGTATGGTGAGGGGCCCTCTACGTGGTGTGCAACTGGCGAGGAATACCTCATGTGGTGAGCAGCAATTGGTGAGCAGCATCGTGTAGGAGAGCAACTGGAGAGGAACACTCTATGTGTTGCGTAACTGGCAAGGAGTATCCCGTTGTTAAGCAATTGGCAAGCTGCACCTCTCAACGACCAATCCATGCATGGACAACTAAAGTCTATGTGGCAAGTAAACCCATTGTGGCGAGGAAACACGTAACTAGCAGAAACTCGTAGTAGAGAGGACCGCTGGTGAGGAGCTTTAGTGGAGTTATGGCAGCGAGCACTATTGGCGAGGAGCTTCGATGGCGACTAGAAGTGAGTGGCGAGCTACTGTCTATTGAGGACCACCTTCACCGGAGGAAAAAAAAAATGCCGGTGAGGCAGGTGGTGGTTGCTGGTCGCTTAAACAGCTCATGGTCATCGCGAGAGGTGCAGGTGGCGAGTTCACTTTAGCTCGATTTTTTTTTTTCAAAATATCACAGAGTAGAATTCAAGTGTATGGCGCGAAAATGGCGAGAGACTTTGCTTAGTGTGTAACTTAGCAAGGAAGGTGCTAGCTATGCGGTGAGTAAGTGGCAAGGAGTATCTCGTGAGCGGGCAATTGGCGAGCAACACTTTGTGTGGTCAGAAACTGGCAACTGGCGAGCGGCACTTCATGTGGGCAGCAACTGGCAACAATCGAGCAGCACCCTTGTCATTAGCAAACACGTAATGGGCAGCAAGTCGTAGAGACTAGAACAGCTCGCAAGGAGCTTAAGTGTAATTATGGCGACAAGTACCGTTCGAAAGGAAACCTACTGTGGCGAGGGAACATATGACTGGCAGTAACTTCGTGGCGAGCAAATGATCACAATGACAGAAGACCACGACGAGTTAGATGACAACTCACATTAACCTCTTCTGCTAACGATCGCCACAGGAGTTCGTACAGGATCGTGCTTGGCGTCGAGGAACACTTTGACATTGGGCGATGAGGGGACATCGATGAACACTATGACAGCTACGAAAAAGGTGAGAGGTGCATGGCGTGGCCGTGAGTGGCTCCAAGAGCTCACAATCGGGCTAGGTTGGCGAGCACATTGTGGTGTTGGCGTCAGACAGCTCCTATAGCGAGCTTCGGTGATGATGGCGAGAGCTAACGGTGAGGGGTGTTACCATGGTTGGGAACAACCATGCCGGCGACAGAAGACAATAGCAGTCTAGGTGGTGGTCGAGTTGTTTCCCTCGAGGTGCTCTGCAATGTGCTCCTAGTGCTCGCATGGTGCACAGTGTCCACAATGTGTTGCTACGACAAAGCTCAATGGCGAGAAATGTCGTTTTGATCGAGGACCACCTTCACTGACAGTAAAAAATGCTGGCAAGGCAAGTGGTGGTCGCTGGTTGCTTCAACAGCTCACAATCATTGCGAGAGGTGCAAGTGGCGAGTTCACTTTAGCCGAATTTTTTTTTCAGACTATCACTGAGTAAAATTCAAGTATATGGTGCGAAAATGGCGAGAGACTTTGCTTGGCGTGTAACTTGGCGAGGAAGGTGCTAGCTATGCGGTGAGTAAGTGGCGTGGAGTATCTTGTGAGTGGGCAATTGGCAAGCAACACTTCGTGTGATCAGCAACTAGCAACTGGCGAGCAACACTTCATGTGGGCAACAACTGGTGACTAGCAAGCAGCACCCTTGTGGTGAGGAAACACGTAACGGGCAGCAAGTCATAGAGACAAGAACAACTGGCGAAGAGCTTAAGTTGAATTATGGCAACAAGTACTATTCAAAAAAGGAAAATCATTGTGGCGAGGGAACATATGACTGGCAGCGACTTCGTGGCGAGCAAATGTTCACAACGACAAAAGACCACAACGAGTTAGATGACAACTCTTCTACTCACGGTCGCCACAGGAGTTCATACAGGATCATGCTTGGCTACAAGGAACACTGTGATGCTGGGTGACGAGGGGACGGCGAGGAATACTGTGACGACTATGGAAAAGGCGAGAGGTGCATGGCATGGCCGTGGGTGGCTCCACGAGCTCACAGTTGGGCTGGGCTGCGAGCACATTATGGTGTTGGCGTTGGACAGCTCCTATAGTGAGCTTTGGTGACGGTGGCGAGAGCTGATGGTGAGGGGTGTTACTGTGGTCGAGAACAACCATGCAAGTTAGGTGGTGGTCGAGTTGTTTCCCTCGGGGTGCCCCGCAATGTGCTCCCAATGCTCGCATGGTGCACAATGTCCACGGTGTTTTGCTATGGCGAAGCACAGTCTGAGCCAACTTCTTGGCCTTATCTCTTTCCTGCCTTATCTCTTGGTTTTATCTCTTCCCTTAGTGATAGGCTTCCAAAGGGTTTGATCCAGTCAATTTAGCCCCTAACAAGCTCTTTTGTTTTTCTTTTGTTCTCCCAATTTTTTATTCCAGTTGTTAGCTTCTTTATCCGTTGTTGTCTAACATTTTATTTTATGATTTTGACCTCCATTTTCTATTCACTTTCCCGCTCTATCCTAGACTTCTTCTAGGTTCTAGTATTTTCTACCAGTTTTGCAAAATCGTTTTTAATTTTTTTTATTGCCCCTTCCACAGAGTGATTTTAATTGTTTATTACATTTCTAGTACCGCTTCCCCTTTGGTATAAAAGTATTCAACTTATTCAGTTTATGTTGTTCCTTATCTTTTCAAATCTGCTTCTTTGCTCATCACTCCCAAATTATCCTCTGCTCTCCTGTTCTTCAGCTCTTCTGGTATGTTTTATTATGTTTATTGTTGTAAATTAAATATTTCTGAATATTTCTTCTGTTATATATTTAAATGGAGTAGTTAATTCAAAAACAAAAATAAAAATGTTCGTACCTAAAATAAATTTGGATGAATGGACAAAAGATATAAAGGAGACAAGGACAACAAAAATAAACATTTATGTTTCTACTATTGTTGCCGACTCTTTCATTTTGGATTTTGAATTTCCGATAGCACATATAGACTGTTTCAGCTATGCTCAGACCTAGAAGAAACAAATAATGTCATTTGGGCTGGTGGATGGGTTGGGCTCCATGAATGATTTCGGGCTTAGATATATTGGGCCACTTTATCTTCTTTATTTTGGGCTTCATCTGATACAAAAACTTATTGTTATGTGTTTGTAAAGCTAGCTACTAGCAAATATTTTATTTAGGTATATGAATTGCACATAAAATTGTATTAAGAATTTAAAGTGTCAAAAAATAAAAATTACATTGTTATGAAAAATAAAAAACACAAATGGGCTAGATTGAAAGATAAAAGAAAAAGAAAAAAAAAAAGTAGTTTAAAAATAAGATGAGAAAGCTTATTTTTATGAGAAAAGTCCATGATGCATAACTCAAAGTTTTATGTCATGCATACATGTCCATACATTTGTTTGTGTTTACTTTTATATGCCTATGATATATGTGGTATGTTGTTTGTTTACTTGTTAAGATTTCTCGAAATCTCACTGTGGTAGTTTCAACTACCATTCCCCACCCGGAATAGAATTTGTAACAGGATCAGAAAATCCCAATGGGAAGGTGCAAAATGATAGCACCTCCTTTGGGGAGGATCGTGCTTAAGATGGTTATAAGCTCGTCCAAGCCCTCCATCTTAGAGCGCCTTGAGACAATTGACCAAGCTATCACAGAGATACTTGACGATATAGAAGATTTCAAACATCGTCACAATCAAGATAATGATTGAAATTTAGAGAAAAGAGTGAAGCCCAAAACTTAAGATATTTTGTCGTGCTTACTTTTTGAAGAACAATGTTTTGATGGATCTCGTGTTTGTGCTATAGTTTTCAGACTGTGCATATGCTTAAATTTGGAATGTTGATTGTTTGTTTGGTTGAATTGATGTGTTAATGTTGAATTTTTATTTGTGCATTTAATTGTTTCGTTTTAATGCAGCAATTAACATTTTTGGTTAGAGGAAAGATTTAAGATGGTTGATTTACATCAGTCATTTTATTACATGTCATGTAAAAATTGCAACCAAACAATTGAATATGAAAAAATTAGAACTTTTTATGTTATAGTTGCAAAGAAATAGAGACTTCACAACCAAGGTAAACATTTTTCCTCATATTCTGAAGTTAAAAATTTTTACATTATAATTAGAATATATTAATTGCTACTATCAATAAATAATAATTTATTTATTATTTTTAGATGTCAAGTTTATTTAAAAGTGTATGATGATAGCACATCAACTCCAATAGTTGCTTTTGGATCTGCAGTAGAATGCATTTTAGATTGTACAACAACAGATCTCGTAGAACATGCAGGAGAGATAAGATTTGTACTTTTAGGTAAATTTAAAAAATTTAATACATTAGATTTTTATTTGTTTTTATCGTTACAAGAAGACTCCTCATCGAGAATATTACAAACAAAATCCAAGATAGAAAATAGATGATAGTCTTGAGCACACTTATGAACGAATCTGGAAAATTGTATAGTTGTAAATGTGTTTGTGGAAATTTCTATGTTATAATCATGGATATTTTCTAGATAATATATATGATATTTTTTATGATCAGTGAGAAAATCTTAAAATATAGATAAAACTCTGTTCGTTCATAATTAAACTCGGGCATTTATATGGATTTAAATTCTCTTTTTTTTTTTCATTGTGGATTGACCGGTAGCCAGGTAAGATCTAATTTACTATCGTATTTATAAATTTTTTGAATACTAGCATCTATTACATTTCATAATTATATATATTAATCTATTTTTTTTATTACATGCTTTTACAAGAAATTTTTATTTTTAAAAATATTTTTCATATTTTGCAACTGGGTACAGGTGCAATGCACGTGTATGCCCTTACTAGTGTGTGTGTGTGACCATGCAATATATGTTCCTTACTGGATATATAGCTACATGCTGTTAGATTAATCGATTCACCTAGCATGATAAAGATCTAAGATCGAATCACTTGATTTTCTTTAATTTTCTAAACTAATTAGAACCAAATCTGAATGGTTGATGTTCTCACAAATAATATTTAAATCGTTTAGTTGTTTCAAATTAATTAATCCCGGCCAATTCAAATTCAGCCAGCTTGTACGTTCAACATACTTTTTTTTTTTTTTTTTTAGGTTCTTCAAGACTTTTTCTCATCGAGTGAATCTAAAATACGTAAAATATTAAATTAAATAGTATAAAGGATAGAGTCAGATTTTAAATTTAAGACCTCTATTAATTTGATATTATATGAAATTAGCACTTATTCTAGAAATCAGCACTTATTATTTATTTTATATCTTAATATACTTATTATTTATTTTATATCTTAATACGTAACATGCATCTTGTTCCTTGTACTTCCTTTTTCTTTTATGTTTGTGTGTGTGCATGCGCTGATCTCTCTAGATTTCAACGACTAGCTAGCAGCTGGTCTCACCCATTTGTAAAGTTGTTGCAATTTATATAGATCATAATCCAGGAGAGAGATGAGGAGACTAATCTTGAGGTTTCTTTTGCAGCTGTGCTGTGTTTTTCTTCTCTTCTATGCATCATTTGGCAGGTAATTACTTGTTACTTATTAGTATACTACAAAAAAATCGCGATATGCCGTTGTTTGAAAAGTGCCCACAATTGTTAAAATTAACGCCGGTAATTGATTAATGGCGTTTATATATATGTATTAGCTAATACACGAGCTTGAGTTCGAGATTTTGATTTATTTTTTGATCGAGCTCGACTCAGTAAGTTAAATTTCTAATTTGAGCTTGAGCTCGTCTAAAAAATGAGCTCGAGTCGAGCCGAGCTTGAATATTGTTTATTTTTTTTTATTTTTTGAATAAGATTTAATAATTAATAAATTAGATAAATAAAAAATAAAAAAATCTAATATTGAATTTTTACAACTAACAAGTAGAACCTCTATTGAATTATAAAATTTTAAAAATTTATAAATATTTAATATCTAACTAATTGATATTTATCCATAATTGCAATAGAGTTTTGCTATATACAAGCAAGTTTGCATACCAATCTACGTACTAATATTGTTGCCTTCATATTCTAAATTCAAATTAACATTGTTTTCAATAAAATCTACTTTCTGACCAATCATATTGAATAGGTGCGCGTATTAGTGCGCAGAATCGCTTATAATTAGATTTTTCCATTACAATATATTATATGCTTACAAAAATTATTATACATACACATAATATGATAGCATATATCTATTTCATATATGGTTCCCACATATTAGCATATGAAATTATTAAATCTTATCGACTAATTATTGTACAAATTATAAAATATAGTTATGAAATATATTCAATATATATATATATATAAGAAATTAGGTTAAATATTATATATTTAATTATAAAAGTGTTATGCTTATATTATTAGCTAATACATATATATATATATATACATAGGTGTATGTATATATTTATCAATATGTGGATAGGCTTTAATCGAGTCAAGCTAATGAGTCGACTTGGGCATAAACGAGTGGGTATTAACGAGTATTAGCCGAGTTAAGTCGAGTTTTGTCGGATATGTATCATTTACTAATCAAGTGTGTATTTGCTTTCACATGCGAGCTTTTTTTATTCACGACTTGAGTTTAATTCGAATTAAATCGGGCAAGTACCAAGTGAGCTATCTAACTGACTAGTTCATTTACAGTCTTTACTAACCAAGAGCGTATATCTCATTTTCCTTTTAATTAATTAAGGTCATATTTGAAAAGTGAGATGAATTGAGAGCATAATTAAGAACATCTCATCTCATCCCAAAATTCCTTATAATATCATTCACAAACATCACTCAAATACAAAACATTTTTCAATTTCAAATTTATAGCTTTTTCATCTAATCATTACAATTTTTCCAAACTTCCAAACAAAATATAAAAAATAATATAACTTTTTTAAGTTTCAAAACAAAAATAATATTAATCAATTATATTCAAATAATTATTTAATTTTATAATATTTTTATTCAATTATTTCTCTCTTATTTCTCAAAACTCAATAAAATATCTTAACTTAAACTATTTCACTACTATAAATATTCATCATTCATTTGATTGCTACTCACAAAATTTTTATTTTGTCTTATTATCCAAACATGCCACACGTTTCAAACAGTACGTGTAATATACGGATTTGAATATTATTAACTTGGTTTTCCTTCTTCTCTTTTTTAATATTTGTGCAAAAGCGTCTTAGTTATAAATTGCGACGAATTTGACAGCTTATAAAAACAGATTCTTCGTCAAAGTCTAGGGTAATGTAATTCACACCTAATTTCTCCATCAATATGCATCTCATCATGACCGACTTCTTCCTACCTTCTTCTTTCTCGCTATATATATATAATATTATAGATATATGTATGTCTTTCCCTCTCATCTTGTGATCTCAACCTTAAATATTCTGTGCTGTTCTTGCGTACTGTAATACGAGAGAGAGAGAGAGAGAGAGAGAGAGAGATCATGATGAGGGTATTGTGGTTTCTTGTACGCTTGTGCTGTGCTTTTCTGCTCTTCCATGCATCCTTTGGTACTGGGAGCAGGTGCGTGTGTGTGTGTCTATATATAAATATATACATATACATATATATATATATATATTATAATATGTGCAACAAATTAACCCTTTTATATAAACTTCGAATATTGCCTATATGTCAAACTTAACGTGTGTACGTTTTCATTGATCTGTAGGAATATTCATCTTCTTTCTGTTCCTAGTACTCCGGAATTAGCTGGCCGCGACGATGGCCAGGGGATAAGTCGTTCTCCAACACCCGTCGGAAAGCCCCCCGGCTCCGGCAGCCCATGATCAGGATCAATCACACCTACCTAGCTGCTAGTTCAATAAATCAAGCTGCATACTAAATATATATGTATATATAATATACATATATATATATATAGATGTTTAATAAAGAGATGATGAAACAGCAAATCATATATATAGCCTATATATGCAGGCTGAGATAATTTCTTGAATATATGAAGCTTAATTTGCTTCTTTCTCTAGTGAGTTAATTATTTCCTGTCTCTACTTCTATTAATCGATCGATCTCTTAGAATTCGTATCATTTTTATATTAATCTATATTAATTAATTATTCCCATGCATAGTGTGAAAACCATGGAGTCGTTATTTATTGAAAAGAGAATAATCAGTCAAACCTCAATAGATAGCAAATAACTCAGGAAATCTCTCAGCAAAGTACTCAGTAATTACTTACAACCTGTCAATGGAAATTAACCCAAGCTAGCTGGCCATGCATGCCAACAAGAAAAACAATGGAAATACATGAATGCATGCCTAGCTAAGAGGACCAAGCAAGGATGGAGTCAACTGTCAGGAACATCATCTTGCAACAAGTAGTGCTGATCATCATCATCATCATCTGCTCAATTTCCAGAACAAAATTAAAATTAAAGGAAACGAGTACTTCTAAAATGTATTCTTATATATATATGGAGGCAATCGATCACATTTTGGTCACATTCAAACCAACATCAAGAATCTTACTGACCTGCTTAGTCAAGTACAACAGCAAGATGGTCACTTGCAATCTCTTCATGCTAATTCATTCCCTCAAGAGGAATCTATAAAAGATTGCCTAAATGAATATCTTCGAAGGGAGGAGATCTTGTGGAAACAAAAATCAAGAATCAAATGGTTGACAACAACAGACTTGAACACCAGATTTTTTCACATGTCGACTACTATTAAACGTCGGAAAAATGAGATCCATTGCTTGAAGAATGAATCCAACCAATGGGATTCCAATCCTCAGAATATTCAGTCCATGTTTCTCAATCATTTCCACAGAATATTTCGGTCCTCTAATCCAAGTTTTCCAGCAAATCTTGACAACCTCTTCTCTACAATTATCACAGCCCAGGATAATGAATTTCTTTGTCAAATTCCATCAGAAGAGGAAATTCTAAGCATCATCAAGCAAATACCTTCTTCCAAGGCCCCTGGTCCAGATGGGTTCACGGGATTTTTCTACAAAACATATTGGGAAATTGTCAAAACTGATTTGATTCAAGCCATACAGAGCTTCTTCATACATGGCAAGTTGCTTAAAGAGATGAATCATACACATATTGTCCTCATTCCCAAGAATAGCTCTCCTAACACAGTTCATCAATACAGACCCATTAGCCTTTCAAATGTAAGTTATAAAATCATAGCCAAGCTTCTGGCTAATCGTTTAAAGGGGGTCATGCACAAGTTTATTTCTCCAAATCAATCAGCTTTTCTCCCAGGAAAAATAATTCAAGAAAACATCATCCTTGCTCAAGAAGTTTTTCATGTTATGAGGAGAAAGCAAGGGAGAAAAGGTCTTATGGCAATTAAAATATATATGGAAAAAGCATTTGATTTTATGGAGTGGTCTTTTATCCTCAATATCTTCAAATGTCTGGGTTTCAATACTATTTGGATTCAATGGATCAAGGAGTGTATTACTACAGTCTCATACTCGATAGTCATCAATGGAAGCCCCCATGGATTTTTTCAGCCTTCAAGAGGTCTCAGGCAGGGGGACCCTCTTTCCCCTTTTCTCTTTATATTAGGTTCAGAAGCTCTCTCTAGGATGTTACTAAGACAAGAACAAACTAAATCTATCAAAGGCATAAGTATCAGCAGAAATGGACCATCTCTCTCGCACTTGTTATTTACTGATGATTTAATCCTCTTTGGTTCTGCCAACAGCAACACTGCATCAGTCTTTGAAAGAACACTAACTACCTATTGTCAGTGGTCAGGACAAAAAATCAATAACTCAAAGTCTTCCATTCAGTTCAGCAACAACAGTAGACAAGCAACCAAATCAGCTATCAGGCATATCCTTCAATTCAAGACCTCCTCTTCAAAGATAAAATATCTAGGAGTACCTCTCAACTCTGGTAGCCCAATGAAATCACACCTTAATGATATCTTGGTTAAAATTCAAGACAAACTTGCAGGATGGAAATCAAAACTTCTTTCTCAAGCTGGAAGAACCACACTTATCAGAACTGTTGCAAGTACAATACCTTCTTATACTATGGCTACAACTCTGTTACCTGTTAACATGGCAAAAAAATTCGACCGTTCTTTGATGCGATTTTGGTGGGGCTTTGATATTCATCAACAACATAAATATACTCCAAAGGCTTGGTCTTCTATTTGCAAGCCCAAATCATTAGGTGGATTAGGAATCAGACTCACATCCCAATTCAACAAAGCCCTTATGGGTAAATTAGTCTGGCATCTTATTAGTAATGATTCAAGTATATGGAAGACAGCTATCTTGAACAAATATATGTCAACAAGTGATTGGGTGAATGTTAAGGCCAAATATTCAGATTCAAGATTTTGGAAATGTATAGTCAAGCTGAATGATTTCATTTTGTCAAGTGTATCCATTCAGATTAACAATGGAACTGCTACGCGTGTGTGGTCGGATCCTTGGCTCCCTTCTCTACATCCTCCAATTCCTTCACCACAAATTCCAGGTACATATCACTATCCAGACCTTAGAGTTGCTGAATTAACACTTGAAAATCCCAGAAGATGGAACATGCTTCTTTTGAACACCTTATTCTCTTCTAAAACAATTGCTGCAATACAAAGAATTCGTCTTTCTCAATATCAATTCCATAATATCCATGACCAGCCCAAATGGAAACATCATTCTTCAGGCAAATATAGTGTAAAGTCTGCTTATGCAGCTTTCATTCTTCACACAAACACAACTGAACCTGATATCATTTGGAAGAAATTGTGGGCTGTCAAATTGCAAGATCGTTTGAAGCTTTTTCTATGGAAAGTCTATAATGATATCCTTCCCACTCAACTCTCTCTTAGTCACTGTCTCCCAATCGCTGACAATCAAATTTATTGTTCACTTTGTCATATGGAAAATGAATCTCTGGATCATCTTTTTCTCAATTGCATTTACTCTAGAGTTTTGTGGAGAAATGCTCCTTGGCCATTAGACATAACTTGTTTCGCACAAGCAGGCATAAGGAATTGGATTAATATTATTCTAAATCCTTCAGACAAGCTACAGATTTCTGTTTCTGAAGTGCATAACTTTCAGCTTTTCTCTACATTAGCTATGGATACTTTATGGTTTATCAGGAATCAGACTATACATAATGTTGCAAACCATACAATCCACTACTTCATCACAAAAACGATGGAATTATACAAAGAACATGCCAAGGCTTGGGAGATGAAATCAACTGAAACACATCATAATTGGCGTCCACCTGAATCTGAGGATACCTTTTCTATCACCTTTGATGTAGCAGTTCGAAACAATAGTAGTACCTCACTGGCAGTATGCAGAAATCACCAGGGAATCTTCCAATTTATTGTTGCACAAAACAATCGGTATGTGGATCCAAATCTTGGGGAAGCAACGGCTGCCTTCATAGGTGTTCAAGAGGCATATACAAGACAGATTGCAAAAATTGTTCTACAAGGAGACTCTCTAAATACCATTCGATCTATCAATAATCCACATCAGGCAATCAATTGGGAAACAGAAGGTGTAGCTCGTGACACTAGATTTCTACTACAGGATTTTCAAGAATGGAAAGCTGTAAAAATACATCGATCTCAAAATCGATGCGCGCATTCCATTGCGCAATGGGCTCATTCCAACTTAGAGTTTGGAAACATCCCACTTATTAAAGTCCCTACATGTTTGCTGGAATTTCCAAGTGGGAAAGACCCACCTTCTGTAATATATTAGTTTCTATACTTCTCTTATGTTACTGAATTAGTTATGTTTCTGGACTATTTTACTGCTGTAACCTCTTATGTTTCTGAAATGAATACATCAACTACTTGCTGAGAAAAAAAAAATATGGAGGCAATCGATCTGCTTTAATTTGGCCACTATATATATTGCTAACCCTAACCCCTTAATTAATTCAAAAGTATTTGCAAAGTTGGTTAATGATGATCGATCTCTACGTACAGATCAGAGCACATGCAACACAAAAATGGGCAGATCAAAAGCATCAAGATCACTAGCTGCATGAGCTAGCTAGCTAGCGAGCAGTGATTGGCATCATGCATGCAGCTGAAATCGTTTTTAATTAAATCGAGTAAAGTCCTCTTACGTACGTCTCGATCGGCCATATTCAAAGCTGACTTAAAAATTAAATCGAGTAAAGTCATGATCATGCATGCGGCTGCATGATCTTTTTTTTTTTTTTTTGGTCTTAAGAGTAATTGGCACGTACGACTTTGACTTGTGAATAAAATACAAAATTCTTAATTTGTGAGAGTCTAGGCGGGTCATATGTATATATACAATGATGAATTTACACATTCTGATATTAATTAATCCATATATATTTTCCTTTTTTATTGGGAAATTTCTGCTTCTGATTCTGAGATCTTTTTAATTTTTATTTTTAATATTGCAGTCAAATTTAGATCTAGACCAAATGACGCTAATATTGTTTTACGTACGTCTGAAATGACTCCCTTTCTTTATTTTTCAATTGCGGGTTTTCACGTCATGTGTTTTCTTTTCTTGTACACACTTAAACAACTTAGAAGTAGGTCTCACAATAGTCAAAAATACTATTAGTTTTATAACTTTTGTTACAACTATATATATATATATATATATATATATATATATATAAAATGAATTCCATAACAAATGAAGTGGCTTCTAAGTTGCAAAACTCTAACCCTACACATGATGCATGTATCTGTATAGAAATCAGGCCGGCTCACTGGTAAGGCCATTGCTTAAGGCCCCACTCTATCTAAGCCCTCCAAAAGTAAAGGTGAGGTGTTTTTTTTTTTTAATTTTTTTTAAACATAAAAATAAAAACCATTTCATTAAATAAAATTTTAAATAATTTTTATATTTTTTGTGCAAGGCTCCATAATGCTAAATTTAATATTTAATATAATGAATTATTTATATTTTTAAATAACTCTTTTAAGATCATGCTAAATTGAGGCCTCATTTTAAGTTGTTGTATTAAATACAAATTCAAACAAAATTTATTTAAAGAATTTTAATAAAATCTTATTTTATTAAAAATTTTAAAAATATTTCATATAATAATTTATATTTTATTGCATTATAATTACAAATTACTCACTTAAATTTCGCCTTCAATCGACCTTAAATTTGTGATGAGGATAGAAATGCAAGAATCGCGCATGTAGTTTGAGCTCATTTACCCAAAACATTACATCATATGTGAATTAAGGTATAAGTATATACACTACAAGAAATTGACCTTTTCCAGCGATTTTAAGATCGCCGCAAAAAAACTCGCCGCTAAAAGTACTTATTTGCGGTGATTTCTAAATCGCCGCTGAATTTCAGCTCAAAGTTGACGAATGCGGAGGAGAGTTTCTTGCTTATTTTTTGCAGCGATTTTTTGTATCTTTTCCAGCGATTTGTGTCGCCACAATAGAATATCGTAACTGTAGTGACTTTTTATTTTCGATGAATTAAAAATCGCTGCTATAGATACTTTTCCCAGCGAATATTGCCGCTACAAGAGTCATTTTCCTATTAGCGGCGAATCAGTAGTGCCGGAAAAAACTAATAAAATTAAAATCCCCGCGTTTTCCCCTCATTCCTCTAATTCCCTCCAGCCGTCTTCTCCCCCCCTCCCATCTCTTCCCAATCCCTATTCTCCCCGATTCCCACTCTTCATGCCTCCATGCAGTAGCCACTACACGCCGCCATCAACCCACCTCACCGTCCACCTCCACCGTCGCCGACCAACCCAGCCAAGCCCCTCCCTCGCGGTTTCTCTCTCCCGCAGTTCTCCCTCGCTCTTCACAATCGAAGTCCTTTCTCCCTCGGATTCCCTGTGCTGCCACATCCTCAGTCGCCACACCACCTCCATATACCGGCGTAGCTACCCCCCAAGGGTCCGCAGCCCCTCCACTGAAGCTTTCCCTCCCTCTCACCGTCGATCTGCTCTCCTCCTCACGGATCTCGCTCAAGCTCAATGGTCGCGGGACCACCCCCATGCTCCACTGCCTCCCCTTCAACGTCGTAAGCCAACCCAGAACAGAGCACTATTTTTGTTTATCAACATCTAAGAAAGTAGCTTTTATCTCAAACTAAGCGAAATTCTTAATTGATTTGGAGAAATTATTAACTGTTTATAGAGTTTGTATCTCCCATTTTACTCAAATTGTTGATAGCAAGTGATGACTGATATTGTCGTGGAACTGTGTTTGTGTATCTCCCATGTGTTTCATTTCTTGTGCCAATTGTGTTAATAAAACTGCTTGGGGATGTGATTAGAAACATTACAAATTTAGAGAGATTAATTGTAAGAACCAAAATAGTAATATAGGATATTTTACCCTTCTATATATATATATATATATATATACACGTGTGTATGTGTATGTTTTTACCCGTCTATAGTTGTTTCCTCCAGTTCCTCTTGTTGGGTTTGAATCATTTCACTAATATGATGACTTAATATATTTTATTACAATATATTCTTCGGTTGTGCTAAATGTTCACTTATCAAAACAAAAGATTATGTGCTAAATGTTTAAAACATGTTATCATCTATATATTCCTTGTGTGCTAGGGTGTTGTCTTTTTTGTAGATGAGTTTATGTGGGATGAGCTACATGGTATGAAATTTCAATATCTTCATAATCTTGTCTATAATTATCAGCTTATGTGATACTTGGATAAAACAATACTTTGTATTTGCTAGGCAGTCGCTCATGACGTTCCTATTGACCTAGTGAGTTATATATTCGATTAGAGACCCGGTACATTACGATGGATATATTACAATCCTGATCACCCAATTTATGCTACATGGCGGGGTTTTGCCAGAGATATTGTTAAGCGTGTCTAGGAGCCGATGGGACTGATCAACAACTCCACTCTGTCACAAAGCACGGGCCAATCAAGACTTCGTCTTCGTGGTCCTATTCCAGACCTGGCAGATACTCAAAGAGATGGAGACCCGGGAGATAGTGGAGTATCTATCGGCGAGACATCCACACAGGCCAAGGCATCACGCACAGCTACTCATGAGGATATGATTGATATAGTGCGTGTAGATATCAACGAACAAACATCAGTGGTGATCGATGCAGTGCGTACGGAGATCCATATTGCCATGTCTTACTTACATATAGAGATTAAGACTAGCATCGCTGAGTTACGTATAAAGATTGATGTAATATCTGCGACTCAAGTCATGATCAGTACTCGACTGACAAAACTAGAGACACGCCTAGCTGCAGTCTAGGATGTGTGCAAGGAGTTGGGATCTTAGTAGTTTTTATTTTTTATTTACATTTTTTTTTGTATGAACACTATTTGGTGTTTTGTAAATTTAGTTTAATTATGAATTAAATATTTTTTGTCTTTTCTAAATTAATTATTGATTTCTATTATTTCTATTATTTAATTACTAACTTTTATGTAAATTAAATATTTATCCATAATTAAGTAAGGTATTTTATTGTCATCAATAATTGTAAAAATTATGTAACCATTCGAATGTAATATGTCATGCTCGAACGTTTCTAGTCTCTGTTTGAACACTTTATTCTACGTTCGAACATTGATAACTTATTAGCTCGAACGGTATAGTAATATGTTCAAACGGTAAGTCAATGTCGCGCTAAATTTATTGACTTAAACTGCCAATTTCCCATTTGCTCATATATAATATGTGTTCAAACATTGATTATCATTAACGTTCGAACGTTTTGTATGTTGTTCGAATGGTAAGTCAATGTCCTGCTAAATTTATTGACTTAACCCGCCAATTTCTCGTTCGATTATATATAATATATATTCGAACATTGATTAACCTTGATGTTCAAATGTTGTTTTATATTGTTCGAACGATAAGTCAATGTCCTGCCAAATTTTTGTTACTTAACGCGCTATATTATCGTTTGATCATATATAATTTCTGTTTAAATGTTTATTTTATTTTGTTCGAACGTTTATTTTATTAGGGACTAGATTTTTCATCTCTACATCTACTGTTTAAACATGTTTGAACGATAAATACCTCGCAATGAAATTTAAATTTCGTCTCTAAATCTCATTTTTTTGAATGATTTTTGTTATAGTGATATATGATACATAATATCGTCCATATATCGTCGGGACTTTCACCATCAATGAGAAAAATAAGAAAATAAATTGGCATTAAAATTTAAAGCCGAAATGGCACATTAATGGGCATGCTGCCATATATGATCCGCTCCAAGCATGCACGCATGCATATTGAATTAATATATGCACAGTGTTTCATATTCTCTAGTACCATTAACAAGTTCTACTTTTTCTTTTTCTTTTTTCGAAAGATCATTAACAAGTTCTACTTGGATGCCGATCTTTAATATTGGCCGTGGAAGTCTGACTTTTCTTTCTTCTTTGTTTTTCTTTTGGGCATGCATGCAGTTCCCTAGTACAGCAGTAGTACTGTGTACTGGTTGCATTGCTGGACTTTATTGTCAGTTTTATCAATATCAGTACTGAGATACTCTTTAATGATTAATCTGTAGCATTCGTCCTCATCTAGCAGCTGGATCTCTTGTTCTTGCAGGAGAACTAACACACGACACGTATTGGAATTCCGAATGAATCATAGTCAGTCTTTTAACTTTGTTTATTTAATGAGTAATATTGAATATAGCTAGTTAGTCTTAAAATAATTAAAAAATTTACATAATTTTTTACTATTTATATAATTTTCACACATCATATTTTTTTTAATTTTTTTTATAAAATATTTAATATATGAATAATAAATAAAAAAATTAAATTAGTTTAAAAAAATAAATTTTTTTAAAAATTTTAAAAATTTTAAAAAAAATATGATATATGGAGAATAAGAAGTTGTGTAGCATTACTCTAAAATAATACTGTAAAAACTTCGCATACCTTCTTTAAAAAATATGAATTAATTAATCGACCATGTAAAATGTGGTTATTTCACGTGAATTTAAGATTTTTCATATTTTTTTTAAAAGATTATGGCGTTTCTTTCACGCCAGATTCCATAAATTGTTGCTGCAAACATCAATTTAGTTATTAGGCGGCGCAGGGATTTACCTTAGTTTTCAGCCCAGACCAGAAAACACGACCGAACCAAATGGTCAAAACTGGACCAAAATGGGGTTTGGTCGGTTTTAGTCCTAATATATGGGAAATTTTTTCAGCCCAGACCAGAAAACACGACCGAACCAAATGGTCAAAACTGGACCAAAATGGGTTTTGGTCGGTTTTTCATTTTGGTCCGGTTTTAGTCCTAATAGATGGAAAATTTTGGGAATCGTTTCGGTCCCGAGGTAATATATTAGAGTAATGTTATGTATAATTATAGAATGTGTAAATATTATATAGTTATTTTAAAAAAAATAAGGTCTATAATTAAAAAATTAATTTTCTTTCATGTGGATACCATATTTATTTATTTTTTTTAAAGTGACTGCACGGCACTTGCACACTCACGACTGTAAGTATCATTTCTCAATATATTATATGAATCACGGTCAATCATAAATTCATAATATTATGTTCAAAGATACATACTCTAGTATCTACACCTAATTAAAATAATTAAGTAAATTTTTTGCAAGATACCTAAATTGTAAGCAGGTATGAAGTATCTATGATCAATTATAATTTGTCATTAACCATATATAAAATGTGAAATTTTAATATAGGTTATTATGCATTAAACATCATAATACAATTTACATAATCTTTAAAAAAAAAACAATTTACATAATCTTAAGTATTAAGTTAGTAACTATTAACATGATAAATATAGTTATAATTAATGATTTAGTTACATAATCCACGTTAAAGAGCTTACTTAATTTTAATTTTATTAATTTAATTATTTTTATATTAATTTATCTGACAAAATAGAAAAGAGGAAAAAAAAGTTCTTAGCTCATATGGACCAAATCGGATCAATTGGACTTACTGGACCGATAGCTAACAGTCTTATCCGTTTTATAGGAATAATCGATCTGATCTAGTTCGGTCGGGGAAAAAGGATAGACCAAAATTTTCAGTCCGGAACCTCCCCCTTCTCCTCTCCCAGACCAGATCAAACCGATTATACCCCTAAATTACTTGCAAATACTCTCCCCCAGCCCCAACCTAGTCAAATACTACCATCGCATTGTCTGGAATTTCTTCCTCCCCTGTAATACACTCTTCGTAGATCCCATCCACTGGTTGAACAAGGACTGGGCTCCTTATACCTTCTATTTCCAGGAAAAACACTTCCTGGGGTGAAACAAAAGTGTTCTCATTGATTTTGATATGCCGGATGACCATTTCTACTTTGAAAACCATCAGAGCGTCTGTTGTTCTTGTCGCCGGCACTAGCACCACCACATTGTCGGCCTGGATATATACCAGCCACCACTCGCTTTCCTCGATCAATCATTTCTATGCAGTCTCTATCTGGAGTAACTTTGGCTCCGATGATTTGGTGGATGACCCAATTCCAAAGACAGTGACTTGAATGTTTTGGTCATGAAACTTCATCTTCCCTTTCTCGACCCACGTTTTCCGTATTTCTCCTAAGCCCACAATTGATCTCATGGTCTTAGGAGACTCAAAACAAGCCATTTGTCTTTCATGACCCTAGCCCAAGCTCATATCCTACTTCATCCTATGGATAAAACCAATGACCCTCTCCCATGGTTATATCAGCTTATCCTTGATGCTTTGTTTCGAAATTTTCTCTGCAATGCGCTCCTTGAACAAAGAGCCACCATCCCTCTTTGCGTAAACTCCTCTAGTTTTTGGCGCATCAAACTTCTTCTCTCTACTCTTTTCGTTAACGGTAACTTCTATCTCCATTGTTCTCCCGGCATCGCCTTTAATTGCTGTTGCAGAGCATGAAACTGCCTCTGCTTACGATATTGGGGTAACTTCACCACGTGTAACTTTTGTGCATAGTTGTTGTTAAAGAGTATTCAACCCCCCTCCGCTCCTTCCCTTTGATTTTACCCATACTGCCATAGATCACACGAAGCTCCATTGCCATCTTCTTCCAACCTTTACCTTCCATTTCTTCAAGGATGATGATGAGACTTCTCCTTCCACCGCCTATGTACTCTACTATGGGTCAGATGTATGTCTACCATATACATTAGTGGACCTTTGTGCAATATAAGCACAACTGTCTAGACTGGATGTTCTGATAAATTCCTTGTTACTGTCCAATTGAGAGCATTCTTTCAGTGCGTGTGTGTGTGTGTATATATATATATATATATATATATATATATATATATATATATATATAATACAATTAAACAAAAATTACAACTACAAATTAAACCACATCATACATTTCTCATTTGTGTTATTATGATATAAGAATAATGTTAATTTTGAACCAAATTATTTTTTGTTGTAAGAAAGGCATTTTCGTGGGAAATATCACTTCTAAAATAAGTATTTTTAAAAAATAAAATAAAAACGAGTTGTTTCGTATTATGATCACTCTCATGTAGTACAAATCCATGCACCAAGTGCCTGTAGATATTTTAACATTTCACGTATTTGTAGATTTTTTTTTTTTTTTTTTTTTTATCATGTGTCTTAATTAATATGTAGAATATTTGGACAAAGATATCATTGAAAATTGTTCACAAATCCTGCATGCCTAGATTTCCCATCTACTTGCATGCATGGGTATAAGCTGCCAAGGCTCCAAGAGCATTAGCATTTGCTTTAGCTTCATCAAAGTCATTTTTAAAATTTGATAAAAAGTATATATTTTCTATAAATCCAAAATCTCTCTAGCCATAACCCGACATTAGATTAGTCAAAATAATAATATAATATTATTTTTTTAATAATAATATTTTTAATTTTTTTTTTCATATTTTATAATTACACTAACTATATGTTAATTAATAATAATATTTCTTCTTTCACATATTTCAAAATTGAACACAAAAAAGAAAGTAAAAGGGCATTCGGAGAAGTGAAAACCGTGAAAAATAAAAACTAAAAAGCAAAATAGCTGGGATAATTTTTACAATAAAATATTATTTTTGAAGATGAACAGTACATCTTCAAATTTAAAGATATGCTTAAAATTATTGTAACTCATAGTTCAAGCTTTTACTTTTTAAAGAAGCCAATATAAATTATTTTATCTATATTTCTTCAAATTTTGAAGATGTATTGACTTTTGAAGAAGCCAATGTCAGTGCTCTAATGTATGTTCAAGTTAGGTTCATGTTGAAGCCCCAAATATACACTCCAAGCAAGACCTTTTCTTGTTCAATTCCATTTCCTACTGTACATAAAATTCCAAGTGAGCCGAAGCCCAAGTAGCCCTGCAGTTTTCAATTTTCTCCATCCTTCCATACTAGTTATATCAACAATTACCAAAAAGGAAAAAAAAAAAACAGAGAAAAGATGACACCAGAAGCAATTGTTTTGTGGTTGGTTACCATCAATATAATCAAATTTTAGCAAAAATATTTGCTTTTAGTGTACTGTTTTCTGTTTCCTTTTGAACTCCTTTATCTAGACTATATTGGACTTACAACTCAAACCACTATGTTCTTTTTCTTTTCTTCTATCACTCTTTTTGTTTCTTTAGCAAATTTTACCCTCATTTCCTTTGCTGTAATAAACTCCATTACAATGATGTACAAGTTTATATTGTGTAGACCATACCAACCTCTACAAGAGCAGCATGAGGAATGTTCAGGGCCACCGGAGGTTCTCTGCAGTTTTTGTCACAAATAATGTATGTCTTGATCAAGAACCGCTTTAGAAAGTTTGAGCCTTGACGCAATGCTAAATGTGACTGCCCCAGGACATATGCAGTACCACTTTCCCTTGCATCAATTAGCTCTTGTAGCTCCTTCCTCACAGATACCTGCATTTTTGGACTATTTGGAGGCAACATGAACCTGACCTTTTTCCTGTTTACAGGAGCACAGCTGCTCTCTAATGAAGGACCCAATGTACTTGTCTGAGAGTCATTGTCTTCAAAGCTTGCAGAACCTTTATATGAGTTGGTATCATTTAGTGGAACCAAGGCATTCCCATCTGGCAGTGGCTTTCCAATAACAATCATTCTGCCTTCCTGGGAATTCAGGGATTCAAGATCATTTTCTTCAATGGCAATAAATTCACCAATGGAACGAATAATCTCTTCCTCGAAGTCATCGGTGTCCTTAATGTGATCACGGTACCCATGTCTCACAATGCAACGATATATTTTGTAATCTTTAGGTCCTACCCTTCCTATAAGATACCTTCGACTCGGGGGGACATAAGGCACTGGTAGAGACTTGAAGGAAACAAAAATCAACACCTGATGAAATGCAGGAAGATTGGCAATGAAGTGTGAGAAAAAGGATGGGATTCCAGTTACTATATCTGTGTAAATGAAGCCAATTCCAGGCACCCTGCAAACTCCAAGGCCTAAGCTAAGTTCTGTAAGCCATTCTGTTGACACCTTGTTCTCTAAATCAAATTCGTACTTCTTCTTGGTTCCATAATGCCATGCAAGCATGACGGTCAAGGACAATGCCAAAAGGAAAACAAGATACCAAGCTCCTTGGTGAAAATTCAACATACAGGCTGACAGATACGTGATCTCGATGAAGCCAAAGAATATCAAAAAGCATGCGGATAGAAGCAGACTCTTCTCCCAGTACAGAGCAATTACAAGAGACATAAGACATGTCGTTACAAGCATTCCAGAAACTACCGCCAATCCTATAAGAAATCTAATCAGTATACTTTTGCTATGCTAAAATTATAGTCAAATTTATCAAGTTCTACAAAATATCATGTGGTATGGTTAGGAATCAGTACCTGTTGCATTACCAATTTTCACAATGTTGCGGAAAACAATTGTGACTGTAAGGCTGAGGATCATCAGTAACCAGTTGATGTCAGGAATATAGACCTGCCCACGTATCTTTTCTGATGTATGAATAACTTTCACCCTGGGAAAACAATTAAGTGACAGGCACTGGTTTATAACAGAGAAACTGGCTGTTATGGTTGCTTGGCTTCCTACAACTGAGGCAAGTAGCGATAACGCAACGAATAAATGGCGAATAGCTCCTGCTGGACTTGCCAAGTATTCCGTGAATTAGAAATATAATTTGCAGATAAAGCAACCACCAATTCAAAATAAAAGCACTGAGGAACTACTTTCTCAAGTATCAAAGGAAGATGGAAGAGACGAGATTTGCTCTAGAAAGCCATTGAAAAGCCCTTCTCAAGCCATAAAACTACATTTAAAATGGATCATTTCTTTGTCTGCATTCATTTGAGCTCTTTATTTTTTTGTTTTGCTTTGAGTTTGCATTTTCCAGGAGTATGGATGAAAAGTTATTGTCTATATATCATTGTACTTTTCCTTGGTCAAATGAAATCTTATTAATGAAAATAATAAACAAATAAATGAAAGCAAAGCAAAGTACTTACCAGGGACAGATTCACTTAGATGATTAAAATCTATAACATGCAAGTTTTTGGACATATATGAAGCTTGACCCGCATAGCATGCGATGAGGACTGGATAAATCAGGCAGACAAAAGCAATCTGCAGCAGTCATCATCCACAATTTCTTTATACTTGTCATATATACTTTTAGAATTGATAAATACGAGTGATTTTGATTACCTTGATTGATTTCTTGGAGAAATGACCTAGATCTGCAAACATGGCCTCTGATCCTGCAAAAGTACAGCAGATGATTGAACCCAAAGAATTGATGATAGAAAGAAACCAGCACATAGTGTTATAGGAATCTTATGAGAACATAACTCTAGAACCAACCTGCTAGACATAGGATGATGCTGCCTAAAGATCTCCAACTTTTAACACCAATATGTTGCGCAAATCTGTACATGTATACTGGGGAGATCGCAAGGATGATTTTTTTGTTCCAATAAAACATATTATATATGCCCACTGCACTTATAAATAACAGCCAAATACTGATAATTGGAGCAAACATAAACGCGATATTATGTGTCCCATAGTGCTGCAGCATGAAAAGGCATACCAATATAGCACATGCAGAGGGAACTGGTACATCTGAAACATGTAACATGTCAAGGGAATAGGCGGATCAGTAATGGGGATATCTATGTAAGTAATCCAAGAGCAGCAGTGTCATCCAGGAATGTCTTCCAGAAAAACTAGTCACGTTCACAAAATTATTCCAACCATTTAATAGTTGAATCACATGTAGATTGATCAAGTATTTTCAACATAATTATGTTCCAACGAATGCCTCTGGAGTAGATGGACATTACAACCCATTAATTTTAAAGAAAAGACTGATAATGTGTAATGACCCAGGGAAAGCATTGGCCACATCAAGCTATAACCCCAAAAAGACTAGTTAATTGAAACTTTCGTAGACTCTCCTCAGTTTCACCAATTACGTAGCCAATTGGTGCTATTTATAAATAATTCTATGAAAATTTCAAATTGACTAGTTCTCTTGGGGTTATAGAGTAGATGTGGCTAGCGGTTTCCCTGAGTCATTACATATGATATCATTACATATGATATCAAAGTCAAGTTGCAAGGCCAACCATGTGATACTAAACCACTCCAAGACAAGGTCCTAATGAGGAGGTCCGGAATTTATGATATGGAGTTTATAACACCCCAGTCCCATATTAGGAATATGAATAACCCACATGGGTTTTGTAGGTTATAAAGGTAGTCATGGGGGCTAAGTCCCACGTTGACTACTAACTAGTTGACTTTAGGGAAGTTTCAAATTGGCTAGTCTTTTTGGGGTTATAGCACAAATGTGACTAAGCACTTCCCCTAGGTCGTTACATCATGACTCCATGGTTTTAGTCTACAAATTATTATTAAAAACTATCATACCATCACAGAATAGAGTGGATAGGGTCAAATTATTTTTAAACACAACAAACCAGCGAAAATGCTTTATTTTGTTAATCAATTACTTGTCCTAGACAAATTAAAAGATATACCCAAGCACTTTCCCATAAATAGAGCAAAAAGAGAAATATTGGTAAGGATGGGAGCACTCTTCAACTACTCCATGTATCTAAATAACTTATCTTGATTTGTTTCTGAGACGGCTAGGTCAATAAAGGAGGTTGCTCCTTTAAGAACTTTGTCTACTTATAAGCAGATGCTTGCATGGGAAAAGGAAAATTTACCCTTCACACACTTTCATGTAACGCAGAAGGGAACCAGGTAGGCCAGGAAAAAAAAATGACTCAGAACAGATTTGTCAAAGGCTGGAAGAAAGGGTATCATCAATGTTGATACAACTTAATGAGATTGCTACAAAAGTTGCAAGACTGGAAATACAATTTGAGAAAATGGATAAAAATAAGGCATCAACACCACACATTTTTCATATGGAAGGAAGAAGAGCATTAATATACCATAAAGTATGGCATGCAGAGGGTATATCTGAAGTAGAAATTTGGCACTTTCCATGTGTCAATAACCTAAGTGAGGTCCAAAAAACGAGAGTAAATTGCAGATGCTTCAGAGAATGCTGAAAAAGCATATGCCATATAAATCAGTGAGACAAATGTCTGTGGCCCCAAGACATCAATCAACAGTTCTAAGACCATTTTATTATGGATATCACTTCATGGCATTGAAACCAGATCTGACCATGTGGAACACCCTGGATAAGATATCCTTTGCTTCCAATCCCAACTGAAAATAATAGAGAGAGAAAATAGAGGGGCATGTGGACTTCTTTCCAAGGCATCCACCATTCTCTCTTGATAATTTCTCAATGCTCTTTTTAAGGCAACCTCAACTTGCTTTCACCCTCTCCTCCTAAATTTTTATAAATGGGTAGCAATCTAGTCAATCCCATGTATAGAAGCATAAAAATACTCATTACCAGGATTTTGCAATCCCTATGTAGTCTTCGCAAAATCAGGTTAAAACAATGGTGTTTACAGGTGTATATAATACAGAGAAATTATAGGTTTATCAAGAGAATTGAAAAAATGAAGCTTACAATTAGCGTGGTTTGATATAACATGTCAAATCTACTTTAGAAAAAATAAATTGTAATATGGTGTACTACATCAAGTCATATCAAATTTTAAAATAGTTTTTTCTAATTCGCTTTGAAGGCCTAGCATTTTTGTATAATATATGGTGAAACATTTGATGTATTGGTATTTATGTGCATATACATGCATCCCTTCAAACATTCAGTGCATCATGTAATCAGATAGTTTTTTCCTCTCTTACTTCACTGTACATTTCTGAGAAAGTCTTGAAAAATTACAATTGAGCTGTCATAGAACAAAATATCAAAATCTTATCAAAGTCAGTGCAATCTTACAGGAAACACATATACAATAAAATATTCAGTTAAGAAGAAGTCTGAAATATACAGACGGTGTTTTTATTTTAAATAATTTACTTACATGGTAGGGTACTTACATCTTTCTAAAGCTCTTGAGACAGACTTCTGTGTACTTTGTGAAGAAAAAACTGGAAAACCACAAGGAAAATGTAAATTGAAATTAATTTTTGCTGACATTACTATAAAATGCTAAAGAACAGTATTCCCTTTTTCCGTATTCAATCCTACTACTAATTCTTACATTTATACGTCATATCCGACAATGATCTTTGCACACCTGATGAAGCTGAGAACACTGATAAAGGAGAAAGGAAAAAAAAAAACAAATGAATTCAACCCATGTGAAATTTATTATATAAGAAAGAAATTGGTAGCAGAAAGTGAATTAAGTCATTATGCCAATAAGACTAAGAAGGTTATGTGAACAGCCAACCAGAAAGAGCCGGGGTAAGCACCCCAACACCAATTGTCATGCAAGAACCAAAAAGAGCCAAGAACAACACCAAATATTGACTACTTTTATGTTTCGCAATGGCCCTTCTTGCCCTTGATTCCAGCTTGACCTCAAAAGGGCTTCCTGCCTCATAATTCATAGTCTCATTTGCACTTCTGTCAATTGGAAGCAGACCTACTTTAGCATGCCTGCATAATAGTGAGTACAGAGCAAAAGTACCACCTGCAGTGATTTGCTGTGTGAATCATCCTTGATGAAAATTCTATAAAAATATTTTCTGGCGGTAAAGAGAAATTACCCTCTCCATCATCATCAGCCATTAGTACTATATAGGAATACTTCAGTAAAGAAATGATGGTCATTGTCCAGAAAATAAACGAGAAGAGCTCATATACAGCGTCCTCTGATTTGATATCTTGTGCAGAAATTGTCCCAAAGACATACAGGGGAGCAGTACTTATTTGACCATAAATTACTCCAAGGCTTTGAAATGAGAAAAGAAGTATACGCTTCCATGCCATCCTCTGTTCATCCAATTAGAAACACAGATCTCAGTGAAAACAAAAAATTTATGAGAAGCATTGGAATTCTACATATCTAACCGTCTATAATGCAAATAAAGATCTTTATATTTAACAATAAATAAACACAGCAGAGCCAATGTCTGTCAATCGAGGAACCAATTGTGTTAGATGTATGTATATGGGATCTTCCAACCTGAATAATTCAATCTGAACAGTATGCTTGATTGTTAATTTTATTCTGCATATGATTTTGTTTCAGGGTTCCAATTAAAGTATGGGAGTCCTAATAGAGTCAGATGTGATGTAATGTCACAATATCTTCTCGCAAAATAGTACTTTTGCAGGAGGAGCGTGCTAATCATATTTCTATCAGAATGCCATTTGTGTATATAATCCTCGGTTAGTAAGCCTAGCTTAGGCATCATAGCTACTCCAGTTATTTTTTAGATGATTCCCAAATGGAATATGGTGATTATTAAATTCAATCAAAATACTTTGATTGTGTATAACTATATTAAAGAATGTTCCTTTATAAGAGTTCTACTCAGAAAACAGAAGTTCTCCATGAATTAGTATTTTTAACAGTCTATATCTCAATAATGCTAACTAAAAGTTGTCTAATGGCTGTACAAGTTGGCACCATCACACATTATTAACATGATTGAACCAAGAATGAACCTACAAGTTCATATATATGTTGTATACACAAAATCGGTACAAAAGAAACAAAACCATTTACCTTGTCATTGGAGAAGGTGCCAGGGCTCGGTGAACTATCCATATTGGTGATAAGATTGACAATATAATGATAAACTGAACTATACAGATAGATATGGGACTGCCTGGCGATGAAGCCAATGCCTAATAAAGGTGCCGGAACTATACAGTGAAGGGTCCAGAGGTGTTTGTATATATGTGTGTGTGGGGAAGCATAGAGATCTCAAATTGTCATATTCTTCTCCAGTGAAGCTCCTTTGTATTAAATGGCTTGGCGACTTCCACAACAAAGACTTTTTAATATGGAGGAATGCCGGAACGGCACTGACACCTAATAGGTAACATAGAGGGAATGCCCAAATGACACCGACAGCTGGGAGTCTGAAGGAACTAACAAAAAGATTGATAACACATAAAACCACATGCCTTACTGACAGAGACACCTAGGAGTCTGAAAGAAGAACCATACAAGGAGAATGGGCAGAAATGAGACGACAAATGACAGACAACATACTTAATCACATGCCTTACCCTTTGGGCGAGTGAATTAGGAGCAGCAGTAAACATGTGATCTGAGCACTGGTTTTGCATGATTTTGACCCAGAGCGTTATCTCCTAGAGTTCTCTCACTCCTTCATTAGAATTCAACATTTATAACTGTCCAGATATTCCATAAATGTTTTTCCATCTCTCTCTCTCCCAACTCAATTCTTAAAGATTCTGTTTGGCAGTGAAATGAGATAATTTAAATAATTTTAAATGAAAATCAAAAATTAAATAAAATATTATTAAATATTATTTTTTAATATTATTAATATTTTAAAATTTGATATAGAGAATCCGAATCAGATAATATTAAGTTGTCAGATTATACGTTGACTGCGTTGAAATATCTTGAGATGGCATATCAACACAAAGATGGCAGTAAATTATGATCTTTCCTTCATTAGGACAGTTTTAAACATGTGTCGGTATTTTAGTCATAATTTTAGCTACAGATATCAGAATCATGCATATAACCCCAATTTAAAAAACTCTCATGCATATAACTCCAATTTAAAAAACTCTTTTCGACACGCATATCATGGGCACTTAGCTATACTCAGTGTGCATCAATTTTTTGGCTAAATTCTACTATTTTCGCATCTAAATTCTTATTTTCAATTATTTTTTATCTTTTATGGTAATATTTTATTTATTATTTAAAAAGTGATTCTGAACTCAATTTGAATCTGATTTTTTACAGATTATTTCTTTTATTACGTATATAATTATAACATGAGATGAAATCATTTTTATATCCAAACAGGCTTTAAAATTTGTATAAGAAGTCTACATAACCAAACCCACTTTGAACAGTTAGTATCTCCCTCATGGCTGGCATTTTGACATAAAAAATAAATGACAACAAATCAAATCACATGCCTTACGTTTCAGGTCGAGGAGAAGGAGTGTGCACATGTTAAGTAATTTAAACTTCCCATCATTGTCCACCATGTTTTTCTTCTGTTTTGGATCTTCTGTGTTTTTGTTTCCTTCGCTTTGTTTTGCTCATCATCCATAAGCTCATTCACAGACACGAACCAAGCGTGTGCATAACGTTTAATCAGAGGATAAATTAGGTTAGGTTAGAATTTCTTTTAAATAATGAGATAAATGAATTCCGACATAAAATACAATAAATAATTTAATTTTTTAAATCTTAAAATAATAATAATATTAAAAAAAATATTCTAACAATATTGTATTCAACTTTCAACTATCATCTAAAACTATCTCATCTCATCTCATCTAAAACATTTTTTTAATATCCTTAACTAGATAAAATATACAACTTCACTAATAGTCATTTCCAGAAAATGAAAGGAATCTCACAAGTGAAAAAAGTACAATTGAATAGGAGACTTTCGGATGTTGAGGTTAACTGACAAACAAATATTTTGGGTTGGAGAACCAAAATAAGTCCAAAAAATAAATAATTAGATGGATCAAATTATACTTTGAATTGAAGCCACTCTCCCCTACAAATAAAAAGGTCTGGAATTCAACCCATGAGAAGGAAAGAACTGGAAATGCATGGCAACTATGCAAGGCAAAACACCACTTCATATGTTCCATTTTATGGAAATCGTGTGAAAATTTTGGGAGGAGAAAGCTAGCCTCCCTAGTGTATATGTTCAACATGATGGAATCATAGGAGAGAATGAGCTTAGAATCAGAGGTACATGTTGCTCCCACAATTTCATCCGAAAGAAGAAAAAAAGATCTTCATCAAAAGCCCATCGATAATGGGCAATGCAACCGAGAAAAGACAAAACACTGCAACTTTTGCCCCTAACAAGCCAAAAATATAATGAAAAGGGCAAGTAGGCCTTATGATACCCATCTTCCTGTCTGCAAGCAACTAATATCAAAACTCGAGTTCTTCTGTATTTCAAATTTCTTCAATCATAAGCCTTCTCCCAGTCATCAACCACCTCAGACATTTCTGTTGCACTAAAATTATCTTGATGCTGCCGTGATGAACTCACGCCACTAGCATCAGATTCCAATACCGAACCAGATTGACTACTTGCCCCTTTCTCAGGATCCTCAATCCTGTGAGGTGCACTGGATGAACTCGAAGACTTTTCAGAATCTAAGACACTATACCGATTTAATGAAGCGGCAATTGGACCTTCTTTTTTCGATGCAGAAGCCTGCATATCTGCAGAACCACTAGACCACTCTTCTTCACCCCACAAATCTTCCTTCCAACCAGGCTCATGAATAACAGCCTTCTTCCATGGGTTACCCTTCAGAGCTGCAACTGCTCCCCCTTCCTTGGCCATCCCGGCTCCTACCCAAGCATTAGTAGCTGAAGATGCTGCTGCTGCACCACCATTAGGTAGAACCACAACAACGCCATGATATGCAGTCCCATGATCCAATCTCCTCATAGCAGTTGCTGCTCGGGCAGGATCACTAAATACAGCCAATGCATTATTGTCATTCAGCCAAACTAGTTCGCATTCCCCACCAAACCTCAAGACCAATGCACTTATATCTGCATCTCTTGGCAAATCAGGAAAAGAAACAACCAGCCTTGGATCCATGTCAACCAAAGGATCAAAAGCCGGAGGATGGGGTGCATTCAGGGTGGTGGAACCCTTAACACCAATCACACGAGGAGGGGCTTTCGATTTGCGTGTAACATGAACCACAACAAAACGCTTGGGCTCCCAACCAGCAGAATGAATGGCAAGCTTCCATCTGTCTGCAATCAGCCTTACTGCATCTCTCTTATCCTTCAGCATTGGACAAAAAATATGAACCTTAAGACCACCTGTAGTTCCTTTGCTCTTGCCAAGTACCAAGAACTTACATCTCTCCTCCACAGCCAATACCCACTTTGGATCACGTCTGTAGAGGTCTGCAAGCACTTCAGATACAACAGAATTCTCGCCAAAATGAAGAGCCTCTAAGTTTGGACTAATATCAAAAGCATCTGCTAGAACCCGTTTACGTTCTAACTTAGCACATTCATCATCACATATAAGCTTCCTCTGCCCAAGTGGAATTTTCTTACCAGTTGCTTCCACCGGTTGAAGTGGCACTGGCAGCCTTTGGATAATACAAGCCTCATGCACAGCATCAGCACTAAAGTTGCTGTTGCTGCCTCCAGCATCACAAGGAACAGTTGCTGTTATCCGGCCACAAGAACAGGCAATTGTTACAGGGATATCACATCTTACATCCGGACAAGAAGCAGAAGGGTGACAAGGTGCTTTACAAGTGTGCCTACAATCTCTCCGAGGAGCACCACATGTCTGCCCACAAGAAGTTTTCAAACCTGGTGGAGATCCAGTTGAAGTATCACAAGGTGATGGGTGGCAAGTCCTGCCACAACCATGCATACCACACTGCCTGGTCTTCCCACAAAGCTTGTTACATCTGATCTCCTTTGAACCACAAGGTATATTCCTAAGGACAACATGTCCGCCAATGCATTCCTTCGCTATAGGCACAGAACAAGGAGGGCAGTCTCCAAAGTGGCAGCTGTGAGAAGATGAGTGGCCACAAGGCTGAGGAACTGAACAAGGGAGCTGACATGAAGGAGGAGGAGTACCGCAAGATAATGGAGGAGGGATTGAAGTCCTTCCACATGCACACATCAACTCAGTGAAAATTGTTTCAAGGCAAGGAGGGCAATGGCCGCTGTGACACAGTGATTCACAAGCATGCTGCCCGCACCTAAGCTTCTTCCCACACGCCATTGAGCAGAAGTGTGGATCCCACTCCCCAGGGAGGAGGTTGCTTGAATTAGACAGTGGACAGCATCGTTCACTGCACCTGTGCCTTCCGCAATTCTTCTTCCGTCCACAAGGTTTATCACAAGTAAATTTCTCTTCCAATGTTGTTTTATAGCATTCTACAGTTTGAGAGGTTGATCCACAACGACATTTTTGAGAGACCTTAAGCAAACATGGTGGACAATCACCAGCATGGCACACCTCCGTACAATGATGCATCCCACAAGGAAGGGGCCTGCCACATTTTTTAGAACATGTTGGAATTGGGTCCAAACAGCTCTGCCGATCCTCCTGCAAGCTTGTTTTCCCACAATAGCAAGTCTTAACCCTGCTTGGCATTAACTCACACTCTCCACAAGACCCTGGATGGCAAATTTCACAGCAGACATGATTGCCACATATAAGCTTCCTCCCACAAGTAGAATTACAAGAAAAAACACCATCCTCAGTTTTCACTTCTCCCTTCACAGCCATGTCTCCACAAAGAACAGCCTCCACCTTCTTCTTGCAGAAACAAGATGCATTGATAAGAACCTCACAAGGATCACAAGGTCCCACATGGCAAATCCGATCACACCTGTGACGCCTACACTCAAGAAGCTTGTCACAGCGCTGACCACAAGTAAGAACAGACTTTCGATCAGAGCACCGTGTCGTAATTTTTTTCTTCCCACATGGGCACAAACATGACGGGGCAAATGCCTTACAAGGCGGGCAAGGACCTGGGTGGCATTGCAAAACACAGGCATGAGGGCAAAGATCCTCACCACTATCACCAGCTTGTGGGATCTCCTTTTCAAGTGGCTTACCACATGGTTCACCACATGAATGCGGAGTCAAGTACAGATCAGAAGGTGGGTCTGGCCTCTTCCCACAAAAGCAAACATACCGAATCTCCTTGGACGATGTAAGTTGCACTGACTGACATCCAGGACATCGCCAATTAAGTCCCTGACTTTTCTCAGCAGATAAGTCAACAGAAGTAGGAGCCCGAGCCCATTTCTTGGTACAATTCAGATGAAAAATAGAGTAACAGCTTGAGCAAGACCAAATGGGTGCTGACCTCCGCACCATGTCATAACAAATCATGCATTCAACAGTGCCCTTCATGAGCTTCTCCTGAATTTCTTGCACAAGCTGAGGCACCTTAGAGTCCTTCAATGCCTTTCCACCCTGGTTCTCCCTCTCCTTCTCCCCCTCTTTCTCCTTCTCCTTCTCCTTCTCCCTCATCCTGTCCCTCCTTGGATATGCTGGCCGACCCATGTATCCCCTTGGACCATTAGTCCCCCTAGGCTGACTCACTGGTGGTGCAGAACCATAACTCGGGTTCCCACCATTTCTGTGATTGGGATTTAAACTCAATAGTGGCTCTATGTTTGGGTTTGGGTTTGGGTGTGGGTTTTGGATCAGGTTTGTGTTCACAATGGTGGTGGCAACGGATCCCCTCACGACCCACTGGTGGCGAACACCTTGAGCAGGAAATCTAGTTCTATCCCTTCGATCATTTCCATCTTGAGAGCTCATATTATCCGAAGCCAAACACCCAAAGCTAGTATCCACCGACTCCAAACGAAAATTATCCAGCACCAAGATTACAACTGCAACAATTAACGTGGAAAATAGTGAGCATTTAATCGAAGGCAGTCAATCGAATCACGCATACAATGGCCAAGATCAATACTAGACCGACATCATTCCCAAGAGTACCAGCGAAAAATTAATCAATCTTCTTAGACATTCAACTCAGTTGTTTGCTTCCGCACAAAAGATAGGACTACAAATTCAGTTTAAAAAAATAACAAAAGAAATCAAAGAATCAAATCCCAATTGTTTTTTTTTTCTTAACCGCCCCAGATTATTTGGGCAACCAAACAAGACCCCTCCCAGTATTTTCTCGACAACCAAACAGAACATACAAATCATTCAAACAAAATAAGTAAGTTGGAGCCAACAAACGTATTCGAAACGCAAAATCAACGATTCTAAGCAGACCCTAAAATATGGAAAGCGGAAGTGAAATGGAAACAGCAGATTCATTACCCGATCGAAGATGATTTCTTTTGTATGGCCGAGTTTTCAAGGAACTTCCACGGGGAAGAAGAGAAAACCGAGTTATGTATGGGTCCCGACCCGTCCTGAATGGGAAGCTTGTGGTGGAGTTGGAGAGTTTGAAGAATATATATACGTATAAACAGATATATTATATATATATATATATATATATTTATATACATGTGTGGGCATAGGCTTGGGGCCAAAGCAAAGGGTTGAAGGACAGTGGGTCGCATTTCTGGTCAAAAATGGCACGAAAGTCACGTGCGGGGGTGGACCGGTTTGCGTGTCAGTGTCTCAGACGAAGTTGCTATGGCTGTGCGTGGGTGCGTGCTGTCCACTCTTACATTAAGCACAGGCCCATTTGGAGTATGTGTTATTGGGGGCTTGGGCTTCAATGGGCTTTGGACTTTTTTTACTTGAGGTCCAACTCAGCATTAATGCAAGGTCCTCTATCTCCAGCATCAAGGAAGTTTTAAGTTGATCTCCTATTCCTTTCCAATATAAAAACTCTTCAATGGTTTTGATTCCTCATAGAAGAGAAACACTTTAGTTACAAAAAAATTTTATAAAAATAAACTCATAAATTAACATAATTTGACATAATTAGTTAGATTATAAAATAGATCTAACACTTCATATAAAACTATTGTCAGCTTATGAGTTTATTTTTTTGGGATCTCTTTGTAGTTGTAGTACTCTTATCTAAGGAATAGTCAGATTACGAAATTTGGCTATATTTGATTTCCAAACTCAGTTGAGTTCAGTCTAACTTTAAGCGGAGTCTAACATCCAAACACTTAACTCTTAAATTACTAAACTTATCTCAACTCAAAACCTTCTTACACGTGGGACCCACAACTTTTTTAAACTTAAAACATCTTTATACGTGGGACCTACAATATTTTTCAATTTCCTAAAAAAAGTATTAAACTCATCTTAACATCCAAACACACTTTAAACTCAGTTTAGATGGGCGCCACATAACTCCCTCCACTACTCAACTCACTACTATTCATAAAAAACTCAACTTAGCTCAGCTCAGCTCAACATCCAAACGTAACCTAAATGAACTGCGTTTAGATGTTGAACTGAGTTGAGATGAAAGTTAAAAGTTGAATAAAATATTATTAAAATATTATTTTTTAATATTATTATTATTATTTTAGAATTTGAAAATTTTGAATTATTTATTATATTTTGTATTAAAATTTGAAAAAGTTGTAATGATTAAATAAGATGAGTTGAGATAGGTTTAAAATCCAAACGGGCTTGGATTCTTCAAAGTAATTAAGTTCAATGCATCATTACTAACTACATACGACATTTAGCATAGTACCATAATCCCAAAGTGAATTTGCATAAAAAAAAAAAAAATTACCTTTAATGGGGTCCAAAATCTCCACTAGCCCATAACCCCAAAAAATATAAGCTAGGATCAAATTTGATTCTATTGGCTTCTTTCTCTTTTCAATGCATGTTTATGGACTGTATTTGCTTGCAAAGAGAGAACTATATCAGGCCTCCCATACTTCCTTTTGCTTTCTTTTTAATTTAAATAAAATGAGTAGAGTAAGCAACCTTTCTTCTGCACAACACGATTTGTATTCCTCTCTTTTTTTTCTCTTTTTCCCTTTTAATTTACATTTATCCTTTGAGTGGCAAAATCACAAATCTAAACTCTTTGCCTAATGTCTTTGTCTTGGTTCTTGGAGGAAGAGGAGGAGCTGTCAATAATCAAAACTAACAAAACCCATTAGTGTTTGAAGTACACAGAGTCATTAATAGCAGAAATTAAGAAACTAATTAATCACAATCCAAATGAAGAAAGATGCAATTGCGTAGCATCTTCCAAGACCAGGAGAGTCGAGTCGGTGGGAGATCGAGAGTGATGCATGTGTTGCCAAAAGGCTTAACCGAACTAGCCAGGCAAGGCTAGACAACCTTTTAATTTCTATGCAAGCATCCAAACCACCTATGCCATTTTAAGGTTGTTAAGTGTTATTATTCAGTGCTAAAGCTCACATGTATGATAACAGCAAAAGGACATATGATTTAATGGCAAGGAACAAAAGAGTCGCTATCAAACAGCAATTATATATATTTCCCAAAGCCTTTTTCTCTTTCCCTTTTGGTATAGAGATTTATTAAGGCTGTTTATTGTTTCAGCCCAAGCACTTCCTTTCATTAAATCTAGTATTGATTAGCAATTTCTCTCATATTAGTTAGACTGTTTATAGTTTCTTATGTTTAATGAAAACAAACAGGTATGGCATAGAGCAGGAGTACACCTTGATGAAAAAGTTTGTAAAATGCCACATTTGACATATCTCTTGTTTGTCAATTTGCAGTCTCTACTTGTATCATATCTATGCTGTAACTTTGATTTAATCTCCAGTGTTTTTTGGATTCCTCTGTTCCCAAAATTCTGTTGGGATTAGAAATTGTGGCCTCTTCTTGGTCATCCTGGACATTTCATGTATCACCTCACTTGTTAGCAGAAGCAACAGAGCTGAGCCAGGTTCTTTAGGGTGGGGTTGCATTTACTTTAAACTACATGATTACTGGGCTGTGGTGAAACAAGGTAAGCCTATGCTCCTCTACAAACCATTTCTTGTTGCTGCCTTCAGTGTGGTGCTTTTAGCATGTAATTTGATTGTCCAAGAAACTGCATTCACAGCAAAGTAGCCAGTCACAGCCGCCCTTCGTTATTCGCCTGTGTTTTTTAGGAATTTTCATGAAGTAGGAACAGCATGCTGTTGAAACCATATTTGATCTGAATTTGAGTTGTCCTGGTTCTAATTCACTACCACATGCTCCTTTTCTCTATTCATACAAGTCTCCTTGCTGTTTATACATGGTGTAAGTAGAAGTCTTTTTGTTTGATTACAGGGACCATACTACTGTGGTGTTGGTGCTGCAAGGCTAGGCCTTTGGCCATGCTATTTTGGATGTGCTCATTACAAAGCCTATCTATATGCTGGCATCAACATCAGTGGCACCAATGGAGAAGTAATGTCTGGCCAAGTAAAAATACTTTCTGGTTTTGTTTTCGTTTTTAACTAATTGCTGCTGTTTTGGTCTAATCCAATCTATTGGCTTCCATTGAATGTTATGTTTTGAGTTTAGGTTTCCAATATTGAGTTTAGATTGTTTCTGAGTCTCTCTTTGTGGGGATTATTTTGCATTCTTATAATTGTTTTTGTGTATAAACTTTATTGGAGCATTGTATTTCCAGGGTGACTGGAATGGGGGATGGTGCTCACGCTAGCAAGAGGTATCATGTGAATGTGATCCATTAGTAGGGATTTTTCATAACATTTTCCCAAGTATAGTATGGCTTGAAGGTAATTCCTTATAGTTGTGCAAAATTCCCTCCGTAGTTTTGTACTTTTTTTATGTTAGGGAACCTCTCCAAGGCAGGACTCTTTGAACCCATCCCTGCAGAGTAAACCTCGGTCCCGTGTACCACACCCTTAGAAGTTTCTCTATACGAAACTGGTTAAATCGTTGGCTTTTCACAGGGGGTGTGGCCCCAAAGGATTGTTTGCACCCATAAAGTGTTGAACTTTAGACCTTGAAGGGAGTGATACCCCAAGACCAAGGCCTTCACCACTTGGGCTAACCCCTTGGGATTAGTTTTGTACCTAGTTATGGCATCTCCTCTTGTTTGGCTTCTGGTGAATTCAGCAGCAAGTCCATGAGAAGTGATGGAGGGTACGAAGCTACCAAAAAAAGGCCATTGAAAAGCTAGTGTTGAGGCACAAGGAACACATTGCAGCTTATGGGTAAGGAAATGAGCACCATCTCACTGGAAAGGACAAGACAGCAGACATGAACAACTTCATTTGGGTAAGGATTTCTAATCCGTATGTATCTAATGGAACAATTAGAAGATGAGCAGGAGGAGGGGCATATTATGTTATGATTTGTGATTCATGACCTCTATTCAGAAAATTCTTCTGAAGTAACAAGAAAGTTAGGAATAATGAGTAAAAGAAGATAGGGGAGAGGAGAGAAACAAAAAGATTAGCCGGTTTGAATTGAGAGATGAGTTGAGATCACTACTATTCACAAATTTTTAACTCACAAATCTCACTACTATTCACAAACCATCTCAACCCATCTCATCTCTCAATCCAAATGGGGCCGAATATTGAGTGAGGAAAGACAGGAGAGGAGACAGTTTGGAAAGATTTCAGTGCCATGGAAACAGCTTCTAATAGATTTTAAAAAGCTGGTATCTTTCGGGACAGTTTCCATAATTTAATTCCATGCTCAATCCATTTCATCTGGTTAATTCACAGGGAGTAGCAAGCAATGGAGCCACCATTAGAGTTGGTAGAGAGAGAGAGACAGAGACAGAGAAAGCTGGCAAAGATTATTTTGAGGACAGGAGGACCAGCTTCTAACATGGATCCGAATGTGGTCACCTCCATGATAGCTGAGACCACCATCTTCTGGCATCCATGAGAAGATTATTCAACCATTCCCCTACTGTCGATCATTATACTTTTACCCATTCCTTCCATTGCTATCTTACCTAGTTTCAGCATTTATTTAGCCGTGCCCCCCTTTCAAAGTGCACTATCACTTGAGATATGACTTTCAAGATGACTGAATCTTTTAGGAACAAAACATCAAAATGACTGAATTTTTTAGTTTTTGTTCTTAAAAAAAAAAAAACTGATAAATTGCACTTTTATCCAATTTTGGACGTTAAGATGAATGAAAAATAAGTGAAAATAGGTTACGTGACATAATCCTGACCCTCGGATCTTAAACAAATGGAACACATAGCAACTTTTTGATAGTTTAAAGGGTGCAATCCATCAGTATTGATAGTTTTGTATGCAAATGTAAAGCGCCTATCAATTAAAGGTTGAAGAAGATATTTTCCCATACGAAATGAAGGTGGAAAGGGTAGATTTGTGTTCTGCAGTTTGATCATGCTGAGAGTATCTAAGAAAGAAAAAACATCAAAGTTAAAATTTGTAGTAAATGGGTTCCATCACACATACAGACAAATGCCAGGTGATCAAGCAGATCCTCCTCTCTTTTGATGAAATACTATTTCTCTTTTACTCTTCTGTCTACCAAACTAGAATATAAAAATATAGGTAATCATAAAACCAATCTTTTAAGATACATGCTATAATTACTGCTTGAAATATTGGAAGAAAAGTATATATGATCAAATGGTATATTAAAAAAAAAAAAAAAAAGAACAAGAAGAAGAGAGAGAGAGAGGAAATTTTAACCTTTTGTAATCATCCTCATCTACCATCAACAATATGGGATATTTAAAAGAGGAGTAACGAGGTATAAGTTTTAAATAGATAAGTTTCATATAAGTCATTTATAAAATAGTGGATCTCACTAATAAAAAATAGTTTTTTATACTTTTTTAAGGTGGAAACCATTTTTTTACAATAACTTGTATGAACTTTGTCTATTTGAGCTTATACAAATCAATTCTCATATTTTAAAGTCCACTTGTTCACACACTCACACATCACTGATGTGAAAGAATAGGAATTTTTTTTTTTTTTTTATAATTATAATGAATTTTACAATAAGTGACCCACTTGTAGTAACAAAAGAATGTTTTAGATTCCGTTCTAGTGATCATTCCGGTTTAAATACTAGAACGATATATTTTGGTATCGGTGTATTTCGATGTACCATTTCGGAATTAATTATATAATATATATAAATATTTATATGTATACATAAACAAGCAACTAATAGAATAAATACATATATATATATATGTATGTGTGTGTCATGTATATGTGTATATATATGGAAAAATTGAAGATTTATAAAATGGATATAAACTTGAGTTGAAACATAAACACAAAGAAAAAAAAAAAAAGAATGGAGAAATTACTAAAAATTAAGATATAAAAAAATAAGGGTACATATTTAAAGTTATAAAAAAATTAAAATTATATAAATACATTTTATATTTTAGAATTAATTAAATACCACCTATATTTAAAATTTACAAAAATGTCATTCAAGCATAAGAAAATTATAAAAACAGTTCGAAACAGAATAGAGACCGAAATGCCAATTCCGGCCGAAATTTGACAGGATTGGACTGAAATTTGGAACGAAATGAAACGAGCAGGTATATTGTACCGAATACTACACCGGAACAGAAAATTCTGACCGGAACGAAACGGACTTTAAAACTATGTAATACAAAACTCTTTTTAGAATGCCCCAATTATTTTTCTATTTTTTTCTTAACAGTTTAATTTATGCATTCCGAGATTAGAAACCTAAACTCCCTTTTCTTCTTAGTAATATTAAAACCTGCTGATTTAGCCATGTTCCTTGCCAAAAAAAAAAATGAAATAATTAGAGAAAATATCAGAGATTTTGGCATAGTGAATACTTCCATGTATGATGTTCCATCCCTCATGATCTGTGCACATACAGACGAATAAAATATGGCACCAAAAAAAAAAACTGACTCAAAATATCAAAACTGAGAAAATTGTCGGAAATAAATTACTAGGACTGGGAAAATCATCAGATTCATCCTCAAGACCAGTAAATCTGTATTAGAATACTACCATAACATATATCGAGAAAAATCATGTACAAAGGAAAACAGACCCAAGACTAGTACGCAAAACAGAGGAGCAAAACAGAGGAACCCTCTGTTTTCAGAGATGGCAAAATAGGCAACCATCTTCAATCCAGCACCAACGTTCAATCCCCCTAAGAGTCTTCAGCCAAAACTGGTCGGTTAGCAAGAGATTCCCAAGGGTGATCGGGAGATCTGCCGCGTGATTTCCCGGAGCGCCGGTCTCATCTCGGGCTGCCCAGGAGACCAGTCTATGATTTTCTCGGATTCTTGCTTAATCTTTCTCACTTGGCTATGAACTGGAAAACCCATGTGCTGGATCCAACCTCCCTCTTCACTCGTCATGTTATTGTAGCTGCTGTTGCTGTTCTTCATGTTCTCCATCTCCTCGGGCTTCTTCTCTCTGTATTTCTATCTTTACCTATCTCCCTAACTCTGTATCTGCAACTGCAAGAGCTAATAAGAACTGCTGAGAACTACGTGTATGTGTGCGTATATATATATAGATTAGAGAGAGAGAGAGAGAGGGAGAGAGAAATTTCAGCATGAAGACAGACGTAGGAGGGCAGGAAAGTGAAGTTTGGTTAGAAAGATCAAACCTTTGGATGTGTTTGAAACTTTGAAACAACTGTTTTTGGACGGTGTTGAAATATTAGATTTGATGCTGTGTTATGCCACTATATCAGAGATCATGTGTATGATGTTCCAAGACCCTTGCTTGCCGTCCGATATGGTTGTGATCATCTCATTGATGTGGCTCTCCACCTAAGATTCGAGTTCTGCTACTTACAAGTATGGCTACTTTTGTGAAATGAGATGATCTAAGATAATCTGTAAATAATAATAAAAAAATAATGATAAAATATTAAATATGCACTCTATTACCCAAACACAGCCTAACATGCTTGTTATGAAATCTATTAGATTTTTCATCATCAGAATTTTAACATTGTGGGACCCACTATGCGATATGTTAAGCATATCGAAAATAGATTTTCAAATAGATTTTTTCTTTGAAAAATTCTATGCATCAGCCACTATTCACTTTCACACCGCACGCCTATAGTTTTTTTTTTTTTCATAGGGCATGTGAGTGTTTTTCGTAAGGTGTGAGATAGTAAATAATGACTGATGAGAAGAATTTTTTTTTTTTTCTTCATCACCATATTGTTAAATGTCCTTTGAATATCTCTTTGCTTTGAAGCCAAGTAGAGTGGCATTGGCATACCAATCTGTCTTTGGATTTCATGATCTTTGCTGATGATGGGAGGATTGTCTTTATGATAACTGGTGTATTAGGTATCTTAGAACTACCCATTAATTTTTCAGTGTGAACACTGAAATGAACACGTTTTTTTAGGTCAAATTTTGTAAATATTCAATTAGTATGGTACGTTCCCAAGAAGTTTACCAAGCAACGACACTTTTGCCCAAATATTCCATCATTTGACCCGTTCTAAATTGGTCATGGGTTTCAATTTAAGTATATTAAGATCAATGTATTCTCGGACTACATTTGAAAGTGATATTATATTCTTAAAATTGCTTATATATTTCAAGATTTTGTAATATAAAATGAGATTGATTCAACTGGTTTCGACACATTCTAACGTAAAAAGAACGTTCAATTTTCTTTTAAAAATTGTCTCACGAAAAGAATCTTTCACGAAAATAGTTTCGAAAAGAAATGAGTCTTGTAAAATAAATTTATTTTTCTTATTTTCAAATTCATAAATTCTTTTTTTTTTTAATTTTAAGATAAAATCAAAATGATAATCCTAAGATTTTATTTTATTTTATTAGATGGGTAATTGGCCGGTGGCCCAACCAAGTCAAGCCCCTTTACCGTATGTAGAGCATTCAAACATAGAGAGTCAAAAGTAATTTGTTACAATCCACATTGCTTGTGTGGGTTAACAGAAATTTCAATAAAAAATATTTTATTTACGTATTTTCATTCCATTTAGGTATTGAGTCGTTGACATCGATAAAATTTCAATATGAATTATAAACCCTAGATAGTTAATTTTAGTGACATCTTTTAGTCCACACATGGAACACGATCCACATCTTAGAAATTCAAAAATTACTATCTTTCAAATTATATCACACGGAATAATTTAAATTTATTAGTATGATAATTTATTTTTAATTTCATAATTTATTGTGCCGAAAAATTATATATGAGTTATTGTATTCTTAACCTGTGTAGAGCACACCATCTATATTACTTAAATGGTAAGATTTTATTTGTAAGATTCAAATTTTAAAATTAATATTCCTAATCAAATTATATTGTGTAAGCACTTACTAGTTGTGCTCTACACACCGATTTGAGAATAATTTTTTTCAAAATTCAATAGTGAATTACTCGAGGAAATATATATATATATATATATATATGTATGTAGAAATAATATTGGCATCAGCCATTGTTTGGGATCATCCAAAACACACCATAGTAAAATGACAAAAACACTCTCACAACAAAACCCACTTCCCTCTCATTTCACTCATTTCATTTTGAAATGTTTACTTCCTCTCTCTCCTCCCCCCCATCCCCACCACCCGAATCCAAAATACTATCGGGCAGGCTATGAGAGAGAGCTGATGAGAGAAAGAGAGCTGATGGATGAGAGATGGAGAGCGAAAGAGAGGTGGAGGGCTTGGCTAGCTCGGAGAGGAGTCACAGTGGTCAAGGGAGGTGCTCGGTGGGGCAAGAACCGACACACGGCGGCAATAAGGCCGTCGGTGGCCCCGAGCTCGTGTGAACCCCATTTTATGAGTAGTTTTTGTGTGTGCGACGGAGAGGGAGAGGGAGGTTCGTGGTGGCTGACTCTGCGAGAGGTAGTCGCCGATGTGAGGTGGTGGAGGTGCGGTGGCCTGGGTGGCCGCGTACAGCGACGCAAGTGGAAAGAAATGGGTGAAACCCATTTCAGTTGAACTACTGTAGGAGAGAGAGAGAGAGAGATGTGCGTGGAGGAGATCAATGGTGGTTGGCTTGGTCGCCGGTGGTGGCGGTGAGGCTAGGCGGTGCACAGCAGCCCCGGACTAGGCTGAAGGAGAATCGGGTGGAGAGAGAGAGAGAGAGAGAGAGAGAGAGAGAGAGGAAAGAGCATGTTGTTTTGCAATAAATAAATATATATATATATATATATATATATACAGACACATTATGTGTACTATGAATCAACTATGAACCGTGACTGATCCGTATCACTACTCATGTATGCATGCATACTTTTTTTTTCTTTTTGGTATGAAACTTAAAAAGAAACAAAAATATTAAAAAATACTAGGAAGAGTCAAAGTCGATGGGAAAGGTACATCACAACAATCCAGAAGGAGGAAAGATCCTTTGCCGAGTAAAACAAGCGGAGGAAAGACTCCACAAGCTTTGAAAAAACATTCAATTTGTAGTGACATAATTAGTTTATTACTTTGGGTAATGGTCACAATCTCACAAGAAAACAAAGACAATGACAATTTCAAATCGTCGAATTTATCTTTGTAATTACGTATAAGAGACAATTAGAAGAATTTATCTTTGTTAATTCTCAATTAACATTAGAAGCTCTTATATTACAAGATTATATGGACAATTAACAATTGAATAGAACCTACAATTTATAACTACATGCTACCTTGAATTTGCAAGATAATTTGAAACAAGAAAACTTTGAGCTTCCATTTGCATTTTTTTTACATTATTTTTTAAATATTTAAGAGGTAGGCCAGAAGTTTAGAACCAAGATTGCATTTAAATATAGGTGGCATATTATTTTATTTAACCAATAAAATATAAATTTTGGTATGTTGGATATCATTCAAGTGATTTTGGAAAAGGCACAAAAGAAGTGACGTTGGAAAAATACTAATAATAATATAAGAAGATTAGCTAAAATGAAAAGATGATATGGACTGATCACCCGGGTTCCAATCAGAGTATTCGGGTATATCTGGCCTAGAACGTGGATTTCAAATCTGGGCTGGAACTCGAGCTGGGTTAGCCTAGGTTATGACTCGAGCCGGAACTCAAATAAAACCGAAATTTTAAAACCTAAAAATTTGGATTCCAGGTTGTACCCAAGTTTTTTGTTTGTTTATAAAAGCCTAAATATTATTAAATATTTTTCAAGAAAAAAATAATGTTGAAAAGCATTATTATTATTTTTTTTTTTATCTAAAAGCCTATATTTTATTACAAATTTCTTCAAGAAAAAATGTCGTTGAAAAGCTTAATTTTTTTTATGTATAAAAACCTATATTTTATTAAAGTGTTTTCAAGAAGTCATGTTGAAAACCATAATATTAATGCATTGAACATTGTCTATAATAATAAAAATATATTAAAGTAAAAAACTAAATTTTATGTCAAAAATAAATAAAACTGGAAACAACTAGTTACCTTTTTTAACTATATGCATGTAAAACAAAAAACAAAATCAATATTCTTTTTTTACTTAAGGCTGAAGGTTTTTTATATAAACCCAAGTACTAGGTTTTAAATTCGGAATCCGGGTTTCATACCGAGCCCGAACCAGATAGGTCCAAGTTTTGAAATGTGAGTTTCGACCGTAACTGGAACTCAATTATCCAAACATTGGCAAATCATACCCTTTTAGATTGGCATTATGATGGATTTTCAATGCGCTCTAACATGATGATGAATTTGCCAATCATGTGAATGATATTGATGGTTCTCCATGGAGTATATATACACACTAGGAGTCTCATTTCATATAATAATTTAAGATATTGATCCGTCAATTTGTTTTATTTTTAAATGTCTTGTGCAATATTTTAGGTTGTATCCTTGATCTCATGATTTTGACAATGATCCAAGAAAGTTTGGATGAACTTAAATTTTTCTCCTTACATCACAATGGAGTAAACGTATTGTTGAAGGCAACAATAAATGAAAGCAACCTTTTTCTTGCTTCCAACAGAATTCATGAATGGGAAGCAATAATTCCACAAAAGCTGTGACCCCACAAACTCTAACGACCTGATCTGTAGGTTTGTACACATTAGAAACATACTCATATTAGCATTAACCAATTCAACAATCCTCAGCCAAGTTTGGATGCTCTTTGATCTTTCCCACCAATATTCATTCTCAAAGTAATTTCTAGTATATATGGGAGCTTTCTCGAGGTGGAATCTTCTAGTTCTTCCTATTTAAACCGAAACCGATTGAAGAATCGTAACCATAAAATACGACCCTGATCAAGTATGATTACTTGACCAAATCCCTAAAAAATCCTTTAGCGGACTATGTAAACTCTGTTTAAATATTAAAATGAGCTGAGTTCTTTATAAATAGTAATGAATTAAAATGGTGGAGTGAGTTTTATGGAGTCCACCTAATATGAGTTTAGATGTGTTTAGATATTAAGATGAGTTTAGATGTATTTATGAGAAGTTGAAAAATGTTGTAGGTCCCGCATGTAAAGAGGTGTTGAATTGAAAAATATTTAGATGAGTTTAGATGTGTTTAAATGTTAAGATGAGTTTAGATGTATTTATGGGAAGTTAAAAAATGTCGTGTGCCCCATGTATAAAGAGGTTTTGAGTTGGGATGAGTTTAGTGATTTGAGAGTTTGATATTTAGATGTTAGACTCAGCTTAAAATTAGACGAAACTGAGTTGATCTCAGTTCAGTCCAAATTTCAAACAGGGTCTATTGATCAACAACGACACACTTCCCCTCCTCCCTTCCCATGTCCACTGGCACTCCTATCCAAAGCGAAGAGAAGGCAAAAATGTACTGCCAAAGTAGCTTGAGATGTCTTCTATTGCTACATAGAAACTTTATTCATGTCAAGTCATGTCATCTATTCTTACGTTAAATGTACATAAATTTGGTAATTTATATTTGAAGTAATTTAAAATGTTATATCAATAAATATCATGCAATTTAGAATATAAAAAAGTTTGAGATACTTTCGCTTGTTAATTCGTATATAATTCTATCTTATTTTCTCTACATTTAATTTAATTATTATAATTAGTAATAGAAGAATGCTACGTTTAAATTATTTCACAATAAGTTTCACAAAGCCCGGATTGCGAGGCTAATTATAGTAATAATAAGGGCATATAACTTGTGGGTTTTTAAATAAAAATGTGATCTTCTGTTGTTGTGGCCATAGCTTACAAACCAACAATAATATGACACCACAAGCTACAAATAATTAGATCTAGACTGCCAAAAACCATATATATATATATATAAACTAACAATATATTTATATAATTTTATAATTTTATAATTCACATGCAAACGGCCAAAACTAGAACTTGAATTCATGATAAATAAAAAGACAAATATTTTAGTTACAAATAGATACTGTAAAAGTAAACTCACAAATTGACATTATTAATTATAAATGTGGTCTATACATTAGATTGTAAAGTTATTTTTATTGTAAAGTAGATCTAACGTATTATATAGAGTCATATCAGTTTGTAAATTTATTTTTATAAGATCGATTTATTTATATCTGTAGCACTTGTATGAACAAAGTACACCAAATGTATTATGTCGGCTCCAAACAAACTCAACTTGTTATAAAGCTCATCGTCAGCTAACTTTGTCCAAGTTTTTTATGCATCTTTTTAGCCTTATTTGTTTGTGTCCGAGTCTTTTTATTTAAATCCAACTGCCTAGCTATGGCCATTCAATGGACTCTCCTGTTTGAGGACTTTCTATCAGTACTATAACTTTTTATATTTTTTATTTTTTGGTTGCAATTTTGGGGCCGAAATAATGGGGCATTACATTGGGCCAAATTTAGGTTGTTATCACTTCTTAACTGGTTTTCTTTTCTTGGGAGGGCTTATGGGTGGCTCATTTATTTTATTTTATTTTTTAATATTTATGCTGACAGTGCGTTGTATTTTTTTAAAAAAAAAAATTGAATTATTTATAAATACGATGCATGTTTAATTTTGATTGATTATGACGTAGCAATTATGTATCACGCGAGTATTTTTTATTATTAAATAAATTAGAAAAGTACCTTTTAATTCGATCTCAAGAAATTAGTGAGTTTATATAATGCTCAAATGCACAAAAATATTTAGGTTTTGTTTGGTTACACAGTTTAAATAAGATGAGATATTTTATTAAAAGATGAATAAAATATTATTATAATATAAATTTTGTTTTGAGATTTAAAAAAGTTAAATTGTTTATTATATTTTGTCTGAAAGTTTGTAAAAATTATAATAATTATATGAGATGAGAGATAGTTTGATTTTGTATAATACCAACCTTTAGTACTTGGGCAAAAGCATGGTACCAATATTGGGCATTGATTTTTTTGTATAATCGAAAATTAGAATAAGATGATGAAGATTAGAGATCGATAATCTCGTTATCATAATAACGAGATTAATCTTTTTAATAAAAATTTCCTCAAAGTGTCTAGACAAGTTTGCGAGGAGCTGTCAAAGCAAGATCAATGGAGGAATTTATAGCTCCCAAATTGACTTAATTATCTAGGAGTATTGATTATTAAGTAGTAATTATCTAGGAGTATATATATGTTAGTGAAAATTAATATTTATACAAGTAATTTTAATTACATGGTATGTTGTGATAATATAAGAATATCATGTCATTCGTGCTTTAAATAGTACCTAATTATTATTTTCCATCTAGGAGCACGCCGGTATTCTTAAATCGTACACATATTATATGACAATCAACAAAATAATTAACAACGTAAACATGATATTTAACAACAACTCGTCAACAATTATTACAACATCTTAAAAAAATGTCATATTTTATCTCATGATCTATGCTATAAGTGTACATATATATATATATATATATATATATATTTTATGTCAAGAAACCTCTCCAAGGCAGGGCTCTTCAGACCCACTTCTGCAAAATAAACTCCAGTCCTGTATACCGCACCATCAAAATTTTACCTACACGAAACTAATTAAATCGTTGATTTTTTATCATGAAGTGTAGTCCCAAAAGATTGTTTACACCCATAAAATGTTGAACATTAGACCTTTAAGGAAGTGATACTCCAAAATCAAGACTTTCACCACTTGGACCAATCCCTTGGGATTACTATAAGTACATATATACTAGAAGTTCACTTCTACATGATCACGACTAGGTGATTTAAATGATAACAAACCTCTTTTTGGTTTTCTACATGAATATTAGTTCCACAGTGTCTAGTCTACTCATGTATGACCTCCTCCTATGTGATCTTTATCCCATATCAAATTCAATAGAAAATCTTGGTATCTAAGTTATCTCAATGTGGGTACTCTGGATATGCTGATTACAAGGGAAGTAATTGTTAAGATATAAATATAAATAATTAAATCTCTCTCTTCTTAAGGTGAACCACTTAGCTCTCATGTCCAACCCAAGATTAAAGGTACGAGTTTATAAACATCTCACAAATAAGAAAATCAAAACCTAGCATATGATGCATGTGCAATATAATATATATATATATATATTTAAATATATATCAAGAATGACATCAGGGAATTTATCAGTAAATTCGATAGCCCTTTGGATAGGCCTGATTTTGCCTTCAGAGATGTCATAACCAAGGAATCTAATCTTGGTTTGAAACAATTTAATTTTTGTTGCCGAAACAACAAGACCATTGAATCTAATGACGTCAAGAAACGTTTGTAAATGTTTCCAATGTTCATCAATAGATTTGGAAAAAATAAGGACATCATCGATGTAGACGATGGTGAAAGTAGGGATAGGTTTTGTTCTTCGTTTATAATTGATAACTAGACGAGGGTTATCAATTATAAAGTAATGGTGATGGATTTGTTCTTGAAGAAACTTCAGAAGAATCTTCTCATGAAGAATCCTCTGAAGACAAGGATATTGATCTTATTGAAAAGAATTTTCAAAACCTGGAAATTGCCAGATTTTCTTCAAAAGGACCCAAGCCAATGAGTCTGACAAAGAATTGGTACTCCAGGCCCACACCTCCTGATTTACAGTTTGAAGAAAAAGTTTTCCAAAACCAATCTTCTTACTCTGCTGACAAGGTTTACGAATGGAATATTGATGGATTCTCTGAACAAGAAATCATCAATACCATGAGTAAAATGTCAATGGTTGCCAATGCTTATATTATATATATTTAAATATATATATATATATATATAATACAAGAATGGAACAATATTTCTGACCAACTTATTATTGTGAAAAACACACATCAACGATGGCAAACAAATAAAGAGCAACGATCAAGCAATTACACAACACACATTTTACGTGATTCGGCGACATGCATACATTAACAGAGCTGTAGAAGTTTTATTGATTCAGAGGAGATTCTCACACAATCTCAACTGACTCCCTCTAAGACTTTTTCTCTCTCACAATATGAACCCATACTTTGTCTTCTTCTTTTTTTTGTTTCATTATGAAAATTGCTGACAATCGTGTACAAGAAGTCAAAATATTACATATTTATAGAAAACAGTACTGGAAACTCTAATTGGCAAAAAATATCATTCACTCGAGCGGCATGTCGAGTGCGCCTTGAGCGAACAACCAATGAACATTGGCTCAAGTAGTGTGTCAAGCGCAGTTCAAACGAACACTAGAGTTTGTGTCTTGCTCGAGCCCACTGTCGCATGATACTCGAGCGAACTCACGCGTTAAGCTTCCATCAAACGCCAAGTTGAGTGAACTCACGGGTTGTGCCTTTTCTACTCACGAACTAGGCTCCACACGCAACAAAACACTTATAAAAATCCAAATATTAATTACTCCACATGACAAACCAACATATAAATTTCTTTCACAAACAAGAATTGAAACTATTAAATATAAGTACTCCAAAAATATCCCCAATAAATATTTCATCTCATAAATATATGATCGGTTAAATTCTATCTCATAAAATCATCACATGAATTATATGATCTCATAAATATCATCACATAGATTTATCATTAATTAGAACTGGAACGGCATGCTAGTAGCAGTTCTTCTAATGCCTTCTGATTTCTGATCATTTTCAAGGCCAGTACCCATCCTGGCCAACTGGTCATTTGGTCAAGACCCCACACATGCGCGCAGTACTACTGATGCATACATGAATATGTTTGAGTTTTATTAATAATAAATTAAGAAAAATTTTATACATAAATCTCACACTCTATATAATATTTAAAAGTATGTGAATTTATTATTTTACTCTCATATTTCATGAAATATGAAATATAAAATATGAGGATAAAAGAGTAAAATCACATATTTTTTAAGTGATATGCAGAGTGTGAGACTTATGTGTAGCATAACTCATAAATTAAACATGACCCAGAATATATATCGATATTGCTCAAAATTGAAAACAAAAAGACTGCATGCATGCGCTAATCGATCAGAAACTCACAATTAATCTTCCTCGATTGCTAACGACATGAGCGCTAGCTGCAGGGCTTTCAATAATTCCCAGTGTAAGGGGATTAATTTTCCCCTTCTGTCCCAGCAGGCTTGAGATTGGCAACTAAAGGAACAAGAACCAAAGGCTCAACCCTGAACAAGTAGAGTCTTCAACCCGGCCCATGGGTAGGCTCCTCTGGACGCAACCTGTGTGAGGGAACATGCTGCAAGGGATGAGAGTCACCGACCTAGAGACCCTTCGAATAGTATCCAGCTCTTAAGTGATTGTTCGTGTAATGAACGTAAAGTATGAGAGATCCTCGATCCTCTGACAGGAGGGGCATCGACGGACCACCAAGGAAGCTAGCGGGATGGAGAAATCAAAATATCATGCCGCATTAATGGCATCACTACTCAAACTACATGTCATATTAATGATGTCGTTGCAGAACTACGTTGTATTAAAAGACTGACAAAATAAACAGTACGAATGACACGAACTCCATGGGGGCAGACACGAACCGTCTCCCCAGACTTATGGTATAAATAGCAAGTCTCAAGTACGAAAAAATTCTCTATAATCCTTAGACTCTCTCGCTTATTACAAACTTTCAAGAGAATTTTCTAATTTTAATATCAGAGACTCCCAACTCCAAGGTCGTCCTTTCCAAGTTGCCTCATTTCCTATCTTTTACAGATCCAAGTCCTAAAGACTCGAGTTATCAAAACTTAGTTCAAAAGACGTGCGAAACACGTCGTTAAGACTAGATTCCTCCTAATTCTCTATCTGTGGGAAGTAGACAAATTATTAAATTCTAGAACTGTACGTACGTTGCATGCATGTGACTATGGTTCCTAGCTATCTAAACTATCTTTGGGGTATCTGGTCCAAAACTAAGATCTCTTTGATTTAAGATACATGGCTATGAGATGGACCACGGAATCATTCACAATTTCAGAAAGCAATTTTTCGAGTCTGCAACACGTACGATACAAAGGCCATGCATCACGAGAAATCTGAGCATCCAGCTTGGATCCAGGCCCACAAAAACCAGCAGCTTAAAGCTGCACATGACTACATGAGCTTTTTCCCAGTAGTAGTACTTCTCCAAACTATATATATATATATAGTCGACTGCTTGATGATTGATATTAAGACTGTTAAAATACCGTCTCCTTGCATGAAATCCATAGTCTCGTCGATAGATAAGATCAGATATATAGATCATAGATTTCCTTGAGTTCGTTTAAAGGAATTGATCATCTAAATTTAGAACTTAGAGATTTTACTAAAAGCTAGCTGGGATCATATTAATTATATATACACCAGAACTGAGCATTTTGTCGAACGTGCATTGTCTGGTTTGTGATCGAACACATCATGCATTGTCTGCCATTATTAATGGAGCTGGACCCCTTTTTTTTCGAAGATGGATGGGCTAGATTAGTGTTTTGTATGGCTGAATCTGATGACCATTAATATTGTCAAATAAAAACTTGGGCATGCTGCTGAAAACTTGCTCATCCATGTTTTTGTTCTCTCCCCTGTCCCTTTGATTCCAGTCACTCATGAGTCATTAGAAAGAGATAGGGAGTCATTAGAAAGAGATAGGGAGATGGGACACCCTCCCCTAAAGTCAATGCCAGGGGACCCCAAATCCATCAACCTGTCCCTCTATAAATTTGGTCTACCCAGTAGCCTCTGCATGCCCTGATCTACTTTCATTAAAAAAATAATATATACACGATTTTAGAGTACGAATGAAGACTAAAATTTGATTTTTAAAATTTATTATTATTTTATTAAAATTTAATTTTAATATTTTTATTTATTTTAATTCTAATTATAATTTGAATATTTTAATTTTGACAAATACACAAAATTGTCTATAAAAATTATTCTCTCTTTATATACTAATAGGAAGCTAGAGTACTGAACTGAAGATTTTTTACTTTGCCTTAGAAAATTCTGAAAGCATCTGGGAGTAGAATTTCAAAGAGCTCTATGCAGAGATGGTGAAAGGATTATAGACTATGATGTCTTTAGTTGTACTAAATGACATTTACATTTTGAGATCAAGAATTTGTAATTATAGAGAAAGAAAGACCTTCAATTTACAATTTTCCTAATATGGTTGATGTTGAATTTGGTTGTTCTCAAAATTTCAACAGAGTCGTGGGAGACGTTAAGTTGCGAAATGGATCTTCGATTTGGGATTTGAGAGCAAGAAAGAAGAATGTTTTGTGTCAAAATAATATTTAACAAGTAATTTAGACTCAACAGATTTGACAAATAAAAATGATCAAAGTTAAAAATATTGTAACTTTGTTGAGTCCACTGCAATAAATTTTAATATAACTTAGTTAAACTTTAACCAATACATAGCTTTGTTGAATTCATTATTAGTGCTCTTAAAGAAACTGAATTAAAAAAATAAGATAAATGATATTTATAGTTTTAGAGTATGTAAGTTTTGTATATTTTTTTTATAAAAGTAGATAAATATGAGATTTATATGAAAAAATAATTTTTTAATAATAATTTTTATTTAAAAAAAAAGTTACACAATACTTACCTAATTTAGTATTACTCTAAATTAATTAGCTTAAAATTTCTTCAAGGCATTCATTATAATACCATTATACAAGTTGGTGCCTACCCAAGATAGTACGTCTTCTAGGCCGGTTTTAGATATTTTAATGCAATATTTTAAGTGGCAGCATGGAGATGGAGAAAAAATAAAAAATAGAATATTAATTAATTAATTAGGAGAAGACTGGGTCCAAACTTACCTCAACTCATCTCAATTCATCATTATAATTTTTTCAAATTCTAATATAAAATATAATAAACAATTCAATTTTTCAAATCCTAAAATAATAATAATATTAAAAAATAATATTATAACAATATTTTATTATCTCAACTCAACTCAACTCACTTCAACATTCAAACACAACCTATGGTTCTGCTTTTCTCTTTCAATTATTATATGAAAAAGTATGGCATATATAATAGGGACAAGAGAACAGACGTTTGTTTCCAATATTATTATAAAATATTGCATCACTTGAATTAAAGTAGAGGTGAAGAAAAATTATTGGATATGTCCTAAGAAGAAAGGTTAAGTAAGATCACATCAATGTACTTGTCCTATAAGGAAAAAAATGTCCAAAAGCCAATGATATTATATATTTTTGAAAGAGACTTGCACCAAGTCCATCGTGTGATAATCTATAAAGCTGGCTGGCTAGATTTTCCCTCCTCTACCCTTCAATTGCAGAGCCTCTCCTTTTGCACAACTTGGATGGATGTCATTGTGGGTGAAAGTTAGGATTAGTTTGTTTTTAAAGATGAGATGAATTGAGATTAAAATTAAAAAATTAAATAAAATATTATTAGAATATATTTTTAAATTATTTATTTTATTTTATGTGATAATTTAAAAAAGTTGTAATATGTTATTAACAAATTAATATTCCATCAATTAACTAATTGTATAGTAATTGTATAAGTTAAGAATGTCATTTTCATCTAATTTATTATTATTGACCATATAAAATAATTTTTTATTGAGTTAGTTATACAATCCACATTAATAATTCACTTAATTTTAATTTAGTATTTTCAATAATGGTTATGGATGATCAATATTTAAGGCAAACTTAACAGTTAGATCGACTATTAATTGTGATATCCCATTCTGATAAGTGATAAGGATGGATAGTGTATATATGGGATCCTAGATTATTTGAAAAGAAGAAGTTATTACTTTTTATAATATTCTAATGGGACTCTAATTGTATCATTGACTAGTATTTTTCGAATATTAGACATGTGGCTTGGGTCTTCCACTGGAGCATAGTTACATAATTATTTTTGGATAAATCTTGAACGTGTGACAAGTTAATGAATCTTCAATTCATAATACTGTGGTTCTAAGTTGCATATGAACTAAAAAAAACAGTTATGAATACAAAATATTGCAGCCATATATTATACCAAATAGACAATTAGGTAGTGACTGAGAATGATGATTCCATGTATATTAATTATGTCACACTTGTAGTAAAAAATATATGAATTATTATAAGATCATAGACACAATGCTAGCTAATGATGTTTGTCTGTCTTCTTATCATCAATCATCAGACATCCATGATCATGGGGTGGAGGAAATCATGTACGTCCAAACCGAAAGATAAGAACTATATGTGGCTAGCAAGGGTGACAATGGAAGTTAGGGTTCAACGGCCTCAAGAATATTCTTCAACATTATTTCTCTGCCATATATAAATATATATATATATATGTATATATATTTATACTCATGAACGTCGGCCTGATGATATTTATCTAAGCTTTTATATATAATTATATAAAGTAGGTTGTTCCCTCACCCGATTTCCCACTATCTTGTGCAAAGTTGATATGGAAATGACTTCACTTTTGAGGTGGGTCGTGTGCAGGCCACTATCATCATGTGCAAAAAAGTAGCTATGTTCATCAATTAACCAGAGAAAAAGCTGTGAATATATAAAGTCGATCATTGAATTGCCAAAGATGCTGCTGTCCTAGCTAAGCTAAAAATCATATCTTTATCTTGTGCTTCCAAGTGTGCAAGCCAATATATATGTACTCTGTCTCCAGGAAAATACAGCTTATTGCTCTTTAAAATTAATTAAAGAACCTTTAATTTGATCTTGATGATCATGGGCATACCTTTCGGCTCATGGAATGCTGAATAAGCAGGGACAAACAAAGCTACAAACACTCAACTCTCAAATGGTCGCTAAACTCATTTCAACTCAAAACCTCTTCATATGCAGGACTCATAACATTTTTCAACTTTCTATAAATATATCTAAACTTATCTTAACATCTAAACATATCTAAACTCATATTAGGTGGATCCTACAAAACTCATTCTACCATCTCAATCCTCTATTATTCACAAAGAAATCAATTCAGCTCAACATATAGACGGGACCTTAATCCTTATGATCTTTTTGAAGTCTTGTTTTCGTTCCAGCTGTGGATAAGAATCCTAATTAATTAACCTCCCAAACTAGCTAATGGGTGATCGAAAATGTTGCCTTTTGTGGATGCAGTACTGAGAAAAGGGTCCCTTAATTTGCAGGTACTATAGTTGGGAGAACCATGCATGTTTTCTTTTGCCTTTTGAGTTTAATGTAAACTTCTTGAAGACCTATCTCGTTACATATAATATAATGCTTTCAGTTTCTTGAAACAAGTCCACAATATTTTAGAGTCGAGTAGATATTTTCTGTAATGCTATATATAAGTTTAGGGAAAATGATAGGGTTACTACCCTTTTATTACTCATTTACTACTTTTTTATATTTAATTTTTTTTATAATTTTTTATTTTACTTAATAGTTAAGGAAGTGATAATTAGTAAATTTATATATTTTTTTAATTTTTTCTTAATGATTAAGGATGTTAAAAAAATATTTAAAATAAAATGATAAAAAATTAAAAACACTACAAGTAGTAGATGGGTAGTAGATAGGTAGTAAGCCTATCACTACCCTTTCTTACGGGATTCATTTTTTTCTTTTTTGAAGAGTATGCATGACGTAAATCATGCAAGGGAGTCCAGGTTTGATGATGTTGACTCGGCAGATTCTACGTTGATATTGCTGGATTACCTTAAGAAGACAAATCAAGTGAATATGGTAGGAAAATGTGAAAGTTCTTTGAATTGTGCACGAGTCAGTATTTGATTATAACTTTGGTTATGGATATCAGAATCGTGCATATAACTTTAATTTGAAAAGCTCTTTTCAAAATGCACATCGCAATCACCATGCTACGCTCGGTGCTCCTCATTTCCACCCCCAAAACTAGATGTTTTCTCCTCCAAATCGTCAGCTATTTTTCCCTTTCATGAAAATGTTTCACTTTCACTTTTAGATATAATCTTCATTCCGGTTTGGGCCACATTTTTTGCAAGATTCTTATTTTATTAAGTACTTTATTTTTATGCAATAATTAAGATTTTTTCTTTTCAAGAGAAATTCTCAAAATCTCTGATTTCTTTAACTATTTGTGCTGTTTTAGAAAGAGTTTTCGACTTTGATGAATAAACCACCATAGTCTCTCTCTCTCTATTTTTCATCTTTTTTCACTTTCAATACCTAATTTCTATAAATTAACTAGCCGACTAGCCATCAAAATAATTCTTATGAGTTTTACTATAAATCAATCACTGTTCACGGCTGATCTATGGCATACCTTACGTGTTATCATCTTTTTTTTAAAAAACAAAACAAAACAAAACCTCCTCACATTCACGCGGCAGCACCCCCTCCCCCTACTTGATTCCCTATCTCAGTTCACCCAGCCCTGCCGTGTGCCACCTGCAATGCCACCGACCACCACCATCGATTCCCCCTCACGTCGACCACCTCCAGCCAGCTTCAAGCCTCCACGACAGCCCCCACGCACAACCTCCTCTCTCAATTCGAAATGAGTTCTCCTACACGGTTTCTCAATCTCATTGTTGCTACTGCCACCGTCGTCAGCCTCCAGCCCCACCGTAGAGCACCACCGTCGAGCACCACAGAGCCTTTGACCTCCACCCTAGCCACCGTCGAGCTCCATAGCACAGTAGCCCTCCCCCTCTCTTTCACAAAATGTGTTTCTCCTCCCATGTGTTTCTCTACCCATTTAGTCTAGATTCGTCGCCCTCCAGCCACCATGCCGCATCCCCCTCACCACCACCAGCTCCATTGCACCTCGCTCAGTTCTTCATGCTCAACCATGTCTCTCATTTGGCCTAGATGCGCGACGATGGGGTACGGGTGGGGGAGAGGATGGCAATACAAGTTGCGGGTGGGGGAGAGGATGCTGACGCGCAGGGGGAGCTCTGCTTCCACGTTTTCAAATAAGTGAAATTTGAGAGAGGGACGTGCATTTTGTTATAGGGATAAATTAGTCATTTTACTAAGATGTGTACAAGTGTTGCGGAATAGTGGCTGCCCCGCAGATTTTTTTCAATTCTTATCATGTCTAGTATCAATGCGCGTACTAAACTTACCCAGTGTTGACAAGGTCTTCTCGTTGTTGCTGATCACAAGTACTCACAAGCTTAAGGTTCATTAAATTGGTGGATCAAATTAATTAAGCGATTGAAAGTGATATACTTTTTTGTTCCATCGTCGTTTATACGTCATGCATGTTTTCCTAAACGACAAACAGTACTACTATAAAGAACTGGTAAACTTACGGATCATTGACTTTAATTGTTTGTCTAGATCTGCCTGTCAGCTATAAAACCGGCGATCCATTGCAATTAGATCCATCCTTACCCAAAGAATATTCCTACTCTCTCTATTTCAATTGATTCTATCTTAATATAATGACAAGCGCTAAGAAATAAAGATATTCAATAAAAAGTCCTACCTCTCCAAATTTTGTTTCATATTATATCATTCGTGTGATTTATTTTATAATAAAAATAATTTTATAATTTGATGAATTATATTAAATTATATAAATTTATAAAATAATTTTTATACAATCTTTTTATGATTAAAATATTTCCCTAATATAAATTTTGCTAGTGAATAATTTGTACTATTAGTTGGAAATTAAGTATCAATGTCTTCTTTGCTGATCTACTATACACCTCATAAAATAATAATAATAATAATAATCCCGATTGATTGCTGATCTATACATCAGTTGAGAAATAATATTTTTAGTTTTAATGTGCGTACTTTTTTTTTATAAAGTAGGTAAATCTGGGATACATACGAAAAGTTATTTTTTTTAATAAGAGACTCCACTTTTTTCTTTTAAATGATTGTGCAGAACTTACAGACATTATAACTATATTCAAGCATTACTTATATCTAGTTAAGCAAGAGGGGCCGTACATCACTATTGTCTAACAAGGTGTGAATGAAAAATTAAAGTTGATTTCCTTATTCTTTTACAATATGACTACCAAATTATTGAATTTAACAAATTAAATACGTTAAAAAATGTTTGAACTCGTTGGTTGAATCTTAAAAGATACGAGAAATTGCAAGAAAAGTGGTAGTTTGAGGGAAAATCTTTTAGTTTTTAATTATGTTTATAATTACTTGATTATATTTGTCTATGAGTTTTCATTACTTGACTATGTATTTGTTTAAACATCACTTTCTTTGATTACTCATTAATAAATTAAATATAGAACAAAAAAGACAAAGTGTTTCAAAACTTTGAAATTTAATTTTTTTTAATATTTATTAACACAACCTTTTATATTATTTTAAATTTAAATGACCAGATTTCCAATCCTTTAATGCTGGAATCAATGATGAAAGAATTATAAATGATATAGACTTTGAAAGAATTACATGACTTTATCCCCTCAAATTAGGTTTGCTACCTGCCATTCGAGTTGGTAGGTGCCCTCTCCAAGATTTGTACTCATGGGAGTGAGATCGAGAGCAAATATAAGGTATCATTTAGAAATTAGATTGAACTGAGATCAATTCAGTTCAGTTTAATTTTAAACTAAATTTAACATTTAAACACGTAAATTTTAAATTATTAAACACATCTCAACTCAAAATCTCTTTACACGTGGGACTCATAACTTTTTTTAACTTTTTATAAATATATATAAATTGATCTTAACATCCAAACTCATTTAAACTCATATTAGATTAATTTTATAGAACTCACTCTACCATCTCAATTCATTACTATTAATAAAAAAAATTTAATTCATCCCAGCCTAACTTAACATCTAAACGGGATCTCGTACTAGTAGTTTAGACTATAATTTAGGCAAGTTTTAAATTAAATATAGCATATAATTAATAATTCTTATAGAGCCGTTAAGGCGCGCGACTAGTTTATAATTATAAAAGGAGAATTTAGTTAATTGATGAGATAAAGATAACATGATTTGCAAGACTAATCTTCTAAAGTGATGCTAGAAAAATCTAGATACCAACTAAAGTGATAATATATATATATATATATATATATATATATATATTAATGATAATGCTAGTGTAATGTGTTGTCATGGATAACCTAAATGTCACCTCAATTGGTAACCTTTTATCATAAAGTTTTTAGGGACCCAACCATGTCTAAATGTTTTTAGTCTCTTTCCGACTTTTCACACCCACACTCTCTACCTTTTTTTTTTTTTTTTTTGGTGTTCCCATGATTTTTTTTTTATTTAATTATTTTTCCTCTCCTCCGTTACCATAATTTTTCTATCCCTTTAATGTTTTTTTTTAATATTTGATTTTAAGAAAATCTTATCATACGTATATATTGGAGATTTACATGCATGCAACACCGTAGCTGCAACGGCTTAGTTTTTGGCAATTTCTGACCGTCCATCCAATGGTTGCCAATCACTAAAAACAGTCCTCGAAATGATAACAACTCCACCACTAGGAAACGTTTAGATTAGAAGATGATTTGAGATGAATTGAAATAAATTGTGAATATTAATGAGATAAGTTATGAATAGTAGTGAGATTTGTGAGTTAAAGTTGTTGAATAATAATGAATAGTAGTGAGATGAATTGAGATGAACTGTGAATACAAACGTCTCCTAAGATTAAGGACAAAGATAAAGAGTTGTGTTTAGGTTGTTAATAAATAAACTCACAAATAAAATATTTAAAATAAATAATAATAACTTTTATAATTTTCTTGTTAATTTTATAATTTTGACACGTGTAATATTCTATACAGCGAGAAGTGAGATTGGATTCAAACTGACCTCGTTTCTTTTTGTATATGAGATAAGATGAATTGAGATAAAAATTAAAAGTTGAATAAAATATTGGTAGAATATATTTTTTTAATATTATTATTGTTTTGAGATTTTAAAAAGTTGAATTGTTTATTTTATTTTATGTATAAATTTGAAAAAATTGTAATGATTAGATGAGACGATATCAGTTGTGAAAACAAACAAACTATATTTTTTTCATTCAATTTGAACTAGATACAAAAACGGTTTCATCTCATCTAATCTTATCATTACAATTTTTTAAAATTTTCATATAAAATATAATAAATAATTCAACTTTTTCAAATTTCAAAATAATAATAATATTAAAAAATAATATTCTAATAATATTTTATTTAATTTTTAATTTTTATTTAAAATCATCTCATTTTATCTCACTATCTAAACGGACTTTAATGTGTTAGCTTCAACTATTACTAGTGGATGACTTGGTTGGCAGCTTGTTTTTTTATAGAGTTGTGTTACAGTCATCGAATTTGTATCCCGAATAAGTCATCAAATAGTATATTTTAATTTTTTATTTTTTTTATATATTTTTTAATCATCATAAATATTTAAAAAAATTTCGTAATATTATTAAAAAATATATTTTTAATCACTAAGTAAAAAAAATCTATTCGAAATATTATTTAAATTCTGAATACAGATCCAAAGCATTTCTGTTTTTGATATGACACATGCGTGAGAAATTTTCCATTGTTGAAATTGAGAGCATTGTCGGCATCCCAATCATTCGGGGAGACGGGAGTCACGCCAACAATAGTAGCTTGTCCTTCGGGTTACTCCATTGAAATCGATCTTGTTAGGAGTGGACGCAAAAATGAATATTTGTAATAAATTATTTATAATAAAATAATTATTTATAATGAGAATATATTTATTTTGATTGAAAATAATTTATAATAAATAAATAATTTTTTTTTATAGTGCGTGGCATTTATCATAATTCGATCGTGTGAGTCGAACCATATCAATACAAATAGATGATCACACCAAGTATATATAGTGTACAAACTATGAATTTCGTGTGCAAACCTACACCACTCTATGAATTGGAAGAGATAACCATCCAACGAGTTATTAATTATCTTACCTTCCTTTTTGGTTTAAAATTTAAATGATGGAAAGCATGAAGAATCGATTTTCAAGTTTAGAATCATGATAAATTTGAAAGACCAAGGTTTCTAATCGATCAGATGAAAAGATCTTACAAACTATATTATTGTTTTGAAATTTGAAAAAGTTGAATTGAGATTTAAAAAAGTTGAATTGTTTATTATATTTTATATGTAGATTTAAAAAATATGTAATGATGAGATGTGATGAGATAAGAATTTTGTATCTCATCCCACCCCAAATCTGTAATCAAACTTAAAAAAACTTATTTATATTTCCATAATAACTTATTATGGAAATATTCTCCTGTTGAAATTAAATATCTTGTTCTTCTAAAAAATTACTTAAGTCTTATTTGAATTCAGAAAATGTTTCATCTCATCTCATCATTATAATTTTTTTAAATTTTCACATAAAATATAATAAACAATTCAACTTTTTCAAATTCTAAAAGAATAATAATATTAAAAAATAATATTTTTTTAATTTTTAATTTTTATCTAAAACTATTTCATCTTATCACGTAAAAGTGTTTATGTGCATTCTTAGTTAGGTAGTCATATTGGTATATCTTAAATTTTAGGACAGAGAAATGTTTTAATTTTAAAAAAATTTTATAAAAGTAAATTTATAAATTAACGTGATTTTATATAGTATGTTAAATTATAAAATTAATTTTATTATAAAATAAATTTAATATATAATATAACATCATTTCTATAAGATTATTTTTATGATATCTCGTTTTAATTGCAGTAGAAGATATATATTGAAAAAGATTTCTAAACAAATTTGTAGAATATAATATTTTAAAATTATTTAAAATATGTGGCTTGAATAAATTATTAATATAAAAAGAATAATATTATATTATTTTTAATTACAGTCGACTAGTCGAGTGAAGTAAGTCATAGTCGCACTCAATTTCATTTCGCATATATTTCATTGTCTCGTCACACGCGAAAACGTGTCCGCGGCGTCGTTTCGGAGTTTCAAAACCGAGTTGGATCGCACTGACTTCATAGTGATGCTACGCGCCCTCCCCCAAAGCGCACACTCCACAGTTCTTCTAGAAATCTAAATATATACCACGCGCTTTAAAAGAGGGTGACTAACACTTTCCATCCCATCCGATCCTCCGTCCCCACCAACCGTTCCGTTTGAGCGTGTCCTTCACGTGGCCTGCCGCCCCCACTTCTCGTTATACACCTCCTTCCTTACATATATAGAGGAGGCTCCTGATCTGGTTTTCGGCAGAGCATCCATCTCTATCGTTTTTGCTCTCAGAAAGCATTCGACTTTCTCGGTTTTGGAGAGTGTTGTTTTTCTTTTGAGTTCAGTGTTTGAGATGGGTCTCCTTATATCAAAGACGTCTGCAAATCTTCTCTTGTTTTCCTTCTTTTCTCACAAGAGAATTCCCTTTGATTCTGAGCAATTCGAGATAACGGTCTCCCGCACAGGGAGGCTTTTCCAGCGCTACAACAGTAAAGGCTATCGCCAAGTTGTAGGGTATGATAACTCTCCTCCTCTTCTTCTTCAACGTTCTGGGTTTTTTTTTTTCTCTCTTTTGTTGAAACTTGGAAGGATTGGGTTATCTGTATAATTTTTCTATTTGGGTATTTGTCGAATGGATGAAAACTTTTTTTGTTGTTTAATTTTTTTGGGTATTTCCAATCTTTTCTCTTTTGTAATTTTGTGCACACTTTCTCTTTAATTTCTTGTTCCAAAAATAGTTTTTCTTATGTTGATGTTTTATATTTGTGCAGATGCATTCCATACAGATACAGGAAAACAAACCAATCTTCTTCCGTTGAGGATATAGAGGTTCTTGTGGTTAGTTCACAGAAGAGTCAAGCAATGATGTTCCCAAAGGTATCATTCTAGCTCCCCCATGACTTCGTTTTGGTCAAATCATGCTGACTCATTTCATGTTTTTGGTTTTGGATCTTCGTTTAACATTTTCGTGCCTAATATCATTACAACCACAGGGAGGTTGGGAAGAGGACGAGTCTAAGGAAGTTGCAGCGAGGCGTGAGACGTTAGAGGAAGCTGGTGTCGATGGCAAAGTCCAAGTTAGTATCTTTAAAACAAATTTGCTTTCAATCCCTCTTAAGATCTGTTGCCAACATTTGTTCTAATTCAAATGTTTGGATATAATTTGCAGAAAATGCTGGGCAAGTGGAACTATAAGAGCAAAAGACATGGCAAAATGCATGAGGGCTACATGTTCCCCTTGCTTGTCACGAAGCAGCTAGACATTTGGCCAGAGAAAAATCTCAGGGAAAGAAGATGGGTATGTGTCTAAATAAGACCCAATCTGTCTTTTGCACTGCAAAAGTTGGTGATTACCACAAATTAGTGAGATTTTTTATGTTCTCAATTTGCTTTGTGTTTTGTTGTGTAGATGTCTGTGAAGGAAGCCAGGGAAGTATGTCAACAAGGGTGGATGAAGGAAGCTTTAGATAGATTAGTTAGTCGACAATCGACAATCGCAACCTAAGCGGAAAGAGGAAGATGATGAAACTACTCGTACATAGAACACTGACTCTGGCCAATTGCCTGTTTTCTCAATGACCAGACCAAGAACTTATGGGACCAAAACATATGACCAAGCAGCACCAAAATATGATTTTTGAACATATGGGTTGGAGACTTGTATTGTTTCCCTTACAAATTCTTGGCCTTCATCTTTGAGTTTCGAGTTCATTCGCAGTTAAAACGAGAGACTGAAAGTCTGCAGGATGTAGTTGAGGGTTTAGCATCAGGAATCTTGCAGATGTAAATATGTTTTGATTCATTCTTTTAATACAATAGCTTTGATTCTTTCTTGTATGATGTGTTGTTTGTGTTTTCTGAGTTCTGTTGAGTTGCCTTCATGTTGTTAGTTCTTGAACGAAAGAATGACTAGAGCACTCCAACATGTGTACAGTGCTGTTGTTGATTGTGCTGCTTCGGGTGCAAGGGAAAACATGGGAAGATTTGTTGGAACATGGTTGACAGTTTTGCTTATTTCTGGCATCGACAACCTCTTTACTCACCTCGTCAATGGTTTTGCTAGATTGTTAAATGGCATACACAGTACATTCTCAAGATTTTGCATTCTTCGATTGTTTTCACAATTTATCTCAATTTATCTCATGTAATTATTATAATTTTTTTAAATTTTTATATAAAATAAAATAAATAATTTAACTTTTTAAAATTTTAAAACAAAACTAATATTAAAAATATATATTGAAACAATATTTTATTTAAATTCTGGTTTGGACATTTGGAAGACTTGCAGTATGAACCTTGAAGTAGCAAGTGTACTGTGAGAGTAACTGTCATATAGGCTGATGACAACTGATTTAGTGCTTTTGCACTCGACTAAGATGAAAACGTACGAATTCTCATCCAAAAACCTGTGGCTGAATTTCTCATGTAAACCTATATGAGTTCCAAGTGAGAGTAACTGTTAGAATCAGGGGTTTTAATACCTGCAAATCCATGTGCTCTTATATAATAAAACCATGAGTCTCCCCTCTGGTTTCAATGCCATTGGAGATTTTGCAACAGTAATAAGAAAGACACCGAAATCGACACCATCTTTACATACCAATATTACAGGAGCTATGTATTGTGAGAGTGAAGCTCCGAAAATCATTTTCGGAGTTCTTTGTTGAGTAAAACCAGTGTTGATTCTTATGTAGGTATTTTCTTATGAATTCCACTCTAACATCATATCATCTATGACTGAGAGGTCAGTCTTTGGGGAAATTTAGTATGGCTTGAACGGTTCAATATTGTAGAGGAATATTAAAGCATAAATGCATGCGCAGCAAGAACGTAGACAGACAACCTGAGCGACAAATATAGCCGACATGAATGTTTGTCTTTAGGCGCATGCAGGATTAGTTAAAGAGCTTGTCCTTGTCGATGCATTATATTTCTTTCAGATTTCTCCAATGATAGAGTTCCGTGTAACTTGGGCTTCATAATCTTAACGGCATCGATCACGCCATTAATTCCTTCTTTTAGTTGGAATCGACCCTGCAGATTGTCTGTAATTCCCTGCTCGAATTGCTTAGCATTGACAAAGTCTAAAATCTTAGAAAAACCTTATCATAACATGATTCAAATAGGACCAGTGTTTGAATATGAATACTAAAGCCAGCTAAACTATTTTTATCGGTTAGTAGCTTTTTCTCGGTTGACTAGTAGTTCAAGTGGTATATCTTCCTCCCTCCCTTTGTAATAACAAAGTGGAGTCCGAGGTCGTGAGTTCTAATAATTCCACAAAATTCTCTCTTTGTAGAAAAAGAATATGACTATTCATCCAAGCTGGATTTTTTCCCGGCCCACCCGAATAACCGAGTTCCGGTTCCAAGTTCTGGCTAGGATCAAACTTAGGCCGGAACCCGTGTTGTAAAACCTGATACCCGGGTTATTTAAAAAAAAGTTGTCATATCGCTATTTTGATGCTAATATTCAAAACCTTCACCTAGAACTCAAAGCCATTCACTCCAGATCTCTCTCTCTCTCTCTCTCTCTCTCTCTCTCTCTCTCTCTCTCTCTCTCTCCACGCCCTAGCCTCCTCTGCCGATCGAAGCTTCGTTGCCTCGTGTCATCGTCTTCAACACTCTCTGTTTTGTTCTACAGTAGTATTCGATGGAGGAAACCCACATCGAGATCGAGAGGTTGGATCCAGAGACGACGTTTCTTCTCTCGAAGCGACAGATTGGGAATGAGTGGGAGCTTTTTTGAAGACTGGGACTAGAGACTAGGAAATCTCTTCTTGACAACCGAAGGTTCGTTTTTCCTTCTTTGGGAAATATTCCCGAAACCCTAGCTTTACACTTCCAAATATGTGTTTTCTGACAGTGTGTTTTATGGTGATCTATGAGCATGTGGGAAAGAATTAGGGGTGCTTATCTTTGAACAAATTTGTTGTGGATATAAGTATATGCAGTTCTTTTACTAGATCTGCTCTCTTTGTTTTTAAATGCTGGGTTTTTATTTGGGTATGTTTTGTTCTGTGTTGCCTATTGATTTTATAGAAGTAGCATAGAACATATTTGATCTGTGTTCTTTTGCAAGTTTAGCCAAGTAAGGACCAGGTTTTAAGATTCCTTTCAACATTTTGAGACTACACCTTTCTTGAGCTTTCAAATATAGTATTTTCTCATCTTTTGTACAAAACCATCTTGATGATAATTCATTGGTCGACAATGAAATAGCATTTATTTGACTTAGCCTCAAACTTACTATGAGCATCAGAATCAACATGAACATAAGAAAGACAACAAAAAGTTTTAAGGTGAGAAAATTTGACCTCTTTCCCGCCCAAGCCTCCTCAGGCAGTCCACACTCCAACGAAACTGATGACCTTCTATTTATCATGTAGATGGCAATGCTGACTGCGTCTGTCCAGAATGTAGGTGGTAATTCAACATGTAGCCTCATGCTTCTAGCACGCTCATTAAAGGTTTTGTTCATACGTTCAGCAACTCCATTTTGTTGTGGTGTCCTAGGAATGATCTTCTCCATTCTAATACCTTGAGCTGCACAGTACTCCTAGAACCATCCATTAATGTACTCACCATCATTGTCAGACCTCAAACATTTCAGCTTTAATTCTGTCTATGTCTCAACCAAAGTCTTCCAATTTTTGAACACATTAAATACATCAGATTTATGCTTTAAAAAATAAACTCATACCTTCCTACTGTGGTTGTCAACGAACGTGACGTAGTACCGAGAACCTCCAAGAGATGCCATTAGAGAAGGTCCTCACACGTCTGTGTGTACAAGATTCAGTTTTCCTGTTTTTAGTGTTCTGCCACTCTTCAAGAACTGACCTTTTTCTACTTCCCCAAAATATAACTCTCACACATACTGAGATCAACTGACTTCAGTTCTGGTAGCTTGCCTTTAGACAGTAGTTCTTTCATGCCCTTCTGACTCATATGGCCAAGCCTACAATGCCACAAATATGTTGTGCTCTTTGCAACGGTAGCAACAACAAATTATTCAAACCAGTAGTCAAACCAGTAGTCATATAGAGAGTACCAGTTTTCTTATCCCGAGCCAGTACCAATGCCTCTTTAGTGACCTTCTAGGTGCTATCTAAGAACACTACTGAATGGCCACAATCATCGAGCTGCCCAACAGAGATTAGTTTCTTCTTCAACTCAGGAATGTGTCTAACATTCTGTAAGGTCCACTTATTCTTATTAGAGAGTACAATATCAATGTCTCTCATCCCACCACATTCAATGCCTCTCCATCATCCAGGTACACCTTTCCAAAATCACCAGCAACATAGTTTTGCATTATTTCATGATGGAAAGATGTATGAAACGCGGATCCTTAATCCAGTATCCAGTCATCAACCGGACTGTGAACTACAAGTAGTAGTGCATCTTGTACTTCTTCAGTAATCACATTAGCACTATCATTTTTCGTCTTCTTCGGATTTTTACAGTTCTTCTTTATGTGACCAGCCTTGCCACAATTCCAGCAAGTTGCTTACTGCCCAGGCCTTGACTTGCTTTTGCCTCTGTTCTTTGATTTTGATATGCCTCTATTTGAGTTCATCTTTGTGATATCTCTCGAGAATCAACATTCAGTACTGAACTCGAACCTAAGATCTCGCCTAAATCCCTCATGCGCACCTCCTCAGCCAAAATCAAATCACGTATATCATCATATTTCAACTTTGTTTTACTAACAATATTCTTATGGCTTCCCAACTATTTGGTAGTGAAGCCAACAGTATCAGTGCATGTATCTCATCATCAAACTCAATTTTAACAGACGACAATTGATTTGTGATAGTATTAAAATCATTCAGATACTGTGCAACAGACGTACCTTCTACCATCTTCAAATTAAATAACTTTTTCATCAAGTGTACTTTGTTATTCGCTGACGGCTTTTCATACATACTTGACAAATCCGCCATGAGATCCGCATTCGTCTTCTCCTTGATGACGTTGTGTGCATCGGATCTCGACAGGGTCAGTCAAATAACCCAAAGAACCTGTCGATCCAACAGGTTCCAATTAGCTTCTTCTATGCCCTTCGGCTTCTTCTCCAGCAACAAAAGATAAAGTCTCTTCCCATAGAGGTAGTCCTCTATCTGCATCTTCTAATACATGTAATTTGTGTCATTGAACTTCTCGATCCTAGATACCTTCACTTCTTCTTCAGCCATCATTTTTCCTCAGACCCGAACATTGTCACTTGATACCAATTGTTGTAAAAAATGATGACAATAATTAAAAGTAAACGCGAAAAGAACAATCAAACAATCACAAGACACAAGATTTACGTGATTCGGCAACTTGCATACGTTCACGAGAGCTGCAGATTATTTTTATTACTTGAGGAATCACAATACAATAGTGGGGCGACTACTGTGCACTCATTGTACAACCACTGTAACACAAAACACAAATATATAAGGTACATGGCAGAAACACTAAAATTTCATCAAAAGCGACGTTCGTTCGAGCGGCGTGTCGAGCGCGTATCAAGGGAACCTGTTCCCCGTCAATTGCTTGAGCCATGTGTCAAGCGGCTCACGAGCGAACTCTCTGACTTAAACTCCGCTTGAGCGGTATGTAAAGCGAGTGTCGAGCGAACACTCTGTATCGCATCTGCTCAAGCTCACTGTCAATCAAGCTTTGCGCAAAGTCTCTATCACGCCTCCGCTCGAGCGGTGTGTACCAGACTCCACAGTACTCAACATCTTCTGCAAACGCTTTTTATATTGAGGTTTCTTTCTTGTTATGATGTTCCACATCTTCGCCAAAACCTGTGGAATTACTCATCTGGTTTCTAGGATATTTTTTTTAATATGATTCTATCGCATTCTACTTTGGCTCGTGTTATATTGTGGCTGGTTAAACATTTTGTTTACGATACTTGTGTATAAATTCAAGGGTTCAACGATTTTTGTCTAAGAAAAAGAAAAAGAAAAACTTGAAATCTACTTTAATATTAGCTCTAAGATTGTATTTTCTTATTTGGTTCCACCTTTGCCTAAGTAGTTTATCTGGGTCTGTTTTGCTAATGGTTTTTTGGTTTGTTTGGATGAGTTACGGAGATAACCAGACATCAATGTTGTATATGTCTGTGTTTCTATGTCTGACATGTACTCAATGACTAAAATAAAATAGAATATAATGGCATCTGGCCCATTTGTTTATTTTTCATCATTATATGCTTGTAGGTGGAAGAAGTTTAGGGATCACATTCCTGCTGCTTGTAAGACTCTGGCAGTTTTGCTCATGTTTGATCTAACAAGTTGGTGTACACTAAATGGGTGAGTTTTTAATCTTCAATATTCTTTAAGGGTTTCGAGATTGAGAATGAAGAGTCAATGCATGGAGGAGTATGAAAGATAACTCCGCTTCCTTTAATATGTAATGGTTCCAAGATTGAGACTGAAGTGGTTTTCCTGACATGAGTCTGAGTTCTTTATTAAGACTACCTGAGATTAGAATCTGAGGCTACTGCACTAGTTGAACTAAATCATTTGTGGTAAACTTTCACTTCTTTATTTCATTTTTAGTTAAAAGGGTAATTAGTTTCTAATTTTACCTATTTTTTTACATAAAATTTAATTTTCTATTTTGATATATTTTTATTATTATGGACAATGTTCAATGCTATTATGCTTTTCAGCATGATTTCTTGAAATATAGGCTTTTTAGATAAAATAAAAAAATTATGCTTTGTAACATTACTTTAAAAAAATAAAAAACATTTAACCATAGGCTTTTGTTAATAGTAATAATAAAAAAAAGACCAGGTACTACCCTGAATCCAGATTTTCGGATTCTAGAAATTCGGTTTCATCTGGATTTCGACTCGGGTTAACCTGTAACCCGATCTAGAACCTGGTCCAAATTTGAAACCCAAATTTCGGGTTAGGATGAATAGTTATAAATAAGAAAGAAAGATATAGATCTAATCGATACAAGTGACACGTTCTTGTTGTATTATGTATGGTGGCCAAGCTGACGGCCAAAGTCATCAAACTTTTTTTTTTTGTCTTTCATAAGTTTATTTTTTATTTTATTTTTTTAATTTACATCAAACTTTTCAAAATTTCATCTTAAAAATATTTTATAACCTTTTACATGCATATCTCTACTATGCATAATCGTATCTTAAATCTAAATATATCCTAAATATACTATACAATTTATCTATTTTTTTTTTCTATATCATTTTTTTTTTTTTCAGGAACGATAAAGTAATATGAAGATGAAAAGAGGTTGGGAGAGAAACCACAAAAAAGGAGAGAGTAAATTCATAAATTCATAAAAAAAGAGGTCGGGAAAGAAACCACAAATGAATTCATAAATTCATAAAAAATTCTATTCACCGTCTTCTTAATAGCTATCTTTCAACAATTTTCTTATGTGATATTAAGTGATTGAATGATAAGTAATAAATGGCTGTGTTTAGATGTTGAGATAAGTTGAGTTGAGTAATGAATATTTATATTTTGTGGGTTTCATTGAGATGGATTTAACTTTTTTAAGTTGAAAGAGTTAGTCTACATATAGTCCAAGCCCATACAATTATATTTAAAAACATTTTAAAATTAAAATAATATCCTATTTAAAATGATATTTTTTCCTTTTTACTCTCATTCATCAATGAGACTGCACACGTAGTCCCCTACTCAGGACTGCAAATAGAATTTCTCAAATGGAAATGAATTTAACTTTTTAAATTGAAATGTATGAAATAAGTTGAGATGAGTTTAACTTTCTATGAAAAATTGAAAAAATAATGAGTCACATCAATAATTGATTTGAGATGAATTGAGTTGGGTTCTTCTTCCAAACATAGCATAGATATATTTTCAATCATTTAACTTCATATTAGATGATGATTAGATGATAATGATACGAAAAAAATGAAACGGAGAGATATTTTTTAGATTTGATGATTTCCCAATAAAGCCAAAAATCTTGATCTCTTTGCAAGTTTACACTCCTTTGCAACATTTGGGTTATCTAATCTCATCCTCCTTCGAAGCAATCCAAGGAAATCTCCACTTTCTCAACACTCTTCAAAAGTATGGAAATGGATTAGCTATTTATAAAAACTTGAGAGAGATATTCATACATACTCAAATCGGATTGCCTAATTTTATAAATAAGGTAATAATATATAATTGAAAGAGTATATTCATGACAATATATACATATATATATACACATTTATCAAAAAAATATAAGTTTGTTTATTTATATCTTGAACAATTTCATCATAACAATACAAAAGGAACTAATAATTAACATGAATATTTTTATATGAAAATGTAAAACATTCTTGTTTTAAATTTACAAATCACTTTTAAACATTGAAGTGATTTAAAAATTAAATTCATTTTTCTAACGATATTTTTTTAATGGGCAATATAATTACACTGAAGGATAATTTTATTTAAACGTTTTTACACCGTATACTATCTATCTGTATAATTTTATTTAAAATTTAAAATTTAAAATTTAAATTTTATAAATTAAATTATATTATATTGATGATATGCGGTGTAAAAACTTTTAAATAACACACTAAATAAATTGTTTGATCCCATAATTGGCTGCAGCAAAAGTGGTTGTCAAAGCAATATTCTCTTTGTTGAATTACTTTTGAGACATCCATTATCAAAATATGAAGATGCATATTGACTCCGATTGTGTTAATTTGGTTAAAACTAGACGTTTAGCTAAAAGTCAAACTCATTTAAGTATAACCTCATATTGAATTAGGTAAAAATAAGTTAAAATAATAATATAATATTATTTTTTTAATAATAATTTTTATTTTTTTTTCATATTTTGTCACTAAATTATTAATTAACATATGATTAATGTTAACATTAGAATGCAAACAATTCAAAGTTTAGAAATTAAATATGGGTTTGATATGTGAACACTGATCAGTGATTAGCCAGATTTGCCAAGTTTAGACTTCCATTTTCATTTATTGTAGTTCAGAGTTTCAGTTAAAGGACTTTAGCTATCCAATACAGCTCATTTAAGTAGAACTTAGCCATATTTTAGACTTTATTGACATTTGACTAATCCAATCCCAATGCAATGATGAGTTTTAAGAATTCAAACTCCGATATTTTTTGCATTGGAATAGCTCGATAAAAGCTATTTATTGCCAAAAATTAGCACCAATGTGTAATGATAAATGGATAAGATGATATGAAATGAGTTAAGAAGTTATAATGATTAGATGATATTAAATGAGATGAGTTAAAAAATTTCTTTAAAACAAATGAGGCCTAAAATCTGACTTCAATTGGAATAAAATAGTAATAAAACAAAATAAAATTGGAGTTTGGGATTTTTAAAAAAAATCATTGTCTAACTTTAAAGAAATTAGTGAAATGTTCTTATTATAAATATATTTTATAATAATAAATTTACAGATTAACGTGTGTATATTAAAATTTAAAATTTTTTTTATTATAAAATAAATATAATATATTCCACGTAAATTACGTCAAATCGTTTTAGTGGTAAAAGTTTTTAAGAAATAAATAAATAAATAATCAAATTATTGGTCAATGAGAAGTGAGAACCTAAAACCCATCATAACCCCTCCAAAACCACAGCCCCGATACTGAAGATTCTTAACCCCTGCAGATATTTTCTTACAGTCCCAACCCCGAGCTTCGACCATGCCCATGACCCTCACTACCTCCTCTTCTTCTTCTTATGCCAATCTCATAAACCCCTTCTCCAACTTCCCCCGAATTCCCAGCTTTGCGGTTTGGCCCAATTCCTTTAATCCCTCCCCTACCCTTATCCGTTTGTGTCTGAGCTCCAGTGCTTGCGGATTCTTCAACAGAAATTATGGAATTTCGAACCCCAGTTTTGGTTTCTTCCGGAGGAGATCATGTTGCGCTTCAATCAAGGCCGCTGGGACCGATTATTACTCCACTTTGAGAGTAGGTCGCAATGCCTCTTTGCAGGAAATCAAGAGCGCTTACAGAAAGCTCGCTCGTAAGGTTTGTGATTTTTTTTATGTAGTAAATTTATTAACTTTGGAAGCAAACTTTGTTATTGGTCTGTTTGGTTGCTGAGAAAATGATAGAAACGTAATTTCACAACTTGGTGCCACGCCAATGTCCTTGGGTCAGTGATTGGAAAAATGTAGTAGTTCATGTCAGTTTGTCGTTTAATTTATTGTTCTTGCGAACATGCCAAATACATATAGCAGATGCATATTGTAGTATTTAAAAAGGATTTTCTTCAACTCATATTTGGAATCCATAAGCTCTATGAATCCTTTTCTTTCTAGAGCGTTCCATGAAATTTCACCGTAACAAATTTAATTACTAATCTTGTTCTCCTGCTCAGGTAATTGGTATAGAATTTACCGCAATTGTATTTATTTCGTCTTTAAATAAGGAAATCAATTTAGTGTTGAGATAAGCTAGTTCTTCTCATACCTTTGTTGTTATTTATGTCTACAGAAGGCGACCACCTTCCTATGCTGCTACCCATAGAAAAGCTGAAATTTTTCAATAATTTGTTATGATGGTTTATAAATAATCGTAAAAAATTATGCTTCATGTATCGTTGCAACAGCTCTAAACAATTAATCCGGGTTGGTCTAGATCTCAGTTTACTTATTTTCAAGTTATATTTTATTGGGAAACTGATATCTTCTTCTATGGAACAGTACCATCCAGATCTTAATAAGGGTCCTGGGGCAGAAGAGAAGTTTAAAGAGATAAGTGCTGCATATGAGGTATTTCTTCTCCCAACATTCTGCTTTGTTTGTCATCATTTATATTTGCTCATTCTAGAACTAACTTTTTGTACCTAATGAAGTGGTTAGTTGGATTCTTTGACATTTTTTTTGGAATTTTTTTTTCTTCATCCTTCCATTCATCATTCTTTAATTATGTTAGACTAAAATTTTGCTTCATGTGTTAGTTTCAGTAAATTTTCTTCTTCGGGGGATGTATGGCTTGATGTTAAATCAAGTAGATTAAAGAGTTGTTTGTTGGAAATTCAATGATTTTATATGCAGCTCAATTATCTTTTTGATTTCTTTTTGTACTTAAAGTTTTATTTCATTCGGTAATAAAGTATCTGTGTAGGTCCTATCAGATGATGAGAAACGATCTTTATATGATCGCTTTGGTGAGGCAGGTTTACAGGCAGAAAATGGTGGTTCAAGCGGTGGTTCACAGGGGGTAGGTTCATAACCAACTTTACCTCTTTCCAAAATGTCCAAAAAACCAAATTACTTTTATATTTGTTCACTTCTGAATTTTATTTTAGTGGAGTTTTTGTGTGTATTTATATTTTCTTACGGGGGTGGGGTGCTCATTTCAAGTAACTTCCTTATGTATCTTTTCTTGTTTCATTTCATTATTAAATTTTTAGGTGGATCCATCTGAAGTATTTAGTGCGTTCTTCGGTGGGTCGGATGGGCTTTTTGGAGGAATGGATGATCTGGGAGGCATCAATTTTAACCTGAGAAACAAGCAAAACCAGGCTCTTGATATTCGGTAACTATATATCTGCAAAATATTAGTTGCTATTGAAGCTATAAATGTAGTCCCTGCATTCAGTATCTAGATAAGTCAGTTAAGAGAAAAGAAAGTTGATTGCACTTATATACTAAAACTCTACTCCTGTGTCTTTCAGATGAATTGTTTCCTTTAGCCCTGTTTTTTTTTTTAAGATGCAGCCTTAACTTTTTGCATGGGAAATGCCTGTATGTGAATTGCTGGTTTCACCTTTTACAGTTGCCAGCCATCTTTTGGAATAGTGTTGGAATTAATTCTGATGCATATTTTGTATCGTTATGATCATGAATATTTGAGAATTTATTTTGTCATATTCATAATCTTTATTTGAATGCTTAAACTAATTCTTTTTATTATAGGCATGACCTTTATATGAGCTTTGAGGAATCAATTTTCGGTGGGCGGCGTGAAATAGAAGTTCCTTGTTCTGAGACGTGTGATAAGTGTGATGGGACAGGAGCAAAATCTAATAGTTCCATTCAATCATGTTCTCAGTGTGGAGGTAGAGGAGGGGTAATGAAAAGTCAGGAAACGCCATTTGGAATAATGTCGCAGGTAATATGACCTTCTAGAACATATTGGTGATGACATATAGAGTGAATGAGCATACAAGTGAATCATCTATCAAATGCATAATCTTTTGTCTTTGAAGCTTGCGGAAAACTTCTAGCCTGGTATCAACTCTCAAAATAATGACTCACCTAGTATTTATCAGGGTGCATCAAACTGACGGCATGCTTTTTTCTGTCCGTGAGGTATTCATTCAATATTCACTTTATTCATGAATGAATATTGTGAGACAGTCCCAGGGGGGAGGATATAACAAGAATTTCAGTTGAATAACTAAGTTCCAATTGAAATGCAATTTTCAATTTTGTTATGTTATGCTCTAGTTCTACTCTGAGTAAAGGGTAAAAACAGATTTTTTTTTGTCATTTGTATATCAAATTCACATGATGTTTATTCATTCACTCTTTCAGCTTTTATTTAATTGGAGTATCTTACTTTAACGCTATTCACTTCAATAGGGAAATCCCAGTCCTTGGTCCTTTCAATGCTTATAAATAATGTTATGTACATAATCCCACAATGCGATACTTTTCAACATGAAAAAGAAAAAAATGGAACATAAAAATCATTTGTATTGAGTTGGGATTTGTGAAAAGACCCTATAATTCTCGTAAATGATCCTTGAAAGCATATGGTGGATGCATCCACACTTTTGTCAATGAATTAACTTCTGCTACACTGTTACAAACCTGTGTCATAGTCAAATAGCTAAATGAATGCAGCTTATTTTCTTAATGTTCTTTGTTGTAACTCAGCTTTTATCTTATGTGGAACAAGTTTTGTTTGAGCTAATATTATCAATTATAGGCACATAGGATGGGCTGACCATATAATCTTTCTCCTTCCATCTTTCTTTTAGATTTCACTTCCCTTGTTTGATTTGCTGCATGGATGTTATTATACCACTTTTTAGGTATCGACTTGCTTCAAGTGTGGTGGTGATGGAAAGATAATCACTGATCACTGCCGAAGGTGTGGTGGCAGTGGTCAAGTGCGGTCAAAGAGAAACATGAAAGTGGTCATCCCACCTGGCGTTAGTGATGGAGCAACAATGAAAATTCCAGGTGAAGGGAATGCCAATAAGAACAGGTTTGCTATCAATTCCAGATTTTTTTTTTAAATTGAATTTTACTTATGTAATCTTTAAATTGAATAATCAGAGTTTTGCCAAGTGATTCTAGAAATTGGCTCTTTCTGTTTCTATTTGGTGCCAACAGCTCCAGAAACTGAGAAAGATTAATCTGAAAAAGGGATATGGAAGAAGTAAAAGAGTGAAAATGAAGAGTGCCTTAAGGGGCATAACTTTGGCTTATTACTGATATATTGTCCTGATTTCATTTTGGTCCATTGTATGGTTTTAAATTGCTAATAATTTCTTGGTGAAGTGTTTTTTAAGTCCATGAGTGGGTGGATACAATATAGATCGACTATATTGTAAAATTTGAGCTGCTTTGTGGCCTAAAATTGGGGCCAAAAAGTATGATGAAATTTATGGACAAAGTGATTCTAATGACTAAAAGGAAAACCTAAGCCATATCTAGGCCTATACTCCAAAAGGACTAGTCCAGATTAGAATTGAAGCCATTGGAATCATTATAAAGGGCAAGAACTTACTGGCAATGTAGGACCCCATTCACCACCTCCTATACTCAATGTACGGCGTTATACTCTTCCCCTGCAAATTCCTAACATTCTTGTCAGACCATTACATTATTGGTGGCAAGGCTCGAGTCCCACACTTTTGGTTGGGATTAGCTCTGATACTCTTTGTAACGACCCAAGGACAGCCTTAACCAAATTTGGGTCATACTTCAAAGAGACGAATTAATGTTACAATTAAAATCTTTGTAATCATTATAAAGGGCAGGAACTTCTCCCAGATAATATGAGATCCCATTCATCATCTCTTATACTCAAGCCTGAATATTATAGAGGTAATTTTTCTCTTTTGAGGATTCTGAAGAATATGAAAGTGTACAGATGTTAGAGTTTGTAAACAATGGACTAGAGTATTGAAAAATAACTTGATTTCTTAGAATATGATGTTTGTGACTCAAAAGTCTTAACGGCATTGCTGAAGATAAAAAAAAAAAAAGAAGAAAGAATAAAGAAAATCAGAAGTAGAAAATGCTGACTCACTAATTTGTTATGGGAGTCTAAAACCTAGCGGTGCTAGCTGCCTAGCACCCCTCATAATTCAACCAAAACTCAGCAGAAGCATGCCCTAAACTTGTATGGAAATTGGTGGAGCCCAGATTGGTTAGAAAGCTTGAGTTTTCAAATCCTACTAATGCCATTTTCACTACTACTACTATCTCTAACTGGCATTCCATTCTTCTTCTTCCCCTTTATCATGTTACGACATGCTCATTATCAGGGCTATTTGATTGTGTTCTCAAAAATAGTTTTTTAAAATTGTTACTAGAGAACAAGAAAAACATTTAGAAATATCTTATTTCTGATCATTTTGTTTTACCCTAAATTTGAAACCAAAGAAATACAAAAAAAAAACTGGTAAGTAAAAGTTGGAAATAGTCTTAGGAAACACATCCGGTAACACATTTTTGGACTTTTTTTTTCTGTTTTAATGAACCTGAGAGCGGAAAATGAGCCGTAAAAGTTGGAACAAAACAGGCTCTTATATGTTTGTTTTGTAATGTGCTTTTCACTTTACATGACATAAAGTACTTATCAAAAAGATTTATAGATAATATTTTTTTTCTTTATAATATATTTTTTAACATAAAAGAAAAATAAGGTATCATGACAGGGATGTTTAAACTTTGATTCACTCTTCTGTCTTTTTTTCCTTTTGGCAGGGGTGTAGTTGGTGATCTCTATTTGGTCCTCCATGTAGATGAAAAGCGTGGAATTTGGAGGGAAGGTTTACAGCTTTACTCAAAAATTAATATTGACTATACTGAGGCAATACTAGGGACTGTAGTTAAGGTAATAATAGCTCCTAGAGTTAGAGGTGGAGAGGTTTTATTGTTCTTTGTCATTCATCTACTAAGTTCTATTAACAAATTATTTGATGTGATTAATATTTTGCTTCACGTTTTCCTTTCTATGTTGATTTTGTTATACTTAACTTTCATCACCAGATAAATAAGAGATTAGAAAGGTAAGCTGGAATTGTCGATCACTTTGTCCAGAAACAACTTGAAATAGTATCGTGAATCTAATAAGATCTACCAAAATGGGATTCCATCTTAGGTTTCACTAGTTTCTATGGCATAATCCATAGTTATAGAAAAAAAAGAGCATAATTCAAGAGGCAATTCCACTTTGATTTTTCATCCCTAACAAACTTGGTGACATGATTGACCAGCTAATACCATTAATACTACCTCTGACTCAGCAGGTTAAGTGGTATCTAACTTGGCCTTTGTTCTTGTTTTGAAAATGCAATCAAATTGAAGAGTTCAATTCTAACTTGCACTTTTTTTTTATTATTATTGGCACCGGGTGTCCGGGAACAGCATCCTGACTAATGACTAATACAGGGGGTGCACAGGCCCTCAGCAAGAAATTTCCCACAAGTGCACCTCGGATAATTTAAGGGAAAAATCCCCAATCCGATGGCCCCTAGAGATTGTTTGCACCCAAGAGGATTTGAATCTTAGACTTGGGGGTAGCATACCCCTAAGCCCAAGGCCTTTATGACTTGAGCCAACCTCTAGGGGTTAACTTGCACTCTAACTGCCAATATGTTTCAATTTGCACCTTAAACTACCAATAGGTTTTGTTGTGCACCCTAAGTTCCAAATTAATCCCTTAGATGGACAGGGAGTGCACATTGCAGTTTTCATAGTGTATGGTACCAACTGAAACTTTTGGACCTTTGGTACTGTTTGGTCCACAGAGAAAAATGGATGGCAATTCGGTAGAGCAAAATGTAATTTCCCCCTTTTTTTTATCTACATTCTTCTGTCATTTCAGTTTCTTGAATATTTTTTTTTATCAGTAAATAAGTATTTTATTGATAATAGGCGAAGCCAAGTACACGGGACATATACAAGAGTCACACCTAAGTTTCTTGAATATTTTTATCTGGCTTGTGTGTTGTTTTTCCTACTTTCTTCAGTCATCTTTGAATTGTGGGGTGTCTGATAAGCATGAGTTATGGTATTCTCCAGAGCACTATGGCCGGTGATATTGGTGTGGTTCAAAATATGAATAAATAAATTGACTTAGAAATCTTAATGTGATTTCAGGTAGAAACTGTTGAGGGTTTGAAAGATCTTCAAATTCCCTCCGGGATTCAGCCTGGAGATACAGTTAAAATTTCACGCATGGGGGTTCCAAACATCAATAAACCTTCTCTGAGAGGTGATCATCACTTCATTGTCAATGTTCTGATCCCAAAAGCTGTCAGGTGTGTGCCATTTTGCTGTTTATACTTCTTTCCTATGCAGTGGATAAGTTGGACAGCTTTTAACAGTATATTTCTGTCTACTTCTTATATAACTTGTTTTTTTTTGTTTGTAAGTAATGGAGAATTCTATTATTAGAGAGAGGAAGCGGCTTATAGAGGACAAGCAATTTTTGGAAGAAAAGGAGGTGATATTGTTGTTATCGGAAGAGGAAAGAATCAGAAAATTAGGGGTGGTTTCGAACTGGAAAATTTAGCCTTGATGGAAGAGATTTAATGGAGGCAAAAATCGAGGGTGTTGTGGCTGAAGGAGGGGGATAGGTGTTCTAAATTTTTTCATCAAATGGCAAACTCTCATAGAAGATATAATGCGATTGAGGTCCTTCGTGATGGGGACAGGTTGATTACGGATCAAGAAGATGTTTAAGGCACACATTGTGAATTTTTATGAGCAGCTGTTTTCAGAAAATTTTTCTTGGAGACCAAAACTGGAGAGTCTTGCTTTTAATTCTATAGAGCAGTTGGAGCTGTGTGGTTGGAAAGAGAGTTTGAAGAAGATGAAATTCTAGATGTGGTAAAGGGTATGGACAAGGATAAGGCTCCAGGTCCGGATGGGTTCACTTTGTCTTTTTTTCAAGATTGCTCGAACGTTTTTAGAGATGATATCATGAAGGTGTTTGCTGAGTTTCATTCGTATAGGAGGTTTGAGAAGAGCTTGAGTGCTACTTTCATTGCTCTTATACCGAAGAAGGCAAGGGCTGTGGAGATAAGAGATTTTAGGCCTATTAGTCTGGTGAATGGTATTTATAAAATTATCTCTAAGGTGCTGGCAAATTGTTTGAGTAGGGTGATGGAGAGGATTATTTCACCATCTCAAAATGCTTTTGTGAGAGGAAGGCAAATCTTAGATTCTGTTTTAATTGCTAATGAATGTTTGGAGGGTAGGTTGAAGGTGGGAAAGCTGGGATTCTTATTAAATTGGATATGGAAAAGGCTTATGATCATGTAAGCTGGGATTTTCTTGTTTATTTACTGAGGAGATTTCGTTTTGGTGCTAAATGTAGCTTGTGGATTAAGCATTGTGTTTCGACTTCAAAATTTTCTATATTGGTGAATGGTGAACCGGCTGGTTTCTTTTGTAGTTCTCACGGTTTGAGGCAAGGTGATCCCATTTCCCCATTTCTTTTTGTTATGGTTATGGAAGCTTTGAGTAGAATGATTGATAGGGCTGTGGAGGGTAATCTGCTGTCCAGTTGTGTGGTGGGTAATGAGACTAGGAATTGTTTAAAGATCTCTCATTTGTTATTTGCTGACGATACCTTGATTTTTAGTGAGCCTGATTCGGATAATTTTCGTGTTTTAAGAGCACTTTTGCTATGTTTCGAAGCTGCTTCAGGGTTAAGAGTTAATTTGTCTAAGTCTGAAATTGTTCCTGTTGGTGATGTTCAGAATTTATCAGATCTGGCTAATTTACCGGGGTGCAGAATCTCTTCTTTGCCTTTGAGGTATCTTGGGCTTCCTTTGGGAGCCTCTTTTAAAGCTGTCAATATATGGGATGGGGTGATTGAAAAAATTGAAAGGAGGTTAGCGGGTTGGAAGAGGATCTACTTGTCTAAGGGGGGAAGACTAACTCTTATAAAGAGTACTTTGTCCAACCTTCCCACCTATTTCCTTTCTCCTTTTCCTCTTCTGGCAAGTGTTGAAAAGAGGATTGGGAGTTTATTTCGAAATTTCTTATGGGGAGGCTATGGTGAGGAAAAGAAGTTTCACTTGGTTAGTTAGAAGAAGGTTTGTCAACCACTGGATTGTGGTGGTTTGGGGATAAAAGATTTAAGGGTTTTTAATAGAGCTTTATTTGGAAAATGGCTTTGGAGATATCATTTGGAGAGTAAAGCCCTGTGGAAAAATGTGATAGAAGTGAAATATGGAAGTTTGTGGGGCGGTTGGTGTTCTAAAGCTGCCAGTGGTGCTTATGGGGTTAGTTTGTGGAAATTTATTAGAAAAGGTTGGGATTCCTTCTCCAATAATTTCAGATTGAAGGTGAGAGATGGTAAGAGGATTCTCTTTTGGCATGATTTGTGGTGTGGGGATACTGCTCTCAAGCTGGTTTTTCCTTCAATTTTCAGAATTGCCAGGGATCATAATGCATCTATTTATGATTCTTACTGCAGTAATAATAACCAGGTTGAATGGAATATCATTTTCTAAAGGGATGTCAATGATTGGGAGGTGGATGAAGTTAAGGCTCTGCTGGTTAAACTCTACGGTTCAAAGTTGGTGCTTGAAAGAGAGGTTAGTATGGTGTGGATCCCTGCTGGAAATGCTAAGTTTTCAGTCTCATCTTATTGCAGATTTTTGTCAAGTCATAGTAGTTGTGTTTTTCCTTGGAAAAGTATATGGAAAGTGAAAGTTCCCAGTAAGGTTGCTTTTCTGTTGGGTGGCATCTTTGGGTAAAGTATTGACACTGATAATCTTAGAAGGAGAGGTCTGTTTATAGCTGATTGGTGTGTCATGTGTAAAAGGGCAGGAGAATCTGTAAATCATCTTTTTCTTCACTGCAAAGTGTCAAGATTCTTGTGGACTGAGGTTTTGAGTTGGACAGGTTTACATTGGGTAATGCCTAGAGAAGTGGTGGATTTAATGGAAGGGTGGAAGGGTTTGAAGGGCTGTAAGAAGGCGGTGAGAGTTTGGAAGATGATACCTCTCTGTCTTATGTGGTGCATATGGATTGAAAGAAATGGGAGATGCTTCGAAGATAAAGAACGCTCATTGGGAGATCTTAGGGATTTTTTCTTGAGTACTTTGAGTTCTTGGGTTAAAGTGTTTGTAATGGAGGATAAGTTTCTGCACTTGTTTTAGTTTTCTGGCATTTAGTTTCTTTTCGTTTGTGGAAGTTGTAGGTGTTTCCTTTGTATACGTCCTGTGTACTTGGGCTTATGCCTATTTCTTGAATAAATTATTACTTATCAAAAAATTTTATTATTAGAAAACACAAAAGCATAGAACAAGTACATTGGATGTATACGAGAAAAACACTTTAATTAGAAGTAGAAAATGATAGAAGAAAGCATGAAAATTCAGCACATGAAAGTCTATTGTGGCTGCCCAAAGGATTGAAGTATTTGAGAAAGAAACTCTTAAGCTTTTCCCTTGTGTGTTTACAATCATCAAATTTTCTATCATTTTTTCCCTCCAAATACACCAAAGTAGACAGATGGGGGCCATATTCCACGTTGCTACAATTTGTAGGGCTGCCATATAACCCTCTCCAATTTGGAAAAAGGTCTACTATTCTACTGGGCATAATCCACACTTACCCAACTCTACCGAAAAAGCCATTCCACGAGACTCTTAACAATTTTCAATGGCGTAAAAGGTGGTCTATAGATTCCCACTCTTTTTGCACATACAAATCTGTCACAATGATTTGACATTTCCCTAGGTTTTTCATGATGAGGATCTTCCCTAAGTAGGTTTTCTAAGCGAAAAAAAGAACTGCTCTTGAGACTCCTTAGTCCATCAAATACTCTTCCAAGGAAAAGAGTTGTTATCCTAAAGGTACAAGGACTTGATAGGAAGATCGAATAGTGAGCTTCCCTTTCATGGAAGGGTTCCAAGGGTCTGATATGCACATCTAAGACATAATCTAGTAGACTAAAAGAGACTGGAAAACTCTGTGAAGACATCAACCTCCAGTCATGTGTTGATCTGAAAAAACTAGCATTCCACTCAGAGGAGCCTCCGGAGAACTCCAATAATCCTCTTCAGATATCTTTTCACAATCCCACTTAACAAGGCGGCTCGTATACCTTGTTAGGGCACCATTCACCTCAAGCACTACTAAATTTAAAGTCCACTACAGCTTTCCACCAGACCTTCCTTCATGTTGGTAATGCCGAAGCCACTTCCCTAGAAGGGTCTGATTAAACAGAAGCAGGTTTCAAGCTCCCAAACCTCTCTCAGATCAGAGAACAAACATTTTCTAGTTTACTAGGTGCAATTTGAACTATTAGCCTTAACCACCTCATATAAAATCCCATTGTAGTTGCTCTATTTGATTGGCCACAATAATGAGGGGGAAAAGGGATGGAAAAGATGTAGGCAATGTGGACAGAGTACTCTTGATCAACGTGATCTCACTGCCTTTAGACAAATAAATTCCCTTCTAGCTAGCCAAACGATGCTCAATCTTCTCAATCACATAATCCCACATAGACCTAGTCTTGAAAGAGGCACCCAATGGAGACCAAGCTATTTCGTTGACAAAGAGGATACCATATACTCCAATACTCTAGTCAAACCATCTACAAGCTTAACTGAATGTAAACAAAATCCCACTCTCATCTATATCAGATGACTATCTGGCAAACTAATTGCTTAAGCTAAACTTAAAAATATCTTCATAGTAATATGGAATTACGATGCTTAGCTATGTGATGATAGTTTCATTGGCGTGATCCTATTTTTATTTTGTTATCTTGTGCACATGTTTAAAACCCAAATGAACTTTGGTAATGGCAGTGATACAGAACGCCAAATTGTTGAGAGATTGTCCTTACTTAGGGCATCAAGCAGACTCCATTCTGATTTTGCCAATACAACCGGTATTGTCAGCTATTTTCCTTATATTACCACTTTTAAATTGAAGTAGATTGTTGGTGAACATCCTGCTGGAAATCCAGATTTTTATACCTGTTTCATTCTTTCTTTCCAGAAGTACTGCAAGGTGACTCTGATAAACATAAAAGTAGAAACCAAGAAACCCATTCTTCAAGCCCACAGATCAAACGCGTGGCATCTTTATGGAACTCCATTAAGGATTTCTTGGGGTATGTTTCACTGGTACTTCATATCATATCTTCTTAGCTTGACTTGACAATTAGGCATGCAGAAAAGTTGAAATTATGCTAAGCATAAAACTCAAAAATATTGAACTGAGAAAACAGGATGTCTTTAATTCTTTGGAATTGAGAAATCAATTAATGGTGAAGCTATGTTTTCAAAAGGACATGTAAATTAAGTAAAAAAGCTTTTGGGCATGGGTGCAAGGTCTGAAATGTCACCATCCATTTGCCAAATGGCGAGTCACAACTCTCCAGATGGCTATCCAATGGCACTGCCTACTGGCAACCATCTCTCGCACCAAGCTCTCGTATCACAGGGTTTTTGTTTTGAAATTCTGGATTAGATTGGTTTTACTAAATGTTGGAATGTAACATTCTCAGTAATATGACCAGTATGTTAAATGAAAAACAAGATGCAGATATCCAACATTCCTGGGCATCGAGGATCCTGAGCTATCCCTATTTAAGTTCCTCAATGAATCCTGTTTGATAACCTAAAGCTGTGTGCATATGAGCGACTCCTTTCTAAGTAGTTTGTTAGATGAATAACTTCTCAAAGTTTTTCCTGTAGGTTGCACCGTAGTTCCTCTTAAGAAAAATGGGCTGATGAGTCGTCGTGATTATGGTGTTCACTATTTAGAAATAGGACTAACCATGGAAGAATTACTTGTTCATATAGGCAATTTTTGCATCTACTGGAAACGAGTCTTGAATTTGCTTACTTGTCATCTGTAAGCCTTGAACTCATCCTGCAAATTTCTATCTTTTGCTTATTTACAGGCGGCGAAGTTCTCAAGAAGGGTTTGCATCAGTTAGCTTGGAGCCATCTGTTTCATTGTGGAGGTGTAGCAAGCCAAACTCCTCATTTGTAGTTTCAATTTATGTAATTTTTGTTTTAACTTGTATATTGTCCTTGATTGGAAAGACCGAGGACTGCACATCGATACAGAGAAGAATTAATTCCGCCAGTATCCACAGAAAAAGAAAGGAAATTGAATCAAAGAATTTTTTTAGGTAAACCATTTGAGGGTATATCCACATGTATTACTGTAGTGGACAATGGGATTGGATGTAATTTCAGTTTTGCCTGCATCCTTTCCCTTCTTAACTTTATAATGCTCAAGAAATGTCTCATAATGCCTATTATATTAATACAGTCGTTTACTTATATAAAAAAGAAAGAAATGTCTCATAATCTTGTTGTATTTTCCATCTTGGAGCATTGATGACAAAGAAAGATCTAATTCAATCTTTGTCATTGAGGCTGAAATATAGATCTCAAACTGCCCAGTATTGAGTGTTGTGAAAAACACCACACTCACGCAACGATAGTGAGACAAACAATGAAATAAATGCGGAAATACAAGAATCAAGTGCACACGCAATTACACAGCATAATATTTACGTGGTTCAGCAATTTGTATACGTCTACTAAGCTGTAGGAGATTTTATTAAGAGGAGATTATAACACAATGAATTATAAAAGCTTCACTTTACTCGCACAATTTCAACTCTCTCTATTGGACTTTGTTCTCTTACAAGAAGGCTCTACACATTGTTTGCCTCTCCCTCACTTCAATCTCATCTACAAACATGAAATAACCTTCATATATATATATATATATATATATATGTATATATGTACGCCCCGACATGAGAAATCTTAAGGCGGCAAAATTAGGATTCTTCACTCAAGCGATGTGTTGAGTGCATTCTGAGTGAATCTCGAGTGAACACTAGGATTACTATAGTAAAATGTAAAATAAATTTCAACCACAAAAAGTGATTATCTATGTCATGCTTAATATCTTTGAATAATGCTATATATATATATATATAGTTATAAAGTATGTAAGTACAATACAGTCACTTGGAAAAAGATAGAATTTATTATTAAAAAGTTAATTTTTTTTATATAAGTCTCGTATTTATTCACTTTTTTAAAATGATTACGCTATGTTCATGTACTCACGACTGCAATTATCATTTTTCATATCCTTTATGTAATATCTCCACCAAGGTACCGTTTAAATACAAAAACATTCTTAATTTATCTTATTATTATAATTTTTTCAAATTTCTATATAAAATATAATAAATAATTTAACTTTTTCAAATTTTAAAATAATAATAATATTAAAAAATAATATTTTATTTAAAAAAAATCTACACAATCTCTTACTATTCATATAACCTCCACATACTACACTTTTTTTAATTTTTATTATATTATCAAATATTTAATATATAAATAATGAATAGAAAAATTAAATTAATTAAAAAAAATTAAAAAAATAAACTCAAAAAAAATTAAAAAATTTTAAAAAATTTAATATATAGAAGTTAAAAAAATTGTATAATATCACTCTTTATTTAATTAATTTAAAATCATTTTATTCTATCTCATTTATCTCTATTCGAGTCACAAATGTCCCTTCTTTGAAACTTGCTTGCAGCTTTGCTTCACCGCTAAGGAAAAAAAGTCAAGAGGACCAATCTACATGAAATCATCCAACTACCCGACCTTCCCTTATTAAAGCCAACCCTCTACCTCAACACACTAATCCCGTCCATAAAGCATAGTTTCCTGGGAAAATCCCTTACAACAACAGTTTTTTTCCCCGTCTTTTTCTCATCCCCCAAACACCCAAAAAATGGCTCTAGAATGGGTTGTGCTAGGCTACGCGGCAGCCGCAGAGGCCGTAATGCTTCTCTTGTTGACCCTCCCAGCACTCGACCCTCTCCGCAAGGGTCTTCTGTCCGTCACCAAAGCCCTTCTCAGACCTTTCCTCTCGATCGTCCCGTTCTGCGTCTTCTTGCTCTTGGACATCTACTGGAAGTACGAGACGAGACCTACGTGCGGCTCTCCCGGCGCCTGCACTCCTTCGGAGTCTCTTCGGCACCAAAAGTCCATCACGAAGAGCCAGAGGAATGGGATCTTGATTGCTTCGGCGTTGTTGCTCTACTGGGTTTTGTACTCGGTGACGAATCTCGTTGGTCGGGTCGAGGAGTTGAAGTATAGAGTCCAGAAGTTGAAAGATTCCAACGAGTAAGGGGAAAGGGAATCCCATTAGGTGCTGTATACTGTTTGGTTGTTGGGAAAAGATAGAATTTTTACGAGAGCTATGTAACGGATATTATTTTTATTTTTTTTTAGATATTTACAGTCGAAGCATTCATAAATAATTCTCAAAATCCATTTGAATGTTAGAATTAAAAACTAAATGCAAAGTTAAAATGAAATAATAAGTAAAATATATTTATTTATTACATTAATGGATAATGTAAGAGATTTGCTATCCAACCACCCGCACACTCTACCTGTTTTATTTTTAATTTTATTTTTTTGTTAAATTAATTGAATTTTTATACTCAATCAATTTTACACCGTATATTTGTTAAGAAAATAAAATAAAATAAAAATATTGTGTGGGATATAGAGATGATAAGGGGAATTTTTTATCATTTAAATAGTTAGAATCCAATTTGATCACTCTGATTCTTTTATTCTATCCATCAAAATATATCATCAAAATTTATTTATTTTTATTTTACATATTAATTTTTATAATAGATAATATATCAATTTATTTATTTATTTTTATATTATTTAAATATTTTTTATTTAGTTCAAATATTTTTTTTAATTACTAATGAATTTTTAAAGAAGGGAGAAAATAATTAAAAGAATTTTAGAATTGTGAATAGTATCTTCTACATTTAAAGGATTATTATAGTAAAATGTAAAATAAATTTCAAAATACAAAATCTATTGGAACAACTTTCTTTATATTTTACATGAGTCATTATGAATGCTCTAAGACTTAATTGTAAAATGAGAAATATTTTAGTCATAAATTGATTATATAAAAATAATTTTATAAATTGATATAGTTTGATATAATTTATCAAATTATAAAATTATTTTTATTGTAAAATAAATTTGACAGATTATATAAAATTACGTCAGTTTATAAAATTATTTTTATATAATTTATTTATAGCATTAGCACTCCTCTTGTAAAATAATATATAGGGTATTTAGCATTTATGTTAAGCCATGGGAGTTCAAGTTGTACCTCTTGAAGATAAATACATAGGAGGGGTAGGGTTCCTCAACAACCGACATCTCTACTCATTTCTCACCCAAAAAAAAAAAATCTTAAATAAATTAGTTGTTACAATCTGCCTAACGGACTGCAATACCATTAATAAAGACAATAGTTGGTTGTTTTGCACGTAGTTTCTTTGAAATTATTAGTTAGGATAATGCCGACACATGAAGGACAACGCCGACGATAATGTAGCTACATAGACAGCGCCACAATGCACACGTGTGATCATGCCAACACACGGAGGCTATGCCCCTTGTAGCTGGTTTCGACAATGAATTAAGTGGAAAATTAAATAAAATATTATTTTAATATTATTATTATTTTGATATTTGAAAAAATTAAATTATTTATTATATTTTGTATAAAAATATAAAAAAAATTATAATGATTTGATAAAATAAAATACTTTTTATATCAAAATCAAGCCAAGGCCGAACTTGAAGAAAAAGAGATGCATCGATGGGATTAGAGAGAAGCTTAGGGTTTTTCTTTCGTGATTAGTATACTAAGAAAAAAGAGTTTTATTCTTATTAAGTCACATCATACAAAATGATTATGAATTTAATTATTTAAGTTGAAATAATGTAGATCGTCACATCAATAAATATTAAGCGACAGCATCATCTATCTCGATAATTTCAAAACAATACACTGGTAGATATCAACAGCTCTCTCAAAGTGTCTATCACGTCTTGTGCCTCCCTCCTCTCTGATTCTCTCCTCTTTGCATCATCTTCATTGTCGTTGATGTTCCAAATCTGACTTTCAATTTTTATTTGGAAAAAATGGAATTTGTATATGTATATTATAGTACAAACTTTGAGTAAAACAAGTGATTTTTAGAGTTTATTTTTTTAAGTTTGAAGTCCAAAGTGATCAAATCATTGGACCATACCGGGAGGCGATAGGATCGATGCCCGAGAGCAAGAAGAACACCATGGTGCAATCCGGTCGGAGCCCAGATGGAGGAAAGATCGATCGGTGCTCGTTTGACCCTCTCACCCACCAAACTAAGGGGGTCGATTTTCAGCCATAATCATCAAACAAGCTGATTTCTTTCCAATCAAAGGGAACTAATATTTGCAGTCCTAAGATATACAAGTCTCGTGCACTCTCTTTGTAAAAAGTGAGTAAATATATGACCTACATGAAAAAATAATTTTTTAATGGTGAACCTCACCCTTTTTAAAGAGTGCGCGGAGCTTGCACACCCTAATACTACATCTAACAATATACCCAAAAACACCCGGGCATTTAGAAAATAATTACAATTTCTGCGAGGAAATTACATACAAAAAATGGAAGTTACTTGCACTTAACCATACAGATCCTACCGTCGAAGCTTCTTCAGTAACCACTTCCTCCGTGCAGTGACATCCATGGCCACAAACATCTTGGCCTTTCTCTCATCTTCCAAAAGTTCACAAGCCTCCAAGAAGAGCTCGTCATCCATGTCTGGAACAGTTTGAAGTGCTGCAACAATACATTCTATTGAGCTGTAGTCTTTGTCCTCTTCAGCACCCCCGTGAGTTTTGACTAGACATGACTTCTCCTCAGCTGCTTCTTGTATCTCCTCCCCAAGTGTTCTCTGAACTTTTTGAGTGCATGCTGAGGTTGATGAACTCGCGGATTTTCTCTTTTTTCTCTTCCGAGACATTTCAAATTCCCCAGATGGAGATTGCATGTCTCCCACATCATTGATCCCCATCCCAAAGGCATTATTGTCGGTTTCGAATTTTATGTCCAAACTACTTGTTCTACCATTCCAACTGTCATTTCCATAAATCAAGCCCAAATCACTATAACCATCTAAGATCCTATCTCGGTATGCAATTGCATCAGGATGCTCCTGCAAAAAATCATTTTAAGAGAAAGCTACTCAAGTTATCCAGTTCGCTGATCTACAATCAGTACGACTATGTTCAGCACTACAGTAAAAAGGCGTGTGTGGATGCATGTGTGTACCATATTGTGCGTTGAGATACCAGAGGCACCTTGGAACACCCATATACTATAGCAACATATTAGGAATAAGAAAGAATGGTACCTTGATATACGCCATCCAAACATCATCATCAGCTATCAGTGTTTGGTCTATTTCATCCCAAGCAAAGCCATAATGATTGAGGAGATTCAAGACATCTGTATACTCTTTCATCAAACTCAAATAGCGATCTTCCAGCACATCTTTGTCACAAATAAGTCCGAACTTTTTATTGAATGACGCAATCATCCAGGTCCAAGCTTGCTCGTTGTAAGTCCCATAAATCTTATTTCCTCTGTGCAGCTGCTCTAACATGAGGTCAATAAAATAACGGTCCATTTGCCTTGTCCAGTTTATCCCTAGAGGATCACTATTAGCAGGAGATTGGTCATCCTCTTCACCTACAAATTCAAAAAACTGACATTAGGTGAGAGAATTTATTCTACATGCATATGGTACCAAAGAAAAAATGAAGTAATTATGTAGTTTAATACTGTTCAACAAAAACAAAGGTTTCAAACATTACTTGAAATCCATAGATTTCAATGCTCAGGAAATAGAACTATTACTTATTACAACACTAATTTAGACAAACTATGGCACCCGTAATTACACACGTTAGTGCAATTTTCACATGGCCCTTCAGAATTGATGCATGTACCTTAAAAGTTTCTGGTGATCCTAAATAGATTGTACCAGTCTTGTCTACCTATAGGTAGTATTGCAAATGAGAGAGAGAGAGAGAGAGAGAGAGAGAGAGAGAGAGAGAGAGAGAGAGAGAGAGAGACCAATATTTACTCCCAGCATACAGTCCTCAGCTTCCATAGTGTGACTTGAGTAATTACTCCTTTTGCCAGTGTTTTCACTTCCGTAGATAAAAAACAAATCATTGAAATTTGGTAGAGTTCTATTGCGATATGTTCGGGCATCAGGATGCTCCTGCAGAAACTATCTGTAAGCTGCTGGGAACTTAGAGTTTTTATGTAATGTGAATTCTTAAGGATCATCTTGACATACTTATTAAAAAAGAAAACAAAAAGATCACCTTGACGTAACCATGCCATAGATCATCTTCAGCAGTTATCATCTGCTGCATTTCATCCCAAGCAAATCCGCTATGGTCAAGTAGAGTTTTCATATCGTTGAATCGCTTCCTCAAATTCATAAAACGACTTTTCAGGACATCTTTGTCATACTGATACCCAAATTCTGCACTAAACTTTGAAACCATATCGCTCCAGGCTAGCTTGTTGAATTTATGATCAACAATACTTCCATTGCATACCTGCTCTAACATAAGATCAATAAAATATCGATCCATTGGCGGCGTCCAATCAGTTCTCCAGTGATGGCTATTGCTAAGCCTGGCACCTTCAGAAAATTCTGAACAATATAAATATGGAAAAAATAAAATCTCTGGCTACTCATTAAAACAGTATATTCAGACACATTGAACAAGCCTATTACTAATTGTACACCAAGTACAGTCCAAGTATCAAAGACAAAAATTAAAAAATATATATATGCCACGTTACTTTAAGCTTGTCAAAACAAAATCTCACCAACACCATTACAGCCAATATCTTGACCTGATTGGTAACACCCTCTATCAGAAACTGGATTTCCATAAATCAAGCACAAATCATTGTAGTTTGGCTTTGGCTTGTTTCTGTATGATTTTGCATCTGGGTTTTCCTACACACACACAGTGTTATCCACATATAATTGAAACTGACATATAAGACTAAAATAAGTTGACAAAATGCACCTTTAAATAAGCATCCCAAACATCACCATAAGCTGTGACCATTTGCCGTGTTTCATCCCATGAAAACCCACTCTGGTCGAGAAGATTTTTCATATCATAGTACTGCTTTTCCAAACTTCTATAATGAATCTTCAGGAAGTCTTTGTCATAATGTAGGGCAAATCTGTCCCTGAACAACATAACCATATCTATACATGCTTGATTCTTGAAAGTGAAATCGATCTTCTTCCCCTTATGTACTTCCTCTAGCATAATGTCAATGAGGTATCGATCCATTGAAGGTGTCCAATGTGTTCTTGAAAATTCACTGTTTGCATTACATTGGATGTCCTCTCCTTTTGCAAACCAGAGATTTTGTATGTTAATATAAAAATAAACGTGTATTTCAGAGAGAATAAATTCAATAATGCAACTGATAATTCTCTTTTTACTTTTTGTCAAATGCTAGGGTTCAAATACCCTTACACATACTGATGAAAAAAAAAAACCCTTACACATAAATAAGAATTAGGTTTCTGAGACATCAAAATTGGGATAGCAATCAGCAGATATGGCAATAATGAAAAGGAAAGGAGATGGATTTTTTTTATAATTTGAAACCAAACAGATATTTTAGGTTAAGAACAACATAATGGGAGTATGAGGAGACTGATTTTAAGTTAGAAATAACATAATGGAAAAATAAGAAGCAGACGATAAAATTCTTAAATTATTTGGGAAGCTCTGCACTGCTGAAAAAAGAAACATACCAATCATCAAATCTGGATCTTCACTCTCAAGATCTGCATTGCATGCTGAAACACTGTGTCTCCCATTAGAAACTTCCTCACCATATATAACACATAATTTGTGATAGCTTGGGACAGATGTATTTTTATAAGACCGGGCATCAGGATGCACCTGCAAATATCATACAAAAGGCACATAGTAAAACAACTCATTCTAAAAGATATAAGAATGGGAAAGGTGGCAATTCACCTTAGTATAAGAATCCCAGACGTAATCCTCAGCCGTTACCATTTCTCTTGTTTCATCCCAAGAAAATCCACCTTGTTCAAGAAGAACCTTTATGTCATTATATTGCCTTCTTAAATGTTTGTATCTATTCTTCAGAGCATCTTTGTCATAGTGAGTGCCAAACTTTGCATTGAACAATTTGACCATTTCAATCCAAGCCTCAGCTACAAATCCATGACCAATTTTATTCCCACTAAGCACCTGGTCTTGTAATAATTCAATGAAGTAACGATCCATTGGGGATGTCCAAATCATTCTCTGGCATTCGCTACCAGCAGAGGAATGGCCCTCCTTTTCTTCAACTGCAGGAATGATAAGATAGATTTATGGGGATGATTAATCTCTCAACAAAACATTAGAAATTTCAAACATAGATAATATATGAAGCAAGTGTTATAGTAGCCGTCATTCAAATATTAATCATCCAATTTCACAGCAATTGCATTGCTCCTTTGCCCTGGCACATAACAATATCAATATCAGCAGCTCAATAATTCTCTCACCCTAAGAGAAAATTTAAAGAAATTACTAACAAGACTAATAATTTCATGCATCTTACTGAACTTCTCATGCCTACAGCTATGTAATGAAAAAGCAGGAACCTTAAAAAATAAAAATTACATTAAAGAGAAAATATAACCATTATGCTGTATACCCATCTGTCTCATTAAACCTGTATATGATAAAATACAGTTTTATGAAGTTTGATACCTACCATCAAAATGATCTAAAAAATCCCAAATGGAAACATAAAGATGAACCCCCAGCATTCTTTTTTTTCATAGGAAAAGAAAACTAGTATTAACGAATTTTAAGAGTGGTAGCCTGAGGAATACAGGTTGTATACTAAAGGTCCTCCAACATTTTTTTTTATCGTTTTGATATAAAATGACACCAGTCTTGAGTTGTATAAGATCACCTTCAAAATTTTTTCCTCGCTGAAAATGACTAAAATGTCCATTGCTGACAGCATTTCCAAATATCAATTCCAAATCTCTACAGTTTAGCAAGGTCTTCTTCCTATATTGACTTGCATCTGGGTGTGCCTACATTGGCAATTGTAAGTGCAAAAGACAATTGAAAACATGAATCCTAATAACCAAATGGTCAAAACAGTGTACCTTGATATAAGTATCCCATGCATAATCGGCTGCTGCTATCTTTTGTTGCTTTTCATCCCATGAAAACCCTTTTACCTCAAGTAGTCTCTTCATATCGGTATAGTACTTAAATAGTTTCTTATAACGGTGTTTTAAGAAACTTCTACCATATTTTGTTCCATATTTCCCATTGAACAAAGTGAGCATATCTTTCCATGCTTGGTTTTTGAATGTATTGTGGACCTTATGGCCTTTTTTAAGTTGGTGCAACATAAGCTTGACAAAATATCGGTCCATGGCAAGTGTCCAATCTTTTCTCGAATGCTTTTTACTCGCCGGTAAAAGGCTATTCACTCCAATACCTACAATAACTATGTAATCAGTAAAAGTAGCTTCTATTCATTAAGAAGAGATGATGCTACTTGAAATTCACATTACTATAGAGCTAGCAGAAAACATGAATTATCATCTTACTGAGTTTATTTCCCAACAAAGCAAGAAACTCAAGAAAAAATAAACCATCAGGATTGGTCACATCAAGTATTCACAAGCCAAGCACATGAGATCATTTCATTCTACCTCATCTTTTTGTTCACCCAGGGGGGTGGGTTAGTTTAGGTGCTTATTTTTCCCATAATAAGGAAAAGTTTAAAAAACAACAATATGTCTTACCATTATGCAGCAGCTACTATATTAGGTTATAAATTAGATTGCTTAAGGTCCAGCTGTGAGAATATTGATATTTAACCAGGCCACTGTTTACTGCCCCAAAGATTGGCTGAAAATGAATTTATAGAGATGGAGTAGAAGGCAATTTCCTCCTGATTTATAAATTATAATGTGTATAGAGTTCCTTCCATCTAAATTCGTTGCTTTTGAGTCTTTTCTCCTTTTCTTGCATACTCTCTAAATTAACAATAATAAAAAATAAATAATTAGATCTTGGCATAATTTTAAGCACTACCAAAGCTGCTTCAGTATAACCACAGTACCAATAGGATACATTTCAACGCCAATGACAAATGCAACATTTTTGCATATCCATGACAGAACATAAAAACACACCAATATTCAATCCTTGAATGTCATCATCAAAGTCTAAATCGTGACTGGACCGGCTGTATCTTCCATCTGCTGTTGTGTGTGCATATATCAAGCACAAATCATCAAAGTTCATCAAGGCTTTATTTCTGTAGGACTGCGCTTCTGGGTGAGCCTGCATTTGTACTATGCCGATTAACTTTCACCCCAAAGGTAGAGCTAAAAAAATATAAAAACAAAAATGACCAGAGAAAGTAATGCACCTTGGCATAGGAATCCCAAACATGATGACTGGCTACCACCATTTGTTTAGTATCATCCCAAGAAAATCCATTCTGATCGAGAAGAATTTTTATATCATTGAATTGCGTCCACAAATTAGTGTAGTGACTTTTCAAGACCTTTTCGTCATATGGAGATCCAAAATATGCATTGAACATGGTCAGCATATCAGTCCAAGCTTGTTTGTTGAATGTATGGCCCATCCTGTTCCCCCTATGCACCTGATCTAACAAAAGATCAATAAAATAGCGTTCCATTGCTGGTGTCCAATTTGTCCTTGTACGATCACTGTTCATGGGAATTTGGGATCCCATTTCTTACCCTACAAATCAACAATTTCATTGTAACCATATGGCCCTTTAAACATAGAGGATGACTCGTATCTAGTCTTAGTAATGCTATGGCGCAAAAAGGATCACCTTAAGTACACAAACAGGTTTGCACGCTATCTTAACACATCTAGCTTTGGAAAAGTCACGAGACCACAATGTAAACACTAACTAGTGATCAAACCAAGAAAATACAATGAAATAGAACAAAATTTTGAATTAACATATGATCTTTTGCCCTTCAGAGAATAAAACCCAGAGATTCACAAACAAACGCAGTGCACTGGTTTGTTCGCGGTTCGATAATCCCCAAAAAATAACAATTCAAACTCATATCGACGACCAAAGTAAAGCAAGCTACTAGAGAGCACAGCTACAAAATGATCTCAAGTTCCACATATTAACAATGTTTCTTTGCCAAGAAAGTCGAGGGGGAAGAAAGGAAAGGGGAAATGTTCAAATTTATACTCCATACTTTTCTGGATTTCTATAAAACGAAGATCACAGCTCAAATAGACAATAACGGTTTGGGTTTAGGCTCAGCCCAGTTAAAGTTTAGCTCCTAACAGTATCAGAAAGATGATAATGTCGAGAATCTAAGTTGTGGTTCCATCCGCCGTTTCCTACACCTTCTCAGTAACCAAACAGCACATAATCTAATTTCATAAATATCATGTGGGTGTGTGTGCGTGTGCGTGTGCGTGTTTCGCGAGAGAGATAGAGAGATATTAGGGTTTAGTACCTTCGATTTGGGAGAAGGAGAAAGAGACCACGAAGAGAGAGTGTACGGAAGAAAGCCGTTCGAGGCAGTATGGTTTTCCTCGACCAATGGGGCAGACACTTTCGCGGCTTCGCCCCAACAAAATATTTGTACAACGGTGGCCACACTAGTTACATATTAATAATCTTTAACGGCGGTTAATATCGTCTTAATAAGAGTTTACATTATATATGCGAGTTATAGATTGCTGATGATGTTTCTGTCTTAACAAATACCATAGATTGACTAGTTGACAAGAAATGGGCCAACAGAAGGCCCAACATGTTAGGTCCCGATTGGCCCAGAATGTTCACAAGGATTAACGTCGTTCCGAGATCTAAGACTGGCCCAAAAGCCCAAGATACCATCTCTAATCGCTTACACTCGTCTCCCTGCTCCCTAATTAGTAATTATATTATCTTTTCAAAAATGAAACGGACACTAAATTGCACAATTTTTGCACATTTGATAAAATAGATGTTATGAACGTGTTTTACAGCTCTACATAGGCAATCACCAGAAACCAAAAGAAATGGGGCTTTGGAGTTCATGGGAATGTTTTCGATGTCTAAGTCAGTAAAAGTAATAGATATTTCTTTAGTCGTAGAGAATATGGGTCTCGTTGTCATACCCGAGTGATATAAACAGAACCCCTGATGTCATCTGTTTGATAAGATAACCGTTTGGGATTATTTGAAATTCAAGTTGCGAGATACACAAGCTTCACTTGCCAAAGATGAACACTAGCCTAACCCAATAAACCTTGAATCGAGGATTTGATTATCTGGAAGGATATGAGCGGTTATCACCGAAATGATAACTACCCAAGAACTTTGGGAGAGAGATTATTAGTTTATCCTTAGCAAGTGAAGATCGTACATCTCGTAACTTGAATTTCAAATAACCCTCAGGCAGTTATGCTATCAAACAGAAGATATCAGGGGCTCTATTTATATCACCTAGGTATGACAATGAAACCCATCTTCTTCTTCAACTAGAGAAATCTCCACTACCTTTAATGACTTAGGCATCGAAGGCATTTCCATGAACCCCCAAGCCCCATTTATCTTTGGTTGCAGGTGATTGTGTGCGTAGAGTTGTGAAACACGTCCATAACAATAGAGTTATTCTATTTTTAAATCGGTGTGTAAAACATATATGGTAAAGTACTTATATGGTATAATTTGATTTAGGAAATAAATTTTAAAATTTGAATCCAAATCTTATTATTTAAGTGATGTGGATGATATATTCTACATACCGGCTTAATATTAGAATTTTCCGAATAGCAGTTGTATTTTTTTTCTTTTTTACATATTCACAATGGCATGGATGTACGAACTTTTCACAAATATCATCTGACGACGAAGGTAATCTCCATAATAAATTAGGTCTCTGAAATATAAAAAGAAAATGATTTATACAAGTTCGGGATGTACGTGTAAGTCATTTAATAAAACGATTTTCACTTAAAAAAACCCTTTTTTTTTTATATAGTATCTACAACTTTTTCCCAAACGACATATACAGGATTTACCGCACCTTAAAATTGTGTTTAACGTCACTCTTTTAAAATTCCAATTGGATCCCTATATATGAAGTAACCGATAATAGTCTTTTTAAGCCCATGAGCATGGCTGCATGTGTTGGGTCCCCATCAGAAGGCTCATGTGGCCCCATCAAAGGGTCATGTGCCCTTTAACCTAATTGTGGGGCCATTCACCCAAAAGAGGCTAAGGTAGTGTTTGGATGTTGAAGTGAGTTGAGTTGAGTTGAGTTGAGATGATAAAATATTGTTAGAATATTATTTTTTAATATTATTATTATTTTGAGATTTGAAAAAGTTGAATTATTTATTATATTTTGTATTGCGATTTGAAAAAGTTGTAATGATGAGTTGAGATGAGTTTGGAAACCAAACGAAGCCTAAGGCTCTGTTTGGTTTTTGAACTACACTCAATACAGTTCATTTTTAGACTGCTCTCAACATTCAAACACACGGTTTATACCGTTTGAATCCAGTTTAAAATTGAGTTCATTGTGGAGCTCGGTAACTAACAAATATTAATTGCATCTGACACGATTTTTCATCTCTCTCATGGGGCCCACATGGCTGACGCCATACTGCCATACTATTGCATATTTGTTTATTACTTTAGGCTGTAGTTTATTATTTTTGCATTCTGGCGCAGTGCAATTTGTATAAAAAGTTTTTGTCTTTTGCGCTACCAGTAAGAATGAATGCCAGGTGAACAGTTGATTTCAATGGTGGGACCTATTCATTTTTACAACTTCTTATAAATATATCTAAACTCATCTTAATATCTAAATACACCTAAATTCATCTTAAGTGGACTCCACAAAACTCATTCAACCATCTCAACTCATTATTATTCATAAAAAACTCAACTCAACTTAACATCCAAATGCAACCTAATCCTTTCTTTATCAACTTGGACAACTGCAGGTGCCCCAAGTCCTCAACATCAATATCACCCTAGTATTTTTTTTTTCCCTTTTTAAAAGCCCCCTTCAATGATGAAATGTAGCTGCCAATACTTATCAGTTAGGCTGAAGAGTCAAGCTCACCAGCAGATGTTTATGGTCCTCCTACTCCTCCTTCTCCTCCTCCTCCTCTTCTTCTTTATTTTTTATTTTTATTTTAAGTATAAATCAATCCAAAAGATAATCTTTAAGTAGTTTTGGCAGTTAGGAGAGCCAAACATACCCTTCTTTTAGGTAATTAAACTTCCATCCACTCTTATCCCTCTTCACATTTAATAAAAAAAAAAAAAAAAAATCCTCTTGTTTTATTTAGAAGGCTGTTTGGAAAATTTTATCTTAATTCTAAAACTTAAAATGAGAAAGAGATAAACACATAAAGTACATCTTACAATATTTATTATTTTTTTTTGTATTTGTATAACTAAAACAAATGTTTAAGAAATTGTAAGACCTAATTCCATGTTTGTCTCTTTTTGATACTATATCTTAGAATTTGAGCAAGAGCTTTAGAATATTTTAATCTAAAGCAAGATGAGATTACAATGAGTTGCTGGGTGGAAAATATTGCAAAGTTGGGTAGAGTTTACTGCTCCATATTTGAACAAGCTGATGGTGGGTTGAGCTGAGTTTATAGGATCTTTTATTTCCTCAATTTCCAACCAACAATAATTTGCCTAACCCCATTCATTGCCTTCATAATGAAACAGTGTCTTTTGCAATCAATCTTCAATTCAACTATAAAATCTTGACCAATCCATTAAACATGAAAATCAGTATCAGTTGTAGTTTTTTCTTTATGAAATGTGAAAGTTTGCATGCAAGTATATAAAAATCTTGACCAATTATTGTCTTACCTTGTGAAATTCTTGTAGTATTTAGTCATATTCTGATTTTTTAAGACTCTTTTTGTCTACTTTGTCTATTAAAGTCATAAACCTTTAAGCCTCATTTGGTTATACAGATGAGATGAGAAATCTATAAATAATAGTGAGATAGTTTCTGAATAGTAGTATAATGGTTTGAATCAAGATGTTTTATGGGATTTGAAAAATGAGAGAGAAAACGTTGAATAAAAATATTATAAAATTAAAATATTATTAGAATATATTTTTTAATATCATTTTTGTTCTAAGATTTAAAAAAAGTTGAATTATTTTTTGTATTTTGTTCAGAAGTTTGAGAAAGTTGTAATAATTAAACGAAAGAGTTGAAAATTTAAAATTGAAAAGTGTTTTTATTTGAATGATGTTTGGACAATGAGATGAGAAAACTTGAGATCATCTGTAAAACTAAATGGGACTGTAGTCATCTCTTCCTCTTTTGTCTGAGCTATCTAAGACTGATATGTGTGGTCTCTTTGGTTATATTTCCATAAAAATAAAAAAATAAAAAACATGTAGATGGGCAGGAATAAAGTCTTACATGGCAACATGTAGGATGTGATCAAGCTTTGTAACAAAGTATATAACCCATATGATGAACACTGCTCACCATGAAATTCCCAAAAACCCAAGACCAGGTCACAAAACACATATTAATCCCAATCTATTATAAGATAATAAGATATTATATTTAATATCACATCTTGTTATAAGTTAGGACTATAACACTACTAACACTATTTGATCTTACGTAGTTTGGCAGCTCATAGTCCAACAAGTAATATCAAAGCTAGAAGTCATAGATCTGAGCACAAGAGTCTCATCATGAGGGAAGGAGCCTCATGTAAAAGCAGGTTTAGTTATTTTAAGTAGATTTACAGTTCACTGTTCGACAATCAAGAAGCAAAAACAATACTTTAGTAAGAGTTGTTTCATAAGCATGTTTACAACTCTACGAAAGGCCATCTTTGAAAGGGATTTCTAAGCAGTGGCAGATGTCGTCTTCATTGACAACACCTAATAAATTGGGAGATCAACACCATCGTCAGAGACATTCGAATCCTTTTATGTTTCAACCGAGGGAAAATGCAAAAGGTCCATCGATTATAGTACAACTAAGGTTCTATTTGGTTGCAAGAGTCAGGTAAGATTAACTCAGTTCAATCAAATTTTAAGCTGAGTCTAACATCTAAACACTCAATTCTCAAATTACTAAACTCATCGCAAACCTTCTTACATGTGCAACAACTTTTTTCAACTCAACATATCTTTATACTTAGGATCCACAACTTTTTTTAATTTCTCATAAATAATATTAAACCCATATTGACATCCAAACACATATAAACTCATTTTAGATGGGCACTACATAACTCATTAATTTTACATACTCAACTCACTACTATTTATAAAGAATTCAGCTCAACATTCAAACGTAGCTTTAAAATATCATGTAGCTCATGATCTAACAAGATGGGGTTTTGTATTTTCATTTCATGATATATAGGCAGATAGGACTATCACACCATACTTGGATATATAGTCTTTTAATTAGTTGCTAAAGTGAGGATTAAAAAAAAAAGATATGTTTAGTGCTGGTGGATATTCTTGTAAATTTGGAGATGTATATATATATATACTTGGGCTTCAATCAAAATACGTATACTGATCAAAGGAAACATAATGCGTAGAGAAATTTTATTTATAATTTTTATTTAAAGATTGCATGTGTAAATTTTTCATTAAATAAAAAAAATATATAATTTTGATAATAATATTATTGAAGACTGTACGTAATATTGCTCTAATGCATAATTGCATACCATTAAACAGTTAAAAACAAAAAACTATAGTCATCTCAAGCAGGCAATCTTGAAGAGGCGATGCGTACTCAACTATTGCGGCGCCTCAACAATATAATAAATGAAAGGAAAGAATAAAATGAAAGTTCAGACAAAAATAAAAAAATTATTATAAATATAAAGAGATTATATAAAAATAAATTTATAAATTGATATAATTTTACGTGATCTGTTAGATTTATTTTATATAAAAATAATTTTATAATTTGATGTACTACATTAAATTATGTTAATTTATAAATTTATTTTTATATAATCTTTTTTATAAATAAAATATTTCTCTTTCAATAATTACTCCATCCCCCTCATCGAGGCTCCTCGCGAATCGAATCCGGGTCTCAGCACCTCTCGTCGGATTACGAATTGTCAATCCACCAAAAATATTTAATTATTGCTAGGGAAGATACACTCGAATCCTTATAGTAGTCGAAATCACACCCCATAGATTAGTATTATCATTGACATGTGCACCAACAAAAATAAAAGAGAAATTAATGCTTTAATTATAAATAAATTTTATAAAAATAAATTTATAAATTAATATATTTTAATATGATACGTTAAATTATAAAGATATTTTTATTATAAAATAAATCTAATGCATGATATAAAATCATATTAATAATTTATAAATTTATTTTTATAAAATTTTTTCGTGACTGTAACATTTCAAAACTATAATTGGTTTTCTTAACTAAGTTAAAAAGTTGTAAATTGCTTTTTGAAGTAATAGGAATTTCATTGTCTGCTCAAAAGCAGTACCTCCCATCTAAACATGGCCATCAGGGGTTAAACATCTTGCATGCACTCGATCGTCTGTCTGCCAGTTCCTTTCAGCGTGATGTTATATTTAGACCTAAGATTTTGTACTGTTTTGTGTTGAAGTGCACGTTAGCTTTTGGGTTTCTTTTACTGTAAGAGAACTGCTATAGATATAAAGAGATTACACAAACTAAATTCATAAATTGATGTGACTTCATGACATCTGTTAAATCTACTTTATAATAAAAATAACTTTACAATCCGACTTTCTACATCAAGTCATATCAGTTTGTGAATTTATTTTGTGTAATTCTTTTATGACTAAAGTATAATCCTAAAAAATCGTAGTATACACAATGTTTTACTTTCAGCACCAAACTCAACTAACCTTGGAATCTTGGTATTAATTAATACTGAATAAGAACAAAAGATATGGTACAAGAAATGAAAATTCATATGCTTTTTATGAGTGAATCATGCGATCAATGGTGTTTGTTGGTGTCCAGTTTTGCTTGCATGCATGCTAATTCACAAGAGCAACGTCAAAGAAAACTTAGTTTCAAAGAAATTAAGAAGAGGAGAGAAAGGAATATCTCACCTATGGTTAACCTAACATATAATTTAAGCATGTGTGTGATCTAAGCAGGCTTGGGCATCTATATATCATCATCCTAACACTTTTCTTTTTTTCTTTTTTTTTCTTTTCTAGTAATTAGGGATGGAGTTTGAGATTTAATTCATTATTAGGTGTGTGATTTATTAGGAATATTATAGGTCCGAGAGATGGGGGAGTTTGAACAATGCTAGCTACCACTCTTCAACCTAATTAAATCTGGTCAGGCTTAGTCGCATTTATTGATATCATATAGTTTGAGAAAAGTGAATAAAACATGAGACTCACATAAAAAAATTAATTTCTTAATAGTGAACCTCACTCTTTTTCAAAGCGATTACGCGACGTTTACGTACTTCACGGTTGTATGTAAAATTTCTCTTACTTAAATTACAATCACTTAACATGACGTGCTACATTTCTTATTCCATTTCTTATTCATTAAAACACAGACTCGAGCTCAAAAAATATCACCATATTTTCTTTAGAAACCTTGTACACATAGCCATATATATATATATAGAAGTAAACATTATACATCTGAATTTTTCCCACATCCAAACATCAATTCAAGCATCGACCTTCAATATCATTAAAAGCATATAATATACACAGACAGGTGAATGTAGAGATCACAGCTAATGTCTGCCATTATTTTATGAGCAATATGGCTGTCAAAATGTATAACTTAATGCCACCCTTTGGACTTTGGAGACTCTCCTAAGAATCTCACCTAAAGATCATAACACGCTGGAAATTTGATTACTTTAATCTCATCATTGGACAGCACAGTATTTGGCCTTAAATTATCATAAACATGCATGCTAGTTTGTACCTGATCATGCTAAGCTTAAGCTTCAAGTTGATGTATTGTTTTTTCACATCAAATCTGTCATGCACTAATCATCACCATAAACTTAGGTTTGTTAGAGGGTCCTACATCAACATATATATAACCAACGAAGGATTGAGACTACGTACCACGATTAATATCATTTCTACAGTGAAAAAGTCTATCTGTAACGATCTGTTTGAGCTATTCTATTATCAAGTCGATGTGAACGTAGAATACATTATCTACGTCACTTAATTTGTAAGATTCAAATTTTAAAATTTATTTTCTAAATCAAATTATGTCATGCAAGTCACGTGTGCTGTAGAAGTCCTAGAATAACACTGTTCTTTTTATAATTATATTAATAAACTCTAAGACAAGTGGTGTGTTGACATAGAGTTTATTATGAATCATGGTGGGATTCAGACAAACATGAAAATTAACAAAGCCTTGCGTAAAGTGCCCTCTTTGACAAAGATGTTGAGAGAATGGGAAAATTGGGACTTTCTCATAACTTAATATTGAAGGATTCTTCGTGGCAATGAGAATATTTGGTGGCAATGGATATTCTTGCAAGAAAGCCCCCAAAAGAAGATAAGGGAGACATTTAAATAAAAAATAAAATGGAAAATTATTTCAATGAAAAAACCTAATCCCAAAGGACAAAATGGTAGCAAGTTTTTATACCTCTACCTAACATGAATTATATATTGGCTCATGTTGAGATGATCTTGTACTGAAAATGGCAGGATGGTTCCCATTTTTGTAACTGTTTGATCCTCTATTTATTAAATGTGTATATATATATATTATTTATTAAATGTGAATATATATATATAGAAAAATAATTTGTATAAGTCTCAAATAAACAAGTCTCATATAAATTTTTATAAAAAAAATAGGCCTCATCTTAAAAATATGTAAAAAAAAAAAAAAAAAAAGCTATTATATATTAGTGGGAACAATTTTTTTACAGAAAACTTATATGAAACTTATCTATTTGAGACTTATACTTAACATTATTCTCACATCACATATATATTAGGAGTGTAAAAATTAAACGAAAAATCGAAAAATCGGCCCAACCGAAAACACTCCTTATATATATATATATATATATATATATATATATATATAATAAGATCAAATTTCTGAATAAAGTATTATTTGATTGGAAAGTTTTGGCCACATGTTTACAAGATAAATATCAAGTTTGGCTTCCTCCTTTTCTCTTGGACTTATTCATTTATTGAAAAGACAAATGAGAAAATGAGTTTAAGGTTGATGATAAATGGTTTGAAAATTTTTAAATTTTTTTTTTTTAAAAATGATGTTCTTTGTCGGCACAAATGTATTTTCACCATCAGTTATATTAATATATTAAATGATTTTATATTTAAGTAAAAGCATAAAAATTGACTAAGGTATATCACATGGGTTGATTTGACTAAAAATAGCAAATTTACGACTAGACGATAAATTCAAAATGAAAAGTAAGATCATTACTCTAATTAAACCAAGCTCTAAATGATAAAATTACTTCCAACATAATCAAGATACAAAGTTAAAAGAATCTTGATTTGCATGAAATTTAAGTTAAGCATGTAATTTTCATATCATAAAAAAAATACTCATCATTTCTATACCACGCACCACATATGATTTTTTTTTTTTTTTATCTTTCTATTTGTTTTTTCATTAGCAAGTATGTGATGTAGAAATGATAAGTAAAAGAACTCAATTAGTTTAACATGAATAAAATATAAATAATATAAATAAGTAAAAACAAGTGTGATGTGTGGTATGTGAGATAATGAGTAGTAAAGTTTTTTAAATAAATCTAGAAATAATATTGGCATCAGCCATTGTTTGGGATCATCAAAAACACCCTCACAACAAAACTCACTTCCCTCTCATTTCACATATTTCATTTTTGAAATTCCTCTCTCTCCTCCCCCCCATCCCCACTGTCCGAATTCGTAATAGTATCAGGCGAGCTTTGAGAGAAAGCTAATGAAGGAGTGAGAGGGGGAGTGAGAGAACTGATGAGAGAGAGAGCTGATGGATGAGAGGTGGAAAGCAGGAGAGAGGTGGAGGGCGAGATACAGAGAGTGAGAGAGAGGTGGAGAGTTTGGCTGGCTCGGAAGAGCTCGGGGAGGAGTCGCGGTGGTCAGGGGAGGTGCTCGGTGAGGCTAGAACCAACGCACGGCTACGATAGGGTCGTCGATGGCCCTGAGCTTGTGAAACCCACCATTTATGGGTAGCTTGCGTGTATGCGACGGAGAGGGAGATGAAGGTTTGTGGTGGCTGGGTCTGCGAGAGATGGTCGCCAGTGAAAGGTGGTGGAGGTGCGGGGGCCTAGGTGGTCAAGTACGGCGGTGCAAGGGGAGAGAAATGGGTGAAATCCATTTCGGTTGGGTTACCGTAGGGGAGAGAGAGGGTTGCGCGTGGAGGAGATCAGTGGTGGCTGGCTTGGTCATCGATGGTGGCGGTGAGGCTGGGTAGTGCATGGCGGCACTAGGCTGAGCTAAAGGAGAATCAGGTAGAGGCTTCCGTCGGGCTGAGAGAGCTGATGAGAGAGAGAGGGGTAAATGACTCTGAGTGATGCGTTTTGCATAAATAAGTTAGACACATCACGTGTGCTACGGATCAGCCTGAATAGTGGTTGATCCGTAGCACTACTCTTAAATCTAATAATTTATTATTCGAGTTTTGATACTCATCATCTACACACATCATACACTACATTTTTTTTTAGTTTTATTTTTCTTAAACTAATTGAATTTATATATTTATCATTCATACACCAGACATTTGGTAAGAAAAAAAATAAAAATAAATGTAATGTGTGGTGTGTGGAGATGATAAATAGAATTTTTCATTTCTATATATTTCTTATTGAGCTTTGCTAATCATCATTCTTACACATCATTTTTATTTTTTATTTTTTTCTTAAATTAATTGAATTATTCTACTCATCATCTATATACTATATATTTTATAAAAAAAATGTGTGCAAAACTATAAATAGAATTTTTCTTTATTATTTCCTCCCAACAGTGTCACGGTGACGTAGCTCTTTTGAAGCAACCATATTAATGCACGTGGGACTGAGAGGTTGCAATTAAAGACAGGACCCACCCAACGACAATATAATCCAACCCTTAACTGCCGAATACCATAGTCGGTGGATAAGGCAATCATCTTTCCGAATCGGACGGTCCAAAATGCCCAATGATCCTACGATAACCAAAATTCAATGGACGCTGCTAGGTCCACAGATGAAGCCTGAAGGGGACCGAAGGGAGTACATCTGTTTTTTTTTTTTTTATATCTTTAAATATGTTTTTTAAAAAAATTTATAATATCATTTAAAAATACTTCTTTAATTACTAAATAAAAAAATAAAAATTCCGTGGCTCTTTCGGTGGCCTTGGATTAAGCATTATCCAAATTGAAATTTATAACAGTATGTTTGATTTGATTTGATTTGTCGTTTCACCCTTTTAAAATTAAGATTTGCTTTACTTTTAAGATTAAAATTTTAAATTTTAAAATTTTAAAATTTTTTTATATTATTTTAATTTTTTTAAATTTTTATATAAATAAAATAAATAATTAAATTTTTTTAAATTTTAAAATAAAAATAATATTAAAAAATATATTCTAACAATATTTTATTTAATTTTTTAATTTTAATCTCAACTCATCTTTATATTTTTCTTTCCTATATTTATTATTATTATTATTATTATTAAAAGTGTCTACTTGCAAGATAATTCCGATTGGTTTAATAAACATAATATATATATATATATATATATATATTTATAAAAGAGTAAGTGGGTTAGCAGATCACTTATAATGGAACCTATTAATGCCAGAAATCCTATAAAAGGCTAGAACAGTAGAAAGAGTTATCAGTGACTCACGATGATGATTCGAACATCGATACAATACTCTTTGCACTCATTCATAGAATAAATAATAAATAACAAATAAAATATAAATAGAAAGACACAAAAATTTACATAGTTCGATATAAAATTCTACGTCCACAGATTGTTTAGAGGCAAAATCCACTATAATATGTCATTTTATAATCTCTTATGATCTCACGTATCTCTCAATACAATGGAAGAATTTAAGATTTTGCGAGGTTGAAAATAATGCCTCATTTGAGAGAATGTCATTTGGAGTCATTGTGCATGGTAGAGTCTGTGTGTAGAGAAGTTATAGAGAGCCTCTGTAGATTTGTGAAGATCTCCTCCTTATATAGAGATCTATTCATTTCTTTGAGTGATTGAGTCTTACTTATCTTATGAAACCATTCATTTTAGGAGTATGAGTCAACTTATTTTATCTCTTAACTTTATGCCTTTATCTTTTTTCTTATTATGAATAATACATTTTCAATGTGCTGGACCCGTCGACTTTATCCATAACAAGACCCATTATAATTTTAAAAAATATCAAGATACTAATAAATTTTTAGCATAATTGATGTAAAAAGCTTCCACATCAGCAGTGTGCTGAGTGTGTAAAATTGATTTTCTTTATATATATGTGTAAGGAGATTCCACACCGCGGCCCAGAGTCCTAGCCAAGCCCGGCCCAGGACAAAATTCCACAAATCTGGTGCACTGGGAGAATCCTATATACATGACCTGTAGGAGGAATGGTGCAGCAGGGGTGTGACTTGTCGATCTGAGGTCCCTCGAGTAGTGTACAGTCATCGAGTGCCCGCCCACACGACAGGCGTGACATGTGAAGATCCGTTGATCTACTGATAGAGGAAGTATGAACGGACTAGGATAAAGACAAACTAAGAGGATAAGATTGGAGAACCATGCCGCATTAATGGCTTGGCCACCCGAATGACACGCCACATTAATAATGCCATCGCAGAGCCACGCCACATTAATATGGTTGTCGCAGAGTCACGCCGCATTTAAAGGTTCTGATAAAATGAACAGTACGAGGAATTCGGATCTCATAGTAGCAGGCATGATCTGCTCTTCAAACTTGTAGTATAAATAGCTGATCCCAGGTACGGGGAAACTCTTTTTGATCCCTAGACTTTCTTACTTATTTACTACACTTCAAATACATTTACTGATTTTAGCATTAGAGACTCTCGGCCTCAAGGCCGCCCTCTCAAAGCCGTGTTATATTCTTCTCTATATAGAGCCCATTATAGAAGACCTGAGTTGTTGGAATTTAATTCAATAGTGTACGAAACACAACGTTAATAATATATATATATATATAATTATGCAATGTGTATAATATATAGTGCATGGTGTAGCGGTCTTATAATAAAATTATATATATATAGGGAAATTTAACCACTCTCTTATTTCCTCTACTCTCTTTTATAATGGAAAATGATTATTATATCGCCTTTTGCATATTTTCGAGCAACATCGATCGCACCACTTTTCAAGCTATTAAAAGTTGAGAAATGATATTTAAGTATCATGCATTATTTAAAAAATAAATAAATAAATATAAGACTTAAATAAAAATAAATAAATTTTTAATAATAAACTCTAAACCGTATTCTTTTAAATATATATATATATAACTCTATGACTGTACTTAACATTCATTTTAAAAGTTTGATGAAACCATAACTCATTTTGACCGTAGTGTTTTTGACCTTGTATTTTAAAAATCTAACCGCTCATGCGCCTCCACCTTGGATTTTTTTTCTTTTGAAATCAACATCATAACATTTGATTCATGAAATAGAATCCATGAAAAGTTTGTCCTTAATTACATCATTACGAATACAATTTGGTCCTTCCTCCATCCATATCTTCTCTGCATCATCAAGAAGCGCATACTTTGCCAATTTGTGAGAGAATCATGTAAACTTCTCTTCTCTATATATAAATTGGACTTATGAATAGTTCTTCACGCTGGCAAAATCATAATTACATAAATAAGTTTTTTTTTTTTATAATCATACTTTAAAATAAAAATATTTATATAAAGTGATGTTATTTTTATAAGTTATTTTATAATAATATTCTTTATTTAAAAGATAGTTATATAAAAAACTATAAAAATAATTGTATGTCCTTTCCAAATCCTATTTGGTCCAACTTCCATATCTATCTATAAATGTTATTACTTTCCCTAAAATTAAGGTCATCATGCTCCTTATCTATGTCAATGGAGATGAATTTCTGTTAAAAACTCAACCATTGATTCAAAAGTTTTAAAACTGTTAGATACTAATTTAGTTAAATCTTTAACTACTCTCGGGATTATAACAATTTCTTTGGTTAACATTGGCAGAACAATCTACATGAACGTAACATCTTCTAATGTTACAAGCAAATCAAATCAAGAAATAATCTTATGAATGGTTTAAATCAACCGTCCTTGTGAATACCTCATCCCCTTGTTTTGCCATTTTAATATATATAAGCTACTTAGAAAAAAACATCATTTATATATAATAGATCCAAGATTTTGAGAATGATATTTTGAGGTTTTTTCTAATTGATTCCTTCAATCAATTATGCGATTCACATGTATAGAAAATTTACTGAGTCACTTCAAGCTCAAGAGTTGGTTCTAAGGAAATTATAATGCAAAATTAGATTTGAAACTTCTAATCTATTATTATGGGATGAGAGTGGAATGAATGTTCCATTTATCACAATTTAACTTATTAGGGGATAAAATTAGTGCAAGTGTTAAGTCCACCAAAGACGCATGGAAGATTATAAACCCTACCATACTAAGATAGAAGGGACCAAAGGTGAAAGAGATGGTCCAAAAGAGATGGTCCAACAAGAAAAATTCTATTTATAAGTCTCATACGTCAAATACTATTCTTTTTATGATTTTTTTAATTTTTTTCTCTTATTAAATATGTGGTATATAGATGATGAATAGAAGAATTCAATTATTTTAAGAAGAATAAAACCAAAAAAAATTATAAAAAAATTATAGTATATGATGTGTGAGACTTATGAATAGTATTGTCTAACAATGACAAAACTTGATAAGACATAAAGAGAAGATGAAATATACGCGGAAGGACAAGATATAAACCAAGTAGGTCTAACAATGACAAGACTTGGTAAGACATATATGCGGAGGACAAAATATAAACCAAGTAGAAGGGAATCGAAGAATGGAGAGAGAAAACATAGAGATGGATCACCTTCTTTTGAAGTCGGGAGGGATTTGTGGAGTGAATGAGAGAAATAGAGAGTTCTAGGCCAGGTTTGGTAGATGAGATGAGATCATTATAATTTTTTCTCATTCTCACATAAAATATAATAAATAATTCAAATTTTCAAATTTTAAAATAAAAATAATTTTAAAAAATTATATTCTAATAATATTTTATTCAATTTTTAACTTTTATCTGATCTTGTTTGTGTAACTAAATGAAGCCTTAAGGTTACTTTTTTAAAAGTTGAATGATTTTAAAGAGCTTAATAAATCATATTGTTAAAGTAGAAAAATATATCAACATTATCCTTCCTTGGTATTCTTTCTATTGACAAAAGATAGAAACACTTAAATGGGTATCGATACACAAATATATCTCATCTCATCATTATAATTTTTACAATTATATTTTAGATGAGAGTTATTTTTATAAAATTACTTAATGTGCATTTGTCATGATAAAGAGTATGCCTATAGATGGAATATGATGCAGAAAAAGGCAGAGCACTAGGAAATGATGGGGGCAAAGTAGTACCCAAAATCAACACATAACTTAAAAAAATAATGGCAAATTCAATATTTCCTCTTCAAATAAAACTGCATCATTTTGTAAAGAGGGGCATTTTTTAGTACGGCTCTTGGCCGGTTGCCCGTGCCCAGCAGCCACGCCTGAGCCCTCCTTGTGGCGGGCGAGCAAACCATCCAAGTGAGCCAGTTTGGATTGAGCTTGAGCTCTCATTTCACTATTATTTATAAATTTCAATTCATAAATTATAGTACTATTCCTAATTCATCTCATATCATCTCTCAATCCAAATGAGACCTGCAAGCAGATGGGCGGGAGTAATCCTAAATTCACACGCTATTAAGATTTCACCCTCGCGGGAGTAATCCTAAATTCACACGCTATTAAGATTTCACCTCGCGGGAGTAATCCTAAATTCACACGCTATTAAGATTTCACCCGCCTGCCAGCTTATATATATTACATATATTTTAAAAAAGAAAAAATTTAAACAAAACAACGTCTCTTTTTTTAAATTAAAAAAACTCTATAAACAAATGCCGTTTTGAAAACTTGTTTTTTTTTAATATAATATTTTGATATAATTTTAATTAGATCTTTATTTCAGTATTGGATGAATTATGGGCGGAAGGTATAAAAATCCATCCACCAAGTCAATGGAGACGGATGAACCAAACAAGAGTGTGGGGATGGAGGGGCCATGTCACCACCCCTCCAGGAGGTAAGATATATGTACGGTTTGGATAATGAGATGGGATGAGATGAGATGAGATAATTTTAAATAAAAGTAAAATGTTAAATAAAATATTATAAGAATATTATCTTTTAATATTATTATTGTTTTGAAATTTAAAAAAGTTGAATTATTTATTATATTTTGTGTGAAAATTTAAAAAAATTATAACGATGAAATGAGATGAAATATTTTAGGCTTCGTTTATTTTCACAGTTCATCTTAATTCATTCTATTTAATCATTATAACTTTTCAAATTTACGTACAAAATATAATAAATAATTTAATTTTTTTATATTTTAATTCAATCTTTTCAATTTTTAAAATAAAAATAATATTAAAAATATATATTTTTATAATATTTTATTTGATTTTTAATTTTTTTTTTTTTTACTTATTTCATCTCATTTCAATAAATAAACGAGGAGAATTATCCAAATTGGCATAAAAAGTGAAGCCATCCATTCAAGTCTATTTTTTTGTTTGAAAAAGGTACTAAGAAACTCTTTTTTTTTTCATTTAGATGAGAAAATAAATTTTATAATGAAAATAATAATAGTTTAATAAAGATAAAATAAAAGATAAAGGAAACGAGAAAACAGGGGAATCCCAGTTGACTACCCAACGAGAACACACACACTGCAAAGAATACAACTAGGGTTTCTTACTTCACTTCCATTGTCTTTTTTACTCTTCTTTTCTATCCATCTAATTTGCGTGAAGTTAACCACACTGCCTGTCTCTCTCTCTCTCTCTCTCTCTCCAAGCCGCAGACAAAAAATGCAGCTTCCCCAACTCACTCACTGACCCCGAGAGCCAACACCGATGCCTTGAAATTGGACCTGAACCTCAGAATCTACGGACCATTTTCATTCTTGGCGTCCCTCTTGAGAATCTGGGTTTTCTTTTAGGAGAAAACCCACCAAGTATCCAAAATGCAGCCTCAAACGCTTCCCATTTTGCTTTTCACCTTTCTCATTGTGTTCCCCTTGTCAAGACCAGATCTGGGTTCGGACCGATCTGCACTCTTGGCCCTCCGGTCGGCAGTCGGTGGCCGGACCCTTCTCTGGAACGTCACCAAGTCGGACCCGTGCTCTTGGGCTGGAGTCTTATGTGAGGACAACCGTGTCACTGTGCTCCGTCTTCCTGGAGTGGCCCTCTCAGGCGACCTCCCCTCTGGCATTTTTGGCAACCTGACCCGTCTGCGCACTCTCAGTCTGCGTCTCAATGCTCTCACGGGTCAACTCCCCTCTGATCTCGCTTCCTGCGTGAACCTTCGCAACCTTTACTTGCAAGGTAACCTCCTTTCCGGTGAAATCCCGGACTTCGTTTTCACTCTTCGTGACCTCGTTCGGCTCAACCTTGCTTCCAACAATTTCTCTGGCGGGATCTCTCTGGGTTTCAACAATCTGACCCGGTTGAAAACATTGTTCCTCGAAAACAACCAACTCACAGGGTCGATTCCCCCTGAGTTGGACTTCCCGAAGCTTGAGCAGTTCAATGTGTCCAACAATATGCTCAATGGTTCAGTACCAGAGAAACTTCAAACGTTTAAGGAGGATTCGTTTCTGGGGAATTCACTATGTGGGCGTCCCTTTGAATCTTGTTTCGGGAATGTGACTATACCGGACCAAGACAGCGGAAACAATGGCGGAAAGAAGTTGTCCGGAGGTGCAATTGCGGGTATTGTGATTGGATCCGTATTGGCTTTCTTGGTTATCCTTGCAATTCTGCTAGTGTTCTGCCGGAAGAAGAGTAGCAACAAGCAGACGAGCACTGTGGACATTGCGATGGCGAAGCACCCGGAGGTGGAGATTCCGGGTGAGAAACCTGCCGGGGACGTCGAGAGCGGCGGATATGGAAATGGGTATTCGGTGGCGGCCGCGGCGGTGGCAGCGATGACTGGGAATGGCAAGGCAGATGCAAACGGTGGTGGTGGAGGGGCTAAGAAGTTGGCGTTTTTCGGGAATGCAGCGAGGGTGTTTGATCTGGAGGATCTGTTGAGGGCCTCGGCAGAGGTTTTGGGGAAGGGGACGTTCGGAACGGCGTACAAGGCGGTGTTGGAGACAGGGACGGTGGTGGCGGTGAAAAGGTTGAAGGATGTGACAATTTCGGAGAGGGAGTTCAAGGAGAAGATTGAAGCGGTGGGAGCAATGGATCATGAGAATTTGGTCCTTCTCAGGGCTTATTATTATAGCAGGGATGAGAAGCTGCTTGTGTATGATTACATGGCCATGGGAAGCTTGTCTGCACTTTTGCATGGTGAGCCTTCTTCTTGTATTGGTTTTGGTGATTCTTTGTTATGATTTCTTCCGTATGCATAATTCTACTAGATGATTCATTTTTTCGGAAAATTATTTTTCTTTTTTCTTTTTTTTAAAAAAAAGATTGATTTTCCCTCTTTTTTCATGTCCAAGGGGGCTATGGGGCTGTTGTTTAGATCCCCTTTATTGATTGTGCTGTTGTGCTTGCTGAACTTTTATTGTTTCCTACTTGGTTTCATGGTTATTGACAAATTCAATGCAATTGGCGTTTGCTTGCTGCTTGGATCCCTTAATTGATATTTTTCTTCTTAGATGGAGTTACTAGTCATCTGGTTTGCATAAATCCAAGTATCGTGCTGTCTGCATAGACTTTTATTGCCAATGAATGGTTGCATAATTGACGTAATGCTTGTTAGCTTTCATTTGGTCATTGTTCAGCAATTCAGTTTTGAGTTGTACATCAAAGGAGTGATATCATTTGCTTAAGTAGAACTTTTGAATTTTTCCAGCAACGCATTGTAACTTTTTGGTCTGTTATTTTCCGCTACAGGAAACAAAGGTGCAGGCAGAACTCCACTGAATTGGGAAATTAGGTCTGCCATTGCACTTGGAGCTGCTCGTGGCATCGAGTATCTGCACTCGCAAGGTCCCAGTGTCTCTCATGGAAACATAAAATCATCCAACATCCTCCTCACCAAATCCTATGATGCCCGAGTTTCTGATTTTGGTCTCGCACACCTTGTCGGGCCCTCCTCCACTCCCAACCGAGTTGCTGGCTACCGAGCCCCTGAGGTTACCGACCCTCGGAAAGTATCCCATAAGGCAGATGTCTATAGCTTTGGTGTTTTGCTCTTGGAACTGCTAACTGGGAAGGCCCCCACTCATGCCCTTTTGAATGAGGAAGGGGTTGATCTTCCCAGATGGGTGCAGTCCATTGTACGAGAAGAGTGGACTTCTGAGGTCTTTGATCTTGAGCTCCTCCGCTACCAGAATGTTCAGGAGGAGATGGTCCAGCTATTGCAGCTTGCAGTAGACTGTGCTGCCCAGTATCCTGATAAACGCCCTTCAATGCCTGAAGTTGCAAGGCGCATTGAAGAGCTACGTCGTTTTAGCTTGCGAGAAGATCATGGCCCTCAACCTGATTTCATCAATGAGTCAGATGATGTGTCTTCTCGGTAAGTTCTTCAGTGACTGCCACCATCCCTTCCTAATGGATTGTAGAAGACTCTTCACTGTTTTCTTATGCCCATATATTGTGTTAATTCTGGTGGTTTGGTTGTATGCTTGATCCGGGCCTCCCCCATCTTCTTTCCTTAGGAGCCAACTGTCAATTTTTTCATTTCCTTTTGTAATTTTTTTTTCTCTTCTCCCATTTCCCCCATTGTACTAGTTTGTTTTTGCCCTTTTCTCATTAATACTTTGGGGTGGGTATCTGTTCCATTAGTTATTGTTGGATGATGGTGGTTGTAATTATTACTTTTGCTTTTACTTTCGCTTTTGCTTTTGATGCAACTTTTAGCCTGCTGAAGTTGAGATGTTGCAGTTGCTCTTATAGGTTGGTTGTGACGTCTCTTCATTTGATTCAATCTCTTAAACCCATTGCTTTGTGGCATAAAGCTTAGATTCACATGCAAATCCTACCTTGGTAAAGATGTATTGATGCTCACCAGAGCCCTACCATTTTTCTCCCCTTAAGCAACTGGTATTAGATGTTAGTAGTTTTAAAAATAAAAGTTGAGGGATGGGGTCCACACAAAAGGGTTAATAAAATGACAACTAGAGACAACTCGATGGTCCAGTATATTTTTGGCTATACTAAGCACTAACAATGATTTATGTATCTTATCTTTTAAAATACATCACTAAAATCTATTTTTATTTATTTATACACTGACTTTTACAATATACTATACATCAATTTATCTATTTTTTCTTTATATTACATTATTTAATAGTTTGTTAGAAAAAAAGTACAAGGAGAGACAAATTATTGTGAGAGATAAAGTATATGAAAAGAGAATAAATAAATAAAATATTTTTACATTTGTGAATAGTTCATGCTAAATGTATCTGAACACCGTAGTAAAATGTAAAATAGATTTGAAAATAAATGATTGATTGGAGGCACTTTTGAGCTACTTTTCTTCAAATTTTACATAAAAGGGGTGCTCTAAGACAGACCATTTTGAAGTTTATTGATGTAATGGTCCAAAATGTTATCCACCTTGCTATTGTAATTAAGGGCCGGTTTAGTTATACAAAATCAAATTATCTCATCTCATATAATTATTACAATTTTCTCAAACTCTCACATAAAATATAATAAATAATTTATTTTTTTTTTTAATTTTAAAATAAAAATTATATTATAATAATATTTTATTTAATTTTTAACAAAACATCTTATCTGAACTGAGACCTGTCATGGTATATTGGAGGGGATAGGACAGATGCACTGTTTGAAACTAATGTGTGGGGAATTACTTTGAAAGTGAATGATATAAACGTAATCTTTTTTGCAACCCTATTGTAAATAGATGGTATTTTTTTTTTTTTTTGTAAAATCATATCACTAATTTACGACTTATTTGTATTAAAATTCTCTTAATTTTATAACAGAGTTGAGTATGTTAACTCCAGAACTCTTCTGACAGCTACAGGAGTCATTGTGTGTAAGGACTACCAATTATTGTGTTCGAGTATTGATGCTCCTATGTTACATTCTGGTTAGTAGTCAGAAACAAACAACACAATAGCAAAGACAACCATTCAAAAAAATATTCTAATTTCACTGAGAGAACACTTTCTGCAGCAACACATACTGCATAAACTTTGAAATTTCAAAACATCAAGGAGTGGCAGTCGAATGATACTGTCTTTGAAAGTTGATTACTATGATCATTTTTGGTGGACCAAACAGCTGCATGTAAATGGAGGGAGGGGTCAGCTGTTAAAGTTGAGTAGACAGTCTGATATTTGTGGTCCTACTCCCAGTTGATGCTTAATTTTTGTTGGCATCCAAAGCCTTGGAAACTTAAAAATCTCTTTTAGGGTCTCCTAATTTTTGTTCTGTTTTGTTTTCCTCAGTTTTGTAAAGAAGATTTAAATAAATAAAAAAAGAACGTTGGAAAAGGAAACAAAGATACATACATATACACTTCCCAATTCCGATATGGGTGGGTTTGTTTCATTGTTTGTCTCTTTGCTATTGCTATCTGTCTTGCTTGTCATTTGCTTTGCTGAAGATTCAAAACGGCTCTGTAGTAAAGATAAGTCCAAAACATTTCATCAAATAATACAAAAACTGGACACTTTCAGTCCCATTTTCAAAATGGACCAAGAACCCACTAGATGAACCCTTTCCCCTGGCCAGTTTGTCCTACAAATGTTGTAGCTCAAGACAGAATACTTATAGGCTTTAGCAATATAAAGTATAAACCTTTGTGCAAGCTGGAAACTGTGCCATGTGAGGAGATTAGTCAATTCAGATCTGTATTTTCTTTGTAATTTTTTGGAGCTATTGCATATATTGTATCTGTCAACGATAAAGTTATTGTTGACAACTTGGGGGGAGGGACCAATCTGATCTAATAAAATAAGCATTATGGAAATTTTTATTCTTTAGTTGGAAGGATTTGGTAGGTAACCCCAAGGGGTTGGCCAAAGTGGTGAAGGTGGTCTTAGGGTATCACTTCCTTTAACGTCCAAGATTCAACACCTAAAGAGTGCAAACAATCATTTGGGGCTACACCTCCTGGTGAAAAGTTAGCGATTTAACCAGTTCCGTGTAAGGAAACTTCTTAGGGTATAGTGCATGGGGACCGTGGTTTACTTTGCAGGAGTGGGTCCAAAAGGTCCTGCCTTGAAGAGGTTCCCCGACATAATAAAAAAAAAAAAAGTTTTGGTAGGTATAGCAAACTTTCTTATTAATGAGGAGGCCTAAACATTCATTAGTTAGGTCTACAATGACAAGAATTTAGTAATTTATTTTACAGGCTGCAAAGTGCAACTTTGGACCTGTATTTTTTATTTTTTAATTTTATTTTTGGATTTTAGCATTAGATACTCCTGGCTAAATTTCTCACATTGCCTTAGAGCATTAAATTTTTTTTATTTATTTTATTCTTATACATTACACTCAACCTTTTTGATAGGTTATACAACACACTCTTACTGTAAACCATCATCAGAATCCATCCCTAAACTTCAATTTATATTACCAAGTTTGAGTTTCAATGTACACCTTGTGATCATTTCTATTTTAGTTTTTAATGTTCTTTTTGAATTTGATAATTTATTTCTTATATATATATATATATATATATATATATTATGCATGGCTTTTGATTACAGTGAGTAAAATGGAAGGAAACCCCCGAAGATGAGGCCATTGAAAGACCATTCATTACATAATACAAACCCCATTACCCCAAATATCAGATATAGGCCAAAGAAAATGGGCATTAAAAGAATGCCTAATGTTTAATGTATCGATAAAATCTCTGTTAAGATGGAAAAAGAAAAAAAACCCCAGATTTCATATCAACTATCATCGAGGACATTCACCACATATCTCAACACTATCAAAACTGGAAATTTGCTAAAATACATCGATCTTAAAATCGATATGCATACTCAGTGACGCAATGGGCAGCTACCAATCATGTTTTTGAAAGCCTACCCTTCGATAAAATTCCTATTACTTTTTGTATATTGACAATGAAAATGATCCACTTTAAGGATTTGTAACTTTAAACTTCAATTTATAATATGCTTGATTAGAAAGAGAAAAAAAAAAAGATGGAAAAAAACAACAAATAACATAACACGATCTTATTATTTGAATATTAACATATTGGACAAATTGCAATTTTCTTTTAATCCAAGTTAGAGGATTAAATGGAAACTTTAGTAGTTGTCAAAGGAACCATAATTTGGAGAGAAAACATGGATTCCCTTTAAAAGAATCAGAGAATGAAATGAGGACGGACGGATCTTGCTAAGCTAAAACTTAAAATAGGGAGAGTATTTGTCTTTTAGTTTTATTGATAAAGTTTCCTACTGGCATATAAGAAACTTGAGAATAAATATTGTTTAGTCAGGGACCAAGAAAAAAGTTGAAAAAAAGAAGAGAAAGGATTAATATTAGTGCTATACAACTATAGATCAATTATCAAATTATCAAAATTTCATAGGCTTGTCTATGGGTTTTTTTTTTCTTCAGACAGCAGTATAACTACTGAAATAAAAGTGAAGTTGTGAGTTCAAATAAGTTTGTTGAATTGTTATAACTTAATAATAGGTATGTTGATGCCAAAAATCACAGAACAAGCTGGAATGAGATAAAGAGTCATTTATAGCATTTGGTGGTGACCCGGTCCTCGATCAGCATCATCTGGAGCCCACGATAGCGGTCCGGAGAGATGGTATGGTGTTCGTACGTACATCCATAGCAATGACTAGAAAATAAATACATGAAATATAAATAGTGATAGAGATATAGATTTACGTGGTTTGGTACACGGCCTATTAGGGATGGGCAGTGGGGGCGCGCCCTATTTCAAAAAAAAAATTATATATTTTTTAATAAGATTTATAATTATATTATATTATAATTTAGATTTTAAAAAAAATTAGACTAAAAAATAAATTATAGATCTAGTGAATCATATGGTTGAGCGGGGTGTTGTTTCAACCCCACCCCCCATACCGGTGTGGGGTTGAAAACCCTCCCCCTGCATGGTGCGGGGCGGGGTAGCCTACGTCTACGAATCGTTTGGAATACAAATCCACTATAATATGATTATTTTATAGTCTCTCATAGTCTCTCATTTCTCTCTATACAATAGAGGTCGGAGACCTCTTTTCTAGAGAAGATAATATCCTAGAGCTCTTATTCTTCGGTTGATGATGACATATGTGATCTTGTAATCGTCCCCTCTTGTCCATCATATATCAGATACCTTTTATTGTGGTCCTGTCAGTGATAAGTGAGGAAATTAACTTTATGTCACTCTTCTTTTGCGTGTTTGGCTTATTTTTATTTCCTTTCTCATTTTTCTCTATTTCCTCTTCCCATCTGACATTTGTTTTTTCTTATCTCCTCATTGTCTCTTCCTACTTGCCTCCTATGGTGACCTTTTGATTGGTTGGGCTGGGTATATTTGGACCTATTATTTTTACCCCGTCAAGGTAAATAAATGTATACAGACGCAGACATACAAAGGTTAGTCATATATTTCTACCAAACAAAATGCTGGGAGTAAGAAAACAATATGTTTGAAAAGAAATGAAAATTATCATAAAATATTGAGTAGTTCTGTTAAAAAGGGTACTAACAACGTAACACGTTCACAATAAAAGGGATTTAAGGTATACCTCTAGTATCATCCTTCACTGTAGGCATGTTGGCTTGATGGTTGCTTCACTTGCTTAGTTTCCTAACTCACTTTCATGGAGCTAAATTCCAAGACGGCTAGCTTTCATCGGATGTGCTGCTCAACAGGCTAAGCTCTACATGTTGATGGATGATGATGCCTCTGTGTAAGAGTCGTTGTTCAAGTGATGAATGAGAGAGCTAGAAGAAGCCACAAAATACTGAAGTACATGTTTTTGCAGGCTCTTTTTAATTTTGGCAACTAGTGGCTAAATTGATAGAGTTCCACCCAATTAGGATTCTCTATGGCTAGTCAACTAATAGACTTTTATCCATATCTCCCATTCAAATTTATATATCTTAAAAGGATTTACATTTTTTTTCTATTTTATTTTAGCTGAGTTTAACAGTTTTTGAGTTGTATTAATAAATGATCCATGAATTTAAGAGTGACAATATATGATATGACCTGTGAACTCGACACAAAGCAAGCAAGTTTGAGTTTAATATAAATAGATTTGGATAAAAACAAATTGACCCGATAATATACGATTAATAAACGGGTAATTATAGGTCAAGTCGCAAAACTCGCAATTAACCTATATTATAATACGAATAAATTCTATTTTCAAATTTTATAAATGTTTAATCTTATGTTCTTTTTGTTGTTGGGAATATGTAATATTAATATTAATATTAATATTTTACTACTTAATATCTCAAACTATTAAACTTTTTTTTTATTCATATGTAATTTTTTTTTATGAAAATATCAATTTTCTTGTATATTATTAGTTTGAACATTGATAATAAAATATTTTATCATAAATCTAGTTGTAATTATGATTTATATTATTATCCTTGTATTAAATATAAAATTATATTTATTGAATTAAAAAAAATATATACGAATTAGCTCAACCCATTTATATGAAATTAAATGGACTAACGAGTTGAAGCGGATTAATCAGGCTAACATGTTAAATTGGTTATGTCCAAGTTAACACAATAAAAGTTAATTACTTAACAAGTTAAGCAAATCGTGTCGTGTCACCCATTATTTATATAGATCATGTTAAGATTTTAAAATCTAACCCTGATCGTATTCAGATTGACCAATATAATCTAATATTCATGATTTGACATGACCCGCAAACACGAATTGCCACCCCTATCCAAATTAATTAGATGAACAATACACAGTCAAGGAGTTTATAATAGCATATACATATTCCAATGAGGAGCTATTCCTCCTTCACCCTCCCTTTCCTTTTTGTAGTCTCCACCTACTATAGCAATCTTCCTCCACAGCAAGCAAAACAACACTTTCTATAACATACTATAGATCGTTGTACAAACCACATTCACAACATTCTCCTTTTTGAATATCTGGTCAACCAAGAAAAATCGGCTCCACTTCTCACATTTTTCTCTTTATTTTCCTATTTATTATTGTACTATTTTGGTATTTAATAGGGTTATTGTTAAGGCTCCACATCCCTTGTCATTGATAGTATCATGTGCAACGGTATAAATTTGTCAGATAATTTGTTTTTTGACAAACCTTGTTCAACTCCAAGACACAATTAACCCTTTTAAAATATAAGACTTGAGCTGAAACAATTGATGAAATTTAGTGGCTGCAAATCATATGCTAAACCATCATATCAGCACGAGTAATTCTACATACAACTGTGAAGTGCTTAAATGCAGCGTAACCGCTTTGAAAATGAGTAGAATCCTCTATTAAAAAATTTATTTTTTTCATGTGAGTCATATTTTGCAAAGCGATTACACAGCGGTTACAAATATATTTTCTCTATTGACATTGATAGTATGTTGTTTATGACTAATATTAAAAGCAATGATCTTGTTGTATGTTAATGTAGTGGATTTTAACTCAATTGAGAAGATAGATCTTGAAATCAACTCACCTTGGATACATAAATTCAGGCTTTGTTGAGCAAAAGAAATACTGATGAAATAATCTCTTTAAACACCATTTCAAGCTCAATTTTAGCACCTGTTTTTAGGGGAATTAAGCCATTAAGTGATCTGCATCATCAGAGAACCACTCTTTTCTACCACTTGCAGTCTTGGTACCTGCATCTCCAATAAAGCCTGAAAGTCACCGCACATAAGTTCAGAAAAAACGAATTTCATAAACTACACGATAAACTGTACATATGAGGAAAGTTCTCATTGCTAGTGAGGAAAAGGGGGGTGTGTAAAAGATCAACGTACACCACAAATCAAGACTATAACCAACACCAGGGCACATAAATTAGGGGTGAAGTTTCTCAAAATAAAACCAACAAGCAGCTCAACGCTAATATCATCGAACCCCTGGACTAGACCTGTTAAGTCCAAGGAAAGAACATCCCGAACCAGTTTTAGCCTCTATGTTCTCCTCTATTTCTGCAGATGGAAAACATCGACTGAATTACAAAGCATGATGATATATACCAAACAAGGGATGAAAATCACAAAAGTTTTGAGATCATACATGTACAGGTTGTACAGTAACACCAATTCAGCCCCACAAATATGCCTAATCAAACTAATCCAAAAACCTATTCCAGATAAGTCATGCATTTGGATTTGTTGGGTGATCGTCCTTGAAACCCTTTGACAGCAGGTCGTAGTTGATTGATGCTAGCTGGGATAGATTCTGAATAACCACAAGAAATAAAAAATTAAAGAGGCCGCATGACTATATTATGTGACAAAACAGAAATATAAAAGAGAACTTTAGGCATGAAGACATATCTGGGGGCAGAGAAATAAGTTTAGCCCAGAATCATCAATCATTTTCGAAGGCCGATAGCTAAAATGATATTGGATATCCTACTAAGTCATTTTGCCGAGTTAAACATCAAAACAGCACCAATTTAATATGAACCACATCCACGCAAGGCCAATTTTCTAAACATGGGAAGACACTCCTACTGAGTGAAACACTTCTAAAAGATTCCCCTCCTACTCTCCCCCAAAATTTAAAAAAAAGAAGAAAAAAGCAAGGTTTCTAAGCTGCCATTCCAACAAAGCTTTAGAATAGTAAAGGTTATTCACATTCTTGATACAATAGAAAATTTAACATTCACAACGATAAATAATAAAGACCAAAAAGTTGCAAAGAAACAGCTCTACTTAACCTATGTACCATGCTTGTACTAGTTAGTGGAACTTCAAAGGTTAAATCAGAAAGTAAAACCATAAAGATAAAGATTTACCTTGAATGAGAAATTACTGAAAGAGTAATTCACAGATGAGCCAGACTCAAATTCAGCAAGACCCCCACATTCATCTCCCTGTTATCAATGTCGCCCAAGATCAAAACAAGCCTGTAAGTCCCTTGAATGGTGGTGGTTTTTTTTTTTTTTTTTCCCCCCGTACACTTTCTGTTTCGTTTTGGTTTTTTCTTACTGTTGGTGGTGATTTGTTAATGGCTTTTCTTCCGTGTGGAGATTAGCGTATCATTGCAACCTGGTTTATCATTGTGGGTTGGTTTAGATGGGGTTGTGCAACGAGGTTTTTATTGACCAGAAGTTATTCGAGTTCAAAAAGGAGAATGCAAGGTAGTGGAGAATCATAGAAAGCAGTCGCCGTGCAGTGAACTACATTTCCATAGATCATGATGCCCTGGGTTGGCTGGGCACTATGGTGAAGGAATATGCAGTGACACTAGGCTCCTATGAGTTTTTGAGAACTCGTAGAAAAGAAGACACTGTGTTAATGGTGCGGAAGGATTGTAACCATTATCAGTTTTATCTCCCTCTTAGAATTTGGCCATGATAAGAGGAGATGTTTGATAGTGATTCCAGAAGGGAGAAAGGGGAAGGGGTGGAGGAACTTCGGTGACACTTTAATGGAGCTCCATTCCTCATCAGTTTAGAGCATGAGAATCTCCCAGGCAGGTTACGCAAAGAAGACTAGAGGAGATGGTGGTGCTCCATCGTCGATGGTAGGAGGTGCAAGGTCGTACAGGGAGGTGCTGACGAAGGTACTGCCTTGAGCTGTGAGTGTAGTGGTGCCAAGCGTGCCCAGTACAGAGGTCGTGCAGAGGTATGGGGGAGAAGACAGCGGGATGTTGGGGCCAAATGAGGAAACTTTCTTGAGGATGCTAGTTGGTTTGGAGGAAAAAGTTGGTGCTGTGTTAGAGGAAATCAGTTATTTGAAACGTTGCGTTAAGGGTAAGGCAGAGATGAAAACTGATTTGGGTCGCGTAACGGGCCATAAGAGCAGCCCTTGATCTTCTGGTAATTTTGTGATGGGCCCAGGGACGGGCCAGGCCACAGGCCCAAAGAAGGCCTGGAGGGCATTTCATTCGGAATCTCCCGATATTTTGGGCCAACAGAGTCAAGCTCCCATGGCGCCAATAAGCACTTCACCAGCATCCCCACCGGCATAGAAAAAGTCGCTTATCTCCGTCGAGCATTTTGGTTTGCCGGTAAAGTTACTCCAATGGGAGGAGTTAGAGGATGGAGAGATTGTGGTGGAGCCGATAGTGGTGGAGACTTTGAGAGATGATTCCCTGTCGCCGTTACTTGGGATGGTGTTGGAGAGTGGGCTGTCTGAGTCGTGCAAAGGCCCAGATGCTACGCCGGTGCAGCCTGCCTTTCTGGAAAGTGGGCTATTATTTCTGGGGCCTCCGTTAGGCTCCCCATCACTGGAGATGGGTGTTTTTCATGGGATTAAATCTGGGGATGGTTTTGCATTTGAAAATATGGCTTCAAGTGGTTAACCAAACTTTGTGGGTGGCTCAGAGTTGGTTCTGTTTCCCAATGATAGTGTCGGTGAGGAGGGGGCTCTTTCCCCTCTGTGTACACTAAGTCCCAGTTCCAATCATGGGAGTTGCTCATTGAATTGAGTTTTTAAGAAGGTAGAGGAGTTACAAGATATCTTTGGGGTTTCTTTTGGAGGTTACGAAGAACAATTTATAGCTCTTGTAGTGGCTATTGAAGCTAGCCGTTTGAAATCAGCCACAAAACTGGACAGGGAACTTAAATGTTTAACTTGTTCCATCAATTATGATGTTAAGGAAGGGAGTAGCGAAAGGGATCGATCGAAAGGGAGGGGCAAGCTAAGTTTTAATGAAGCTTAAGATTGTATCATGGAACGTATGGGGACTCAATGATAGCAATAAACGTCTTCATATCAAATCTTTATTGAGGTTGTGGAAGGATGATGTGGTTTGTCTTCAATAAACAAAGTTGCGTTTTATTGGTAGAAGAATTGTGCGTAGTATTTGGGGATGCTCGTTTGTGGGTTGGTCCTATTTGGCCTCTCAGGGAGCCTCTGGTGGAGTGTTATTAATGTGGGATAAAAGAGCGGTTGAGGCGAATGAGGAGTGTGTTCGTGAGTTCTCGGTTTCGACACTTTTCAAAAATGTGAGCGATGGCTGGGAATGGACATTTGCAGGGTCCTATGGTCCTAACATGGACAAAGATAGGCGAAGGTTGTGGGAGGATTTGGCAGGTATCTACTCTTTATGGGATGTGTCGTGATGTATGGGGGGTAATTTCAACACTACTCGCTTTTCTAGTGACCGCTCGGTGCATCATCAGCATACTATGGCCATGGCGGACTTCTCTGAGTTCATCTTTGATTTGGACCTTATGGACCTTCCCTTGGTGGGGGGTGAGTAAACATGGTCTAACAGCCGAGCTTGATCGAAATTGGATAGATTTATTGTCTCGCCTGCATGGGAAGCCCATTATCCAGAAGTATCAGAAAAGGTTAGCTCGAGTCAGTTCAGATCATTTTCCCATTCTCCTAGATTGTGGGGGTATTCATAAGAGTTGCCGGTACTTCATGAGAACATATGGCTAACAGCAAATGGGTTTGTAGAGTTGGTGCATACTTGGTGGGCATCATACCAGTTTAGTGGCACTCCAAGTTTCATTCTTGCAGGTAAGCTGAAGGCTCTAAAACAAGATCTGAAGAAGTAGATCTTAGAAGTTTTTGGTCACACTGACAATCAAAAGTCTACATTGTTGGAGGAATTGCAGGAGTTAAAGGGTAAGGAACTATTGAGACATCATGGCGCCAAAAATCCAGGGCACTTTGGCTAAAAGAGGGTAATAGGTGTATGAAATTCTTTCACAAAGTGGCTAATTCACATCGACGTAACAATACTATTGAGTCGCTTCTTTCAGGTACTCAGGTGCTATCTTCTCCCCCCGAAATAGAAAATCATATTGCACATTATTATGAGACTCTTCTCACCGAATTGGCAACTTGGAGGCCGAAGCTTGATGCCTTGTCTTTTGAGGCAATTGAGCCGCAAAATGTGAGTGTCTTGGAGAGACCTTTCGAGGAAGAAGAGATTTTCAAGGTCATCTCTGGTATGGCTAAGGATAAAGCGCGGGGTCCGGATAGTTTCTCAATGGGTTCCTTCCAAACTTGTTGGGATGTTGTGGTGAAAGGTGATGTCTTGCTGGTGTTCAGTGAATTTCATGCTTTTCAAAAGTTTGAAAAATCACTTAACACGACTTTCATTGCTCTCATTCCCAGGAAGCACAGGGTTACGATTATTGAGGACTTTCGTCCAATAAGTTTGATTAGTAGTGTTTACAAGATTATTTCGAAGGTTCTTGCTAACCGGCTTAGTCCAGTGTTGGAAATATTATTTCCAAGCCTTAGAATGCTTTTATTCGTGGGAGACATATTCTCGATTCGGTGCTTATAGCAAATGAGAGTTTAGATGCTAGATTGCGAAAGGGAAGTCCAAATATTCTTAGCAAATTTGACATGGAGAAGGCTTATGATCACGTGAATTGGGAATTCCTTTTGTACTTGCTTAAGAAGTGTGGCTTTGGGGATAGGTGAGTTTCTTGGATGCGTTATTGTGTTTCAACTACTCGATTCTCAGTTCTAGTTAACGGCACTCCTACTGGTTTTTTTGATAGCTCGTAGGGTTTCCGACAAGGTGATCCGTTATCTCCTCTTCTATTTGTTATTGTTATGGAGGCGTTGAGTAGAATGGTACAGGCTACTGTTGATGAGGGTTTCTTATCTGGTTTTCAGGTGGGAAATGGCTCTGGTGGCCCTTTTATCATCTCACATCTTCTTTTTGCATATGATACTCTGGTATTTTGTCAAGCGGATAATAGCCAGGTCCAAACTTTACGTGCATTGTTACTTTGTTTTGAAGCAGTGTCAGGGCTCAAGGTGAATCTCGGCAAGTCTGAGATGGTTCCGGTGGGTGTGGTACCTAATATCCGCAGTTTAGCAAGTCTTTTGGATTGCAGGGTGTCCTCTTTCCCAATGAAATATTTGGGTCTTCCGTTAGGTGCAACTTTCAAGAGTAGAGCAATATGGGATGGGGTGGTGGAGAAGATAGAGAAAATGTTGGCTTGATGGAAAATGGGGTATTTATCAAAAGGGGGTCGTCTCACCCTTATCAAGAGCATCCTCACTAACCTCCATACCTATTTCTTATCTCTTTTTCCTATGCCTGCAGGGATGGTGAATAGGATTGAGAAACCTTTTAGGGATTTTTTATGGGGAGGCATAGGGGAGGAGAAGAAATTCCATTTAGTTAATTGGAAGATAGTATGTGCCTCAGTTGTGAATGGGGGGTTGGGTGTTTGTAACTTGAGAACCTTTAATAAAGCGTTTTTGGGGAAATGGCTTTGGAGAAATCATTTGGAAGGGGGATCTTTGTGGAAGGAAACTATAGACGCTAGATATGGTGTTGCTTGGGGTGGTTGGTGTTCCAACGAAGTGAGAGGAGGTATGGAGTGGGGTTATGGAAGTTTATAAGGGGTGGACATGTTTTGAAAATCATATTCGCTTTGTAGCTGGTGAGGGCAACTGAATCAGTTTTTGGCGAGACGCGTGGTGTGGAGATCATGCATTGGAAAGGGTTTTTCCGGCTTTATATCGTATTGCAACTACTAGGGAGGCTTCAGTGGCGAATGTGAGGTTATTTGCTCATGGTTCGCAACAGTGGAATATATTGTTTAATAGGGATATTCATGACTGAGAATTATCTATGGTTTCAGATTTTTTCAGCCTATTACATTCCTCGGGGACTACTATGGCACAACATGATAGCTTGAAGTGGAGGGTTTAGGATCACAAGAAATGTACAATTAAGGCATATTATAACCTTTTGATTACACAGGATCACATCCCTTGGAAGAACATTTGGAGGTCTTGGGTGCCCTCTAAAGTTGCTTTTTTTGTATGGAATGCCGCTCTTGGGAAGATCTTGACCATAGACAACTTGAGGAAGAGAGGATGTGTAGTGTTGGATTGATGCTACATGTCTAAAAAGAATGGAGAATCGGTGGATCATCTCTTACTACATTGTGATGTAACAAGGGTGTTGTGGGATGAGATCTTTCGAAGGGTTGGTGTTGCTTGGGTAATGCCTATGAGGGTGGTGGATTTGATGGGTCGTTGGAGAAAATTGCAGGGTAGTCATCAAGTGGCAGCAGCTTGGAGGATGATTCCATTGTGTATCATTTGATGCATTTGGACGGAAAGGAATGCACACTATTTTGAACACAAGGAACGCACAATGGTGGAGCTGAAGAATTTTTTTTCTACATTATTACTTTGGTTTTCCACTAATGTATTAAACGGGGATGATATTCATGATTTCTGTCTTTAGTTCATCGCTCTTAGAATGTATTTAGGTGTTCTTCTGTATACTTCCTGTGCAAATGATACATTCCTATTTCATTCACATCAATAAAATTTATCTTACTTGTAAAAAAAAAAACAGAGAATCTGAGCATAATTTTGTCAATTTCAAAGGGGTACCAGAAAAACAATACCACTTCATCCTGGCGATGGCTCAAGCAACTACTGCTGCCACTTAAGCTGTCAGCATCACTGGAATCCTCTTCACTGGCTGGATAACCATGGTCATCCGAAGGATTCCAAGTGTAGCGACTTGTGAAGTAACTGGTATCTAGTGCACTCTCTGAAGAGGGAACAAAAGCAGCCTGTAAAAGAAACGAGATTTAATCATGCAGTTCATCTAAAAACATTATTACGGGGGAACCATCCCACGGCAAAGCCCTGAGGACTCATCCATGGAACCTAAACCCCAGAGGAGACTAGCACAACAACCCACCGCCATGACCTTCCACTAAAATCGCAGTTTGATCCCAAGGGGAATCGAACCTATGACATGTGGCACATGCACACAACTTCGCCTTACCACTTGGGCTACCCACGGGTGGGTATTCGTCTAAAAAACATCTAGAAATACTTCATCTATATCAAAAGAAAAAAAAAAAAAGGATCAGGCAATCACACCTTCTGCCTGGCAAGCGTGTCCCAGTTGATATTTTTGAAGAAGACATGTTGCTTCACCTGGATTGTAAATTCCACTTCTACATTTATTAGTTCAATATCTAACATATTATAAGAAAATGAAAAAGATTGAAAGGACAGGTATTAACAAGATCACCTCCGATGCTCCTCTGTCTCCAAGTCTCTGATGAGGGTCCTCAGTAAGTAATCTGGAAACCTAGTGTATCAGCATCTAAAAACTTACTAAATAAACATCATCAATTCAAAAGAACTACCATCTACCCTGGTCACTTCAGTACCAAGTCCAGAAATATCACCCCTATATGAAGAACTTCGCATATTCCTTAACAGTGTCGTATGTACAATTCACAGCTTTGTATCCATAACACAAAATCACCATGTGTAAACATTGTGCATTCATGGATGTTTGTGGAGAGAGAAAAAAAATTGTTACTGGATTCATATATTATATTATGATGTAAACCAAATCCTAGTTCGTAAGATAATATGACAGAAAAAGAATAATGTAATACCATCTAGTCCAATTACTTGTAGCATAGTCATACTAACTTAAAAAACTACTAGATCCTCAGATAAAAATCAAATATAATGACAATCAGATGCTGCTCTTACCGATCAATTAGATCTTGTGCTTCAGGACTCATTTCATCTGGTACCCGGGGCCAAGGTATATTCCGATTGAGAATATTATCAAATATGGTCTGAAAGAAAAATTTCAGAAAAGGCCAGAGTAATAACTCAATCAAATACACTTAACAGCATATCAACATAAACACAAATAAGTAATTTGATGATTTTAAAAAGTTGTAAGTCATGTCATGAGTCTCCCTGAAACATGAAAAAAAACAAAATTTGATCGGTATATGCCTATGTGACTTGATGGTATCATCAATTCCATGCTCAAAAATGTATTGTTGTTATCATCTACTTTTGAGGAGGAAAACCAGGTCTTGCAAATAAAAACCAACTTATCACACCATAACTGCTAAGCGATTTGATTGAGCCAATCTTTGACACACCAAATTCTACAAGCAGCAGCCTAACACTTGCATAGTAGTAGCTTGTGATTTAATTCATTTTCATCATATCAACTCACAATTTTTTATTTTATTTTTTTATTTTTTTATCGTTGTATCAATTGACAAATTCGATATTAAAAGCATTTTGGTCAACTCCCAAAAACTGAAGTTGAAAAATACAACTAATCATTCTTATGTTTTAAACTTATAAATTAACATCATAAACAAATCTTGCCACAAAGGCTAGCCTATGCATCCTAGACACTACTGTGACAAAAATATCACCCAATTTAATTTTTACAAACAATTTAAACAAATAATAATAATTCGAGGCAGAGCAAATGTTATTATCAACAGCAGTGGTGAGCAGGATAAGGAACATGTTAACCTGAGGATGTTCTGCATTGAATGGTGGAATGCCAACAATCAATTCAAATAATATGACACCTACAGACCACCAATCTGCAGTTGCACCTGCGGGAAAAAGGTCCAATGATAGACCATTAATCGTACAGTTTAATAACTGCTATTTCTAAGGGTAGGCCTTTAATAACTGCTCATTCCAAGAAGAAAGGTCAAATCAGCCAAGTAGATTATATTTGTGGGTGTTTGGGGAGAGAAAGAAAGAGAGAAGCATGATAGTAGATTGTCACTTAAGAGCTGAAGTGCAAAGCACAAGTGACACACCTGTCTAAAGTAAAAAGCACGCATTTTTTAAAATGATGTATAACAACCAAAAATCTATAAAATACAACAAAAAGCATTAAAAAGAAAAATGGTAATATATTTAGCCTATTAACTCAATTTATTAGAGTATTATGCAACATAAAAATCAAGTAATAAACTAATTAAATAAAATTGAACATAGCATTTCTATAATCTCTTGTGCTTTACAAAATATTCACATCTATGATGAATGAGCAATAAATAAATTGAACTACATGGTGCAATCAAAACATACCAGCAAGGTCATGACCAAAAAAGTTCAAGAATTGTGGCTATTGCTTCTATGCTAATGTAAGCAATCAAATATCAATCCATCCTAGAAAGCCAATTTGGACAACTGTATCGGGCACAAAGCATATACATCACTTATGACAGCTTGTGGCGCCATGATACGTAAATAATCTTCAATATCATCTAGATATTTGATTACATCATTTTCTGTCTTTAACTGATTTTTGTAATTTTTTCTGAAAAAAATTACAAAAGCATGCTTTTGTGTGAGCTTGAATCACATAAAAGCGCGCTTTGGTAAATGAGCTTTGCTTTTCATTTGTGCAGTAATTCGGCCTTGGTGCTTTGCACTTAAGCATGCTTTTATTAACACATGGTATTGGACATTTAATCAGTATTGAGAGTTTGAAAACTCTGTAGCTCAGCATTAAAAATCCATCTTGCTTCAGCTTCATTTCCTTCAAGAGGATCAAAGTTAAACCTAAAGTTGAAATAAGAAAGCACACACAAGATAATCATACCACCTTAAACTATGAAAAGGCTATACGTACCATGTCCTGTTCCCAAAAGTATCTCGGGTGCCAAATAATCT